>NC_135174.1:29001377-29316377 GCF_041146795.1 Maylandia zebra | reverse complement strand
AAAAATGTTGTTGTTTGCATAACTCAGTTATTTTTTTGAAGTAACTATATAATTAACTGCCCAACATTGGTCATTATTTACTGTATTTGCAGACAGAGTTACAGACTCTCTCCCAGACCACAGACTCATAATATAAGTCAGAGCTTTATAGAAAAGAAATAAATAAAGTTGTGTTTTCAAAATTGGAGTTGAAGTTATTTTTCCTTCCAATAGTGTTAACATAACAAGATTTGTTTACATTTTCATTGTAAGGGGGCTGAAGCAGTTAATTAAAAGTCGTCTAACATAAATGCTGTAATTTGATTACTTTAATAAACATGTAACTTGGATGGATTGGATGCTGGCGTGACGACAGTGCACACGTCTGCTGTCGCTCACAGTGGTCCAAGGGACGCTCAGGGAGTTTGTGCGTTCGCTCAGACACATGAAACATTAGAGGGAACATTGCCTCCATCTTAACTCTGAACATAGCCTGCTCCTGAGGTCTGTGCCACCAAGCAGGATTTCCTCTTATCCAGGTAACTTAAGCCTGGATTTTCTGGGGATGGTTCAGAATGGTTCTTGTTCTGTGCAGGTCAGAGATCAACAGGAATACAACAATATAACAAAGCATGAACTCACTTTACAATGAAAGGCAACAGGACTACAGGGAGTGCAGAATTATTAGGCAAGTTGTATTTTTGAGGAATAATGTTATTATTGAACAACAACCATGTTCTCAATGAACCCAAAAAACTCATTAATATCAAAGCTGAATGTTTTTGGAAGTAGTTTTTAGTTTGTTTTTAGTTTTAGCTATTTTAGGGGGATATCTGTGTGTGCAGGTGACTATTACTGTGCACAATTATTAGGCAACTTAACAAAAAAACAAATATATACCCATTTCAATTATTTATTTTTACCAGTGACACCAATATAACATCTCCACATTCACAAATATACATTTCTGACATTCAAAAACAAAACAAAAACAAATCAGCGACCAATATAGCCACCTTTCTTTGCAAGGACACTCAAAAGCCTGCCATCCATGGATTCTGTCAGTGTTTTGATCTGTTCACCATCAACATTGCGTGCAGCAGCAACCACAGCCTCCCAGACACTGTTCAGAGAGGAGTACTGTTTTCCCTCCTTGTAAATCTCACATTTGATGATAGACCACAGGTTCTCAATGGGGTTCAGATCAGGTGAACAAGGAGGCCATGTCATTAGTTTTTCTTCTTTTATACCCTTTCTTGCAGCCACGCTGTGGAGTACTTGGACGCGTGTGATGGAGCATTGTCCTGCATGAAAATCCTGTTTTTCTTGAAGGATGCAGACTTCTTCCTGTACCACTGCTTGAAGAAGGTGTCTTCCAGAAACTGGCAGTAGGACTGGGAGTTGAGCTTGACTCCATCCTCAACCCGAAAAGGCCCCACAAGCTCATCTTTGATGATACCAGCCCAAACCAGTACTCCACCTCCACCTTGCTGGTGTCTGAGTGGGACTGGAGCTCTCTGCCCTTTACCAATCCAGCCACGGGCCCATCCATCTGGCCCATCAAGACTCACTCTCATTTCATCAGTCCATAAAACCTTAGAAAAACCAGTCTTGAGATATTTCTTGGCCCAGTCTTGACGTTTCAGCTTGTGTGTCTTGTTCAGTGGTGGTCGTCTTTCAGCCTTTCTTACCTTGGCCATGTCTCTGAGTATTGCACACCTTGTGCTTTTGGGCACTCCAGTGATGTTGCAGCTCTGAAATATGGCCAAACTGGTGGCAAGTGGCATCTTGGCAGCTGCACGCTTGACTTTTCTCAGTTCATGGGCAGTTATTTTGCGCCTTGGTTTTTCCACACGCTTCTTGCGACCCTGTTGACTATTTTGAATGAAACGCTTGATTGTTCGATGATCACGCTTCAGAAGCTTTGCAATTTTGAGACTGCTGCATCCCTCTGCAAGATATCTCACTATTTTTGACTTTTCTGAGCCTGTCACGTCCTTCTTTTGAGCCATTTTGCCAAAGGAAAGGACGTTGCCTAAAAATTATGCACACCTGATATAGGGTGTTGATGTCATTAGACCACACCCCTTCTCATTACAGAGATGCACATCACCTAATATGCTTAATTGGTAGTAGGCTTTCGAGCCTATACAGCTTGGAGTAAGACAACATGCATGAAGAGGATGATGTGGACAAAATACTCATTTGCCTAATAATTCTACACTCCCTGTATACTAAGAAGTGAGCACAGGGAGAGGGGTTTGGCTGAACCACACCTGTGCAGCCTAAACAAGACTTCAGCACAGCTGAGAGGCAAAGCTGAGGGAGAATCACAGGCTTGTTGAGCTTGGTAGGAAGTGAATATTGTGCAAATGAAAGGCTTCTTCTCTGTTCCAGCTGCCAGCGGTCTTCATCGTTCTCCTCCTCGCTCCTGCGTTGACCAGCTGCACGGAGCTCATCCAGCCGAGGGACTGCAGCGACATCCGCCACCAGGACAGAAGCCAAAGCAGCGGCGTGTACACCATCTATCCCCTTGGAGAAAGGTCTGCGGTGCAGGTACAGTCCACCCTCTCTGGGACTCTGGGTCCTGTTCATGTCCACGTCTTTAAGCAGCTAGAGTGTGACAGGTGTTTGTGTGCAGGTGTACTGTGACATGGACTCAGAAAGAGGAGGCTGGACGGTGAGTGCTTGTAACTAAAAAGTGTCAGCGCGGGAACATTTAACAGGAGCACTGCTGTAAATCCAGATCTGTGCTCCCTGAAACCAGAGATGTTTCTGCTGCCTCCTCCCCCAGGTGTTCCAGAGGAGGATGGACGGCACGGTGAACTTCTACAGACCCTGGGATCAATACAAGATGGGCTTTGGTGACGCTGCTGGAGAGTACTGGCTCGGTGAGAGTTTTATTGGATGATCTGCAGCTCTGTACCAAACAGCCCTGCATGTTTCTGACTGTGTGCTTGTGTGTGAATGTAGGTCTCGATGTGATCAACATTATGACATCCAAGGAAAAGAGTGAGCTGCTGGTGGACATGGAGGACTTTGAAGGGAAGAAAGTGTTCGCTCGTTACTCTTCATTTAAGGTGGATGCTGAATGTGACGGATACAAACTGACTGTTACTGGATTCAAGAACGGAGGGGCAGGTGAGTGAAGTGGCACAGGGTCAGTGTAGCATCAGAATAGAATAGAATAGAATAGAATACGCCTTTATTGTCATTGTACATGTACAATGACACAAATGAACAGAAAAGATCAACAAAGAAGAGGAATGGGTAGAATGGAACAGGTGGTGGGCGGGGTTTGAGGGGTCGCCTGTGAGTCTCTGAGACAGGAGGATCTGGCGATGGCCTCCAGGAGTGTCAGAGGGCAGCCAATGATATTGTGGGCAGTGTTAATGACCCTCTGTGCAGCCTCCCTGTTCTCAGTCGTGGCCCCTGAGTACCAAACACCAGGCAGGATGATATGCAGACGACACCCAGCTCTATCTGTCCATGAAGCCAGATAACACACACCAATGAGTTAAACTGCAGGAATGTCTTAAAGACATAAAGACCTGGATGGCCGCTAACTTTCTGCTTTTTAATTCAGATCAAACTGAGGTTATTGTACTCGGCCCTGAAAAGCTTAGAAATATGGTATCTAACCAGATTCTTACTCTGGATGGCATTACCTTGGCCTCCAGTAACGCTGTGAGGAACCTTGGAGTCATTTTTGACCAGGACATGTCCTTCAATGCACATATTAAACAAATATGTAAGACTGCTTTCTTCCATTTGTGCAACATCTCTAAAGTTAGAAATATCCTGTCTCAGAGTGACGCTGAAAAACTAGTTCATGCATTTATTACTTCCAGGCTGGACGACTGTAATTCATTATTATCAGGAAGTCCTAAAAACTCCCTGAAAAGCCTTCAGCTGATCCAAAATGCTGCAGCAAGAGTCCTGACAGGGACTAGAAAGAGAGCAGATTCCTCCTGTTTTGGCTTCCCTTCATTGGCTTCCTGTTAAATCCAGAATTCAAAATCCTGCTCCTCACATACAAGGTCTTAAATAATCAGGCCCCATCTTATCTTAATGACCTTGTAGTACCATATCACCCTATTAGAGCACTTCGCTCTCGCTCTGCAGGCCTACTTGTTGTTCCTAGAGTATTTAAAAGTAGAATGGGAGGCAGAGCCTTCAGCTTTCAAGACTTTGGATGTGAGGTTGTCAGGACCATAGACACACCTGCAGTTTAAATAGTTGGCTTATCTGATGTACCTTCAGGGATAAATAAAGCTGGTATCACCTACATACCAATGAAAATGACTTTACTGCATGACGAAGTCTCCCAGTTCACATGAATAAACTGGAGTAGGTCAACCACATATGGTACAGTACACATGCAGACCAGTATGACTGGGATTAGTGGTGATGTTGTGATTATTCAATCAATCAATCAAAGCTTTATTCGCCACGTGCAGGTTGCCCTGCAGTGAAATGGGAGCCCCCCGACCTTACACACACAACACAGACATCACATGGGGATACAGGTCGGAGATCGGTAGAGTTACAGAAAAACCACTGAAATGTACACTACAGTGGGAAAGTACAAGAGGAAAAAAGAGACCTCTACTCATGCTGGGCTCCTGGGAAGACAGCATGAGAACAGGAAACAAAAAAACTCCTCTGCACAAAAAAGCACATAAATGTCCACAGCACAACATTATAGAACACATGACAAGCCACAGGGTCGGGTGGGGGGTGAAGAGTAATCCGAAGCAAACGCAGCAGCCATCCTGCCCAGCGCTACCATTCCAGCGCGGGCTCAGACCCGCCGTGTTCCCAGGAGGGAACAAGCATCGAAGGCGTTTGTAAAGGGAGGGGGGATGAGTGTGTGCATATCAGTGTGTGTGTGTGTGTGTGTGTGTGTGTGTGTGTGTGCGTGTCCAGAGTTCAGCTGAGACAGTGTCCTTCGCCCAGGCTAAGTAAACAGTCTTCCAGCCAACCCAGGTGGCCTTGCATGGAATGGGAAGGAACAGACTAAACACAGTTGTTATCAGGGTGTTGTTGTTCGGCTCCAGCCTTGAGCCTATAGCTGGCGCAAAAGGGGGTAGCCGGATTATGATGGTGGTTTTACTTTAGTGCGAACAGCTCATGAGAATTTCAAAGCTGTTCTTTAACACTCCGACACTGGTCTCTCCATCTCCCGTTGGAGAACCGCAAGCTTCTCCATGATGTTATCAAACTTGCGCTCTGTGATGTTGTCATTCTTATGGTCAAAGAGCAGATTCTGAGACCTCACGACTGCAGTCAGCTGTTCCACAATGCAATCCAACTTTTGCTACGAGGTGTTATTCTGAGTATTCACAGCAGCTGTAAGCTTCTCCAAGATCTTATCCGTGCTGCACTCAGTGAGCCCATTCTGAGAAGTCGCGCCTCGTCCCATCGTTCCAATCCCAGCGGGCAGCCTTGGGGGTGTTTGAACAGCCGGTTCCGCTTTCTTAATTCTCCAATAAGTCAGGGCCAAGCCAGCTCCAATCAGCAAGAACCCTGTTATCATGGTTCCGAATAGGTAGATATCTTCAGCATCCTCGATCGACAGTCCCGCCAGGCACACAATCCTCCATGTCTGCCACCCGTCCATCGTGTATCCGGTAGGGAAAGTCCCTCCAGGGCACTCGGGGTCTCCTGAGCCCAGACTTCTCGTTGAGAAAAGGATGTCAATAGCATTCAGAGACCAGTTGATCAAATCCATAATTCTCTTTTAGGTTTTTGAAACAGACTGTGAGAGAGTGTTTCAGGGAAAAGTAAAAACACAAGACAAGACAAGGACATAAGAAGCTAAGCAGGGAAGATAAGGGAGAGGAGAGGAGAAAAAGTGTGACCGCCTTCGCCGAGAGCCAAACGAAAACGGTGTTTCATCTGTGTTTCTCCAGGAGATGCCCTGAGTTTTCACAACGGACAGAAGTTCGCCACATTTGACAAAGACCACAACAGCTGTGCAAAATCCTTTCTGGGGGCGTTCTGGTACAACGCCTGTCACTATGCAAACCCTAACGGGGTTTATCGTTGGGGGGCAGATGGTACTATCTATGCTGTTGGTGTGGACTGGTACCAGTGGAAGGGTTATAATTACTCTCTGAAGACCATCAGCATGAAGATCCGTCCTGTGCAGTAAATCTGCAGAACATTTCGTGTTTATCTCTCTTTTCTCTCCTTTATCATGTAGTCCCAGACAATCTTTAACTTTCAGAGTCAGTCGATGACGTAAATATCTCAGAAGAGCAGTCAGAGTGTGAGTGAGCTGCTGTCAAACAGCTGCAGGTGGAGTGAAATGATGGACGGAGACCAGTTTGAGCTGATGATTTCTCAGAAGCTCTCGGTTGGTCCAGATGTTCCTCAGTCTGCAGCTCAGCACACTCAGATTTAACGTCTCACTGACTGTTTGGTGGAGGTCTGATAGCTGGTGTGAATCATTATCTGCTGTATCCTGATAATAAATGAGAAGCAAACAGCTGAGGTGTTCTCGTGGTCTTTGTGTGTTTCTGTCTGGATTCTGGAGCCGCCCTCACACTAAAGCTCCACCTGCTTCAGGGTGAAGACACTGATATTAATATTCAGTATTTCTATACCTAAAGTTACACAACTGGATTTTACTTGTGAGAAGTTCATACTGAGCTTTTGTCTCAGAAACAAGCAGAGCGAGTGCATGTACAGCACATCTACAAAGTATTCACAGATGCTTGTTGTTCCAAAATGGAGTCAATTCACTAAGTTCTACCCACAATTTATTGAAATGAAAACACAAACTATGACATGTACATAAGCATTCACAGTCTTTCAGAGGTGAGCTCAAGCGTTTCCACTGATCTGCGTCGATCTGTGGAAGCAACGCCCCAACACAGGAAGTGTTGTCCCGCCTCTGATCATACGAGTATTACCCAGCAGGCAGTGCGGTGCTCGGGTGGAGCCAATTCAATTCAATTTATTTATACAGCGCCAAATCACAACAACAGTCGCCTCAAGGTGCTTTATATTGTACAGCAGACCCTACAATAATACATACAGAGAAAACCCAACACTCATATGACCCCTATAAGCAAGCACTTTGGCAACAGTGGGAAAGGAAAACTCCCTTTGAACAGGAAGAAGCCTGTTACCAGGCAGGTAGAGAGAAGGAAGATGGGACAAAAGACTTGCTGAAGGATAGAATATAGTAAAATAAAGATACATGTACTGCTAATAAAATTCGGCTCATGAGATCTGCAAACCACGACATTCTGTTTATTTACATTTTACATCTTACCAAATGTTTCAGAATTGGGGTTTTATGGGATATAAACTTGCTCGCTAAAACGACCGCAGCTAAGGGGCTCAGTCACATCCTGTTTCTGCAGCCAGAGCAGCTCCGGCTTTGCTCTTGTGAGGTTCTGCTGCCTGGAATCATAGAAAGCGACATTTTCCTTGTTTTGCACTTTACTGCAAGTCACTCTGAACAAAGCTCCCTATTAAATGTTTAAACCGCGATCAAAGTGGATCAAAGTGGATCAAAGTGGGTCACGCTACTGAGGTCACCTGACGCCGGACCGAAGTGTAGACCCGTTAAACAACGTTAGCGTAGCCACTTAAATCAGTTTAAATGCAGGCAATTTTTCCCTCCAATTATTCGAGCACAATATACGCACTTGAATATAAAATCATTATGGGACTGACGAGTAACCATGACAACATATTGGCTTTGCACCAACCAAGCTGGCTTTTTAAAGATGCTGTTGGACAGGCATTCAAAAACTCACCAGCCTCTGCCCTTTCCAACAAAACAACATAGATTTTATACATTCGTACATTTCCCCCCCCAAAACGATTCTGCAAATCCTGCATCGGCACTCTTTGGAACATTTAAACCAACCGAGAGGCTTGTCTCTCCAAGCACATTTCTTTGTTCTGACTGCCTTTTGCTTTTTGCACTGAACAGGTTTTTAATAATGACTCAGAAAACAAAACCTGAAAGGGTCGAGACTCTGCAGGAGACTCGTGCCCCTCCTCACTTATCACACCTGTGGCAATGAGTGAGGAGGGAGAAACTATTCAGAGCTCTCCTCTTACATATTCTATTTTTGACTTGCTAGCAGGTGACACAAAATTGCCACCGCATGGGGGGAGGAAATTGAAGTCGACTTGACAATTTCGAGGAATGAAAAAGATGCTAAACATTTCTGAATATTTGACTTTTGTCATTCTGTGAGGCACAATCATCCATTTCGCTCAAACATCCACAACGCGTCACACATTTTTATGCCTTTGAAATATTTCACACTTGATCTTAAGTGTCTGTGTTCAGTTTTTCATGATTGCCATTCTTCAGCAGTTTCTTTTTTCAGTTCAACACGCCTCAAAGCAAGCTTCCCCCTGGTGTTTCTTAGCACGCCATGCCTGTAAATATTGATTAGAGGCACCCAGCAGCGGCTCGCTTCCTGTTTCACGGCTATGGATTAATTACAGGAAGAAGCCCACAGGCTGCAAATATTCATTAGTTTATAAGACAAAAGTTTTAATTAAAACACAGAGATGATAAGAGTCTGTCCTGATAGACGTCACCTTCAAAGTATTCCAGGACATCTATGGTCTCTGTGAGTTCGTGTAGTTGGAGCTTTCTTAACAAAAGCAAACTGAGAGGAAACTGCAGGACGCCTCCACGCGGATGCACCTGACCGCTAGAAGGAGCAGCCTCGAATTATTTTAACTCATCTGTTCACCTCTTCTGTAAGGACTCCATTTTTATAATTATTATGTCAGCGTGATGGCTTTTAGGAGTTAACCCCACCATCAGGTGATGTGTCACTCTTTAAAGTGACCCCGAAGAAGCTGATCGTTTTGGCTTTACCAAACACTTCACAGACAGTTTAGATCAGGGGTAGGCAACTCCAGGCCTCGAGTGCCAGTGTCCTGCAGGTTTTAGATGTGTCCTTGATCCAACACAGCTGATTTAAATGGCTACATGACCTCGCCAGCATGTGTTGAAGTTCTCCAGAGGCCTGATAATGAACTAATCATTTGATTCAGGTGTGTTGACCCAGGGTGAGATCTAACACCTGCAGGACACCGGCACTCGAGGCCTGGAGTTGCCCACCCCTGGTTTAGATCCTCTTTGTTTGAGGGCACAAGAAAAGGAAACTTTAGAAATGCATAGTCATACGTTTCTACTCTGATATGTGATCATCAGTCACCTTGACATCGAGTGTTGTCATAATATTTTCGAGTTACACCCAACGATGCTCATATGTGTGGACATGCAGAGGGCAGGAGTGAAAGAGGAGGATGCACCGGAGACCGATAATCCGCTGTGGTGACCTCCGAAGGGGGCAAACAAAAGAAGATTACAATTCGGGGATAAGTACACTTATCTTTGCATTTCATCCAAATTGCAACTGTACAAAGTGCTATACAAATAAAATGATTATCTTATTAAAATGGGAAATATGTCAGTTTCATAGGGTTTAAAAATCTGGCATTTGGTCTTCCATTTGCAGACTACACACACATGAACTTACTGTCTCAATATAGAATTTGATATATAATTTAGCTAAAAAAAATTAAATAGGATCAATGTCAGAAGGCCAAGTTAGATGAACGTGTTTATTTTGAATGCACATGAACTTAACAGTGTGCTGTAGAGCTCCCAATAATTCAAACACACTTTATACAACTTTAGTTTGGAAAAAAGCAAAAAGGTTCCTCAAACTGTGCAGTGTATGGGGCACAAAAGCATATTTATGTCCTGTTTCTAATAATCATTCTAAATACTATGTGCAAATATTCCTGACTAAAAAAGAAAAGTCATAGGCAAAGTTAGGAATTCTTGAAATATTTAGGATGCGTTCTGACAGACAGAAAATCTGGTATTGTGCCCCATACACCGCACAGTTACATGAAATCTGGTTTTATTGACGTTTGAACAACAACCCAGATCAAGAACAGTGACTGGGAGTCTCAATCACAGCTGCCCAGAAATATACAACAGCACAACTAATAAAAAATACTTTAGGGTAAAATGATGGTGTAGTAATTTTTAATATTTATGAGGCCTTTATTCTAAAACAGACAAACAGCATCTGACCCTTTCGTAGCTGGCAGAAAGTCTCGTGGAAGTTTCTGCCTTTATTATAACACGATTTATTAAAATGTAAATGTTTTCTTTCCCTCACAGAGGACCCGAGGAAATCCCTCCCCAGCAAATTTAATTGAAAGCACCACGTCTGACTCTGCTGCTTAAGCCCAACTTCTTTCTCCAGCCTTGTGAAGTGTGGAAATGCCTTGATGTGTGTTTTGTACACTTGCATTTGCCGCCACGCACCCGTTTGTGCACACAGAGCAGCCGTGAACACTAATGAAGCAGATTCCCTGAACCGTGATGGCAAAATCAAATCCCAAAAAAGAAAAAAAAGGACAAATCTGTGATGTAGTGGGAGGCGTTTCCCTGACAGCTCAGTTCATTTATCACAAGGCTGGTGGAGAGGACGTTTTAATTACCTACACACATCATGAAGAGGCGACGAGGAAGAATGGTGAAATTTGGGAGGGACGAAGGATGAGATGGAGAAAAAGAGAGTGATGGGAAAGAAGGAGGAGGGATAGAAAGATAAAAGAAAGAGGAGAGCTGGTGGTCTGTGTGTTTGTGAGGAGGGATAATTGAGCTTTTTCATCCACATTGCCAATGACAGGTGTGACATTTAGCATTGGAGCACACACTCTTCTATCTGTGTGTGTGTGTACAAGTGCTTTCTCCTCTATATTCAATATCCATAAAACACACACAAAAACACCTGCTCCAACCTTTTATTCTGATAACTAATGGGCAGGAAGCTAAGATGTGTGTGTGTGTGTTCCTCTGCCGCACACACTCCTGTTTACCATGCTTACAGGGACCCGATTTGACCAGAAAGACATTTACCATCGATGCACGGAGAACTTTTAAATCAGTCGTGTCATTTAAACCCTTCAAAGCTTCAAATATTCTATTAGCTCGCTCTTGTTCTGAACAGTATGTAGTCGGCTCACAGTGGGAGGTTCTCCATCGCAGCTAAGCCGAGCTCTGGGCTTGAAATAGATCTGTCAGCGCGGTCTGTAAGATCTGTGTTGAGTTAGCGGCTGCTTGACAAGATGCTTAAAGTTCACTTCGGAGTTCAAGTCAGCGTCTTTTTTGTTTTTAATAAATATACGTTTGCAGACTAAGGGAGTGTGCACGCAGTAAAAGACGAGCGGCCATGTCCCAACCTGGGAGCGCAGACTGTCAGTTGAAATAAAGACGTTAGCGTCAGATGAATGAAACTGTAAAGCAATGCAATTGAGGTGACCACAAATGGAACATGCATTCTTTCTAATGGCGAGCAGGGGGTAATGCCGCTGGCTGCATAGGGAAGTCTGACCTTGAAAACTCTTTTGTGGTCTCAGTGTCTTGTTTTGAGATGCTACATTTGACCCTCTTAGTGTTTACAATTGCATAATGCACAAGTCTCTATCAATGAAAGAAAAGAACAGGAAGCAAAGTGATGCAGCTCTTCCCTGGGTGTTGTCTTTAGCCTCTCAACATCTCTGCAGACTACCTGCACATCCACGGGTCTCATACTAACGAGCACGACGTATAATTTAACTACCGGGGTTCTCCTCGTGATCAGAATACGATGGTGGTGCACAGAGCGTATAAAATGCAAATGCGGAGCTCCTGAACGCCCCTCGCTGCTTAGCTGCTGCTCCCCTGCCAAGGTGCTATGTAAATGAAGCCAATCAGAGGGCCTGGGAGCAACTTTACAGCCAGAATCGCAAACCTATCAGATCCCATCCGAGGCCTAAGGCACGAGGGCGACAGTGCAGTGATGGCAGGAATGAAAAACATCAGGCACATTCCACATATTAAGCTTTTATTTTTTTCAATGAAGACTTGGTCGGCCTTCATTATGATGTATGTTGATAGCAGCTGTCAGCTTGGCTGTCACTACAGCTGGATACTATTTATCACTCCAACCACGAGCAGAGCGAGGGCGAAGCCATCTAAATGAAATCTACCAACTACATTATTCATGCAAAACAGTTTACCACGTTTCCCTGCTGGCATTAATCTTAGTGACAAAAATGGAAAGTGTGTATTGTTGTAAATATCATCGAGCTGATGAAATAGGTCGTGTGAGAATGAAGTCTTCAAAGAGAAATTACGGCTGTGGAGCTGGTCGTTTTCACCGATCACCGACTCAGTTTACCTGTTCTTTTTATTTACCTCTTCATCAAAGCTGTCAGCTGAACAACTCAAAAGTATCAAAGTTCTCAAAATAACGGTGGAACCGTTCGAGGCAAAAGTGGCTCCCAGGTTGGAAGACGGTACGTTTTCTAAATCGAGTCGTGGGCATGAACTTATTTCCAAGGTTGAATTTCTGACACGGAATTAATCAGCATTTCACTTTAATTTGCCGTGTTTGAGATAATGAAAGAACATGACATCAATTTCTTTAATCTCATCTGCACAAATTAGGCGTTTGTATCTCATTTGGGGTCTTTATCATCTTATCACTTTGTCTTCATCTTCATCTCTGTGGAAATAAACTGGGGGGACTTGTAACAGCTGATAATGAGCTTAAATAAGCATCAGATGATACAGCCTGACAAAACAGGATAAGAATATTCCTCTGAGTGGAAAGTAATTTTGATCGTCGGCCTCTCGAGCACAAAGAAAAGCTCAAATGAGGACTGAAACTTTCCCAATATTTAGTATTTCATGAGCGCTCTGTTGCTTCCCATTGGCTCAGCTGTGTGTGTGTGTGTGTGTGTGTGTGTGTGTGTGTGTGTTTGTGTTCCTATCCATCTGTGGACCGTGTGATGGGAGATGCAAAGCGGGGACCGTTTTCCAGCCCCATGTTGGTCACGCTTTAAATACCATTAAAATCATGTGATGCCCTCCGGTGAAGTTAGTGAGTGTTTGAGTGCTCAGCAGCTCCTCCACAGGCCAAAGACGGTATTTCAAGCACCAAATCCACTGTTTAAACACAAGTTGCTTCAGGGAGTCTGGGCTATTTAACAGAATATTAGCTGAAAAAAACCCATCAGCCTTTTAAGGCTCAACTGTTGTATATCCTCTATCTTGTTTCACACTTCAGATTACACAGAAACCTCACAAATCCACTTTGTAGCCTTCAGAAATGCTTTAATTTTTCATGGCACAGATTCATCCAGGTGCTGGAAATGTTCCTCACAGCTGCTGCAGACGTTTCCTGTTCAGGTTGAGATTAGGGGACGGTGGGGGTCATTTGAGTTTTGTGTCACAGAGTATTATATTATTGGATGCAGGCATCAGGAGATAGCACACTGTGGACACAAAGGGACGGACACGGTCAGCAACAACACTCAGGTAGGCTGCGGCTTTTAAATGGTGCTCAGTTGGTACTGTGCTGGTGGAACACACTATTACACCACCACATGGTTGGATGTATTCACACTTTAATACAGTTTATGACTAAATCTGACCCTACCATTCAAAGGTGGCAGCTATTGAGACTCATCCGACCTGACAATCAATCTTCTTTTGTCCAGTTTTTGTGAGCCTGTGCAAACTGCAGCCTCAGTTTCCTGTTCTGAGCTGACAGCAGTGCACCCAGTGTGGTCCCCTGCCGCTGTAGCCCATCTGCTTCAGGATTTGATGTGTTGTGTGTTCAGAGATGCTCTTCTGCACAGCTTGGTTGCAACAACAAGTTACTTGAGTTCCTGTTACGTTCCTATGAACTCATTCTCCTCTGACCTCTGGTGTCAACACGACATATTTGCCCAGAGAACCGCTCCTCCCTCGATAGTTTCTCTTTCTCTGTGGACCTGAGAGATGACCGTGTGGGGCAATCCCAGTATAAATATTAACGTGCTGGGATCACCACACTCAAACTCACGTAAATCACCTTTCTTCTGACGCTCAGTTTGAACTTCATTAGGTCTCCTTGACCATGTCTACATGCATCAAGTTGTTTCCATACGACTGCTCAGCTACACAGGTCAACCTAATAATGTGAGGAGTGTATTTAAATTTCAGTAAAACAGGAGAAGAAGAAGGAGAAACAACACCAAGAAAAGAAACAATTTCCTTTCATTTTAATTTAACACATAAAGTTTGGATCAGTTTTTAAATGCACAGGACTGTAATCTCAGCGTGAGAATGTGTGTGTGTGTGTTCAAGCTGCACATACAGTGGAAGAACATTCAGTCACACTGGAACGTGAGTGAAAAGTATATATAAGAATAAAAGAATAATAATGTAAGGCTGTGTACATCACTGCATTTGTGCATACATTTTAATATGAATTACAACAGTCCCTGCTGTTAGAGCGAGTGTGCATGTGTGCATGTGTGCGTGTGTGCGTGTGTGTGTGTGTGTGTGTGTGTGTGTGTGTGTGTGTGCATGTGTGTGTGTGTGTGTGTGTGTGCAGAGAGGGCCACAGCTGTGGTGGTCCAGGCGCTTTGCTGTGCCTGGAACAAAGCCTGTTCCAGTAAGAGTTGAATGTGGGACTGGGACAAATGTCTCTCTCTGCTGAGCCTGCAGTGAGTCTACGTGAAGCGACGTTTGGGTCGCAGCCACGATGAAATGAAGCTGTTTAGCCCGCAGTCGGCAGCAACCATGTCTGTATGCAACAGCATCTCTAAGGTCCTGCAGCGTCTGGAGGAACGTTTTAGACAACAAACGCAGGATTTTTGCATTCATAGTCTTTTGATATTATTTGTTTTATTCTTTCGGAGTTTGCAGCATGTTTGCAAAGTTCGGTTTGATGAAAGACGCCGACTCAGCTGAAAAACATGCCGATATTTACTATGGTCAGAAAAAACATTACAAATTCTGAGTCCTGTATAATTTAACTGCTGGGGTTCTCTTTGAGTTCTGAAAAGCCATCTCGACTACAGACCACACAAAGCGAGCTGAATTGTGTCACCACCGTTTTGTTGTGATGTTTTGTGTCATTCAAAGATTTCTCTCCAAGGAAAAAAATCTGTTTTTTTTTTAAGACAACTTGAAAAAAATGGCAAAAAACTCATATTTTGCACAGTTGGATCTTAACAAGGTTCAGAGTAGAGCTTCATCATGCAACAAGAAGAACGGGGAGTGAGACAAAACATTTTTTTGAGCATGAAATTAATTGAAAGCAACATTTAAACTGAGGCTGTTTTACAGCTGATCAACAGTTTAAGAGCACATGCCTTTAAAATACTAAATCTGTGCAAAAATGTGGATTCATTGTCATTTTCTGTCGGTTTCTTCTTGTTGCACGCTGAAGTGCTACTTGGAACCTTGTTAAGATCCAACCATGCAAAATCGCTAGCTCTCCATACTAAATATGTGATAAAATGCGTGTTATTGAATAACTTTATGCTGGTGTTTGAAAGTTGAGCTGAACAATAATAAATCTGAGCTTCATGTGCACGATGGAGCTTTGTGTCCCTGCTGTGACCCCGTTGCAAGTGCATGTGTGCTTTGTTTGCCTCAGTAAGGCGTCCGTGTCTGTGCTCATATCAGTGCCAACGCAGCAGATCAAGTACTAAGTATGTGGAGGATTAGAAGGATTTAGTTTGACTACTGTGTACGTATGGATTTACTGTTTGTAGGCAGTCAACAGTAGCTTTCAGTCTAGACGTGAGTCTGCGGGAGCCCAGAAGGGACATAAAGCACGGTATGGATTTGATCTTTGAACGTCAAGCACAAGCTAGTGGACATTTTCCATTGACTATTTTCTCCCTCTCTCATTCACATGTTGGAGATTTTCAACACTGAGGATGCAATAAAAAGATTTTCTTTTGTATGTATGTGAAATGATATTAATGCCAGCATCTACAGCAGCAGAGGCCTCGAGTCTGTGCTGCAGCGCATATATGATAATGAGTTTTAATGAGTCGCTAATGAAAAGAAACCAAAACACGCTGCGTATTTGAGCAGATGCGCTGAATTTCTGGTGTAATTTTTCACGCTTGACCTTTGAGTCATTCTCGTTCAACATTCGACACAAATGGTTATGAGGACGAAATGCATCCAGTGATTAATAATGTAGGGTCTGAAGAGGCAGACAATTTCAATTACCATCACAGTAATGGGCTCATTTGGAGTCTGTGTTTACGGTTAGGTCAGCGGGGCCTCTGTCGGGGCAGGTGGAGTGTGGATGTGGGAAAACATAAACATCATTATTACAGACAGGTTGGTTTACTGCTGCATTCAAATGTTTTGGGGATTGAGGTTCAGCAGGATGATTCCCCATGTTAACGATCTGTTCTATTTTCTCACCTGTGCTTATACAGGTGAGTGCTGAACGTCAGAGACACAGCAGTGAGCAGGTCAGCTGATCACGTAGGCTTTCCACCAAGTAGACAGGTGAGTCGCCCACCTGCCCAATCATATTTTTAACCCCGTAAATGGATTTTGTGTTTTAGCTTTTCAGTGAGAGAGCTGCACGCTCTCGCAGCTTCTTTTGTGAAATCACAGCTCGATGGTTCGTTTATTCTGCATATGCACTGAGAAAATGCAAGAAAGACTGCTGTCAGGATGTGACAGTCGGATACGAAAAGTACAACCAGCCCTGAGGCACGGACTCCATTAGACCCCTGAAGATGTGCTGGGGTATCTGCACTAATGTTAGCAACAGATGCTTTAAGTCCTGTAAGGCCATGTCAACACCACAAACTCAGTGTTGTGCTCCCCAGCCGTTCCTGAACCATGTTTGTTTTGTGTGGCGTTATTCTTGTGCCACTATTCTGAGCACACGTAAAAGAAATTTGCAGGTGCAAGTGGAGAAATTTATTTTGAGCGAAGAAAAGCTAAATTTGAGTGAACAAAATTCATTCCTGCGTGCAAAAACTGTATTTCAGTGTTTGCTATTATCCACACACACACACACACACACACACACACACACACACACACACACACACACACACACACACACACAATAGCAGCCCCTCGCGCTCTCAACATTTCTGCCCGTGCGCGCTCAACTCTTTCTCTACACAGTTATATTTGTGCCACAAAACCAGCCAATCACAGACTTGGATGCAAAAAAAATCTGATTGGCTGTTCTGGTCTCCAATCAGTTCAAAATGCATCCCAGAATGCATTTTGTCCAAAACTCAATCGAGGCAGTGGCGGAGGAACGCAGAGTGGCAGAGTTTGAAATATTCCTCTTTCTGCGTCACAAAATAAACTTATAAGATATTTTCAGGCGAGAATGTTTCTGTGTAAACTTCAAATATCTGCTCGATTCATCAGGACATCACATATTTGCATAAGTGCTCTGACGTTTTCGGAGATGCCTGTTACCCACCAGCTGACCAGTGATGACCTGTGTCACACCCGACCAGCCACATGATGAAAAAGAAAACATGGCCTTGCTATCAGAACCAGCATGTTTGAGCTACAGCAGCTCGTATCTTGGAACCAACCCCACGGGCCAGCATTCGCTCCCCGCATGGATCAGTGCGTCTTGGCTGCACGTGATCTTGTCACTGGTTCTCCACAATTCCTTCCTCGGATACTGACCCCTGCAGACCAGATGGTCTGACCCAAATGGTCAAACTCAAATCCTTAGTCTTGCCCATGTTTTCCTGCTTCTAACACCAACGTTGCAGACAAAATGTTCCCTTGCTCCGTGATATATCCCACCCACTAACAGGTGCCATGAAAAAGAAGAGAGTTATGCACCTCACCTGTCAGTGGTGTCCCACTGTTGATGCTTCTATGGAAAACTTGAGCACAGGTTTTCTGTGTTAACGGCTGAAGTGATTTGAACCACAAAAGTCAAAAGTCATCTGAGGTATCTCTGCGTACCGCCTGCCTGTTCCACTTGGGCGATTTGTGACACACCTGCTCAGCCGGCGCTTAACGGCACAACCCGAGAGGAACACGCCGTTGCAATCGGTCGGTGCTTGGTGCCCTTTTCAAGCTGCAGTGAGAACAGACGCCGCTGCCAGCCTCAACCTGCTCCCACTTTGTTGTTCTTTGACTGAAACGTTTTTATTTCCACAGGCTGCTGAGCGTGCATTTATCAGGGACTCCTAATAAAGGTCGCAACAGAATAAAAATGTTTTCAATTACAAAAACGTTGATTCTCTGTGTTATTAAAGTCATTATTTACAACGTGACGGTGCTTTTTAGAGTTTATTCAGGCTCGGCCTGATAAGGAGACTAAAATGAAACCTGATAATGGGCACGTGGACGAAATGCCAAACACATTACTCCGTGCTGTTATATATTCAGCTGCATTGTATCAGGAGTTCTGTTTGTGCATTGTTGTAGGACTAAGAGAGTCTTCGCTTGGTGGATGCTTTAATAAATGCACTGTCAGGTCCATTGTGTAAAGCACATTGTGTGCATTGTGAAGTAGCCAACACAAACAATACATCCCATAAAGGCAGGCGGTCCACATAATGAGCTGATATCATCGATCCAGAAAGTGCTGAAATCACAGATGTTTACGGGCTCAGTGGAGGAACATCAAACCGAATGCAGACGCTCCCCCGGCGCACAATGAAACATCAAATGTTCTCATTATAAAGCAATGCAACAGCAGCGAGCTTATTTGTTTCATGTCTAACAGGAACATACAGCGCTCGTGCATCATTACTGAAAGCAGCTCGCCCTTTAAAATCATCAAGTGA
The DNA here is from genome assembly GCF_041146795.1 of Maylandia zebra. Lineage (NCBI taxonomy): Eukaryota > Metazoa > Chordata > Actinopteri > Cichliformes > Cichlidae > Maylandia > Maylandia zebra. The sequence goes on along the minus strand of NC_135174.1, from coordinate 29,297,756 downwards.
AATGGAACTTGATCGCTCAGGTTTAGAAACGTGCTGTGGCCACAGCGTGGAAGCAGATGAGATAAAGAAAACCTCGAGTACACCAAAAGGTTTTCTGCTCCTTTAATTTGAGCCATTTTCAGCATTTCTTGCAAGTTTCCCAACTTTGCATGTTTGCAGAACTGTTTAAATGAGCTCGAAAATTTAATTAAATGAAACCGAATGATCCGAAGCTAATTTCAGTCTCCATAACAACTGCACAGGGGTTCAAGTGTTTTATAAAGTACCTGTTTAAACTGCACTGAGGCTTAACCTCAGCTAACCGGAAGACTGAATGAACCTCTCAGGTCCATTTGTGTTTCATACCTGACCTGATGCATAATATAACCTGTGGGGTTACTTGTACTAACAGCCTGTTCAAACTCAAGGGTGGGGTTGATGTTTGAGTTATAGCTTCAGAAGGTGGGACAGAGTATGAGGGGAAAATGATGACAAATAGGAAAGATGTTCCACAGGGATCAATCCTGGGGCCACTGCAGAAGCCTCCCATAGGACAGGAAGTGTTTTGTAACCACAGCTAGAGTTTTAGGCACTTCCACATGGCTTGTCTTGATGCATGTTTGATGATCCAGGTAATGTTGATGTCATTTATCTGGACATTACCTTTCTCTTTGAACAAGAAGCTACATCCATGTTTTATGTTGTTTATCTTTATAAACGCAGCTGGCATCTAGCACAGATTGCAGCTGTGACATTTCTTACTAAAAAAGTCAAAAGTTGGCTGAAAGAAGATCAGAGCTGCAGGTATTTTTATTATTTAGGCCTTACATGATTAGTAATTCATACTGGGAATCATATTTTAATCACTGCATCTTTTTACGTGTATTTACTGTGACCTGCACTGCACTGCGCAGGGAGTTGATGTTGGATATTTATATATAAGAGCTATAAAGCACTGTAGGTTCAGTTCCATTGTGTGTAATTATTATAAGTCATTATTAAAAGTAAAATCACAGGAAGCTTTTTTCTACACTGACATATCACAACAGAAGAAACTTCCCAGAGAAGCATCGATGCTCCACGCTGCTTCTTCTGAATGAAGGAAGCTCTTAGTTCAGGCAGCTTATTGTTCTCTGTCAGAGCTCGCTCTCTCTGCAACGTCACAGATCGTCGATAAAGTCCCGACTGCAGTCAGCAGATAAAAGGAGTAGTGTGGCTGCCATTTCCACACACACACACACACACACACACACACACACACACACACACACACACACACACACACTACACTACAAAATGCTGTGGGCTGTTGCCCTTTAGAGCGGAACAATCAGCAGCCAGAGAGACAGAAATTTGAGATGTGGTGGTGGAGAGCTACATTGTGCGTGAACGTCACAGTGAGAGCTGTTAAGATACACAAAGAAAGCATAGGAAAGGAAAGGAGGAGGAAGGACAGAGGAGAGCAGTTCCTGGAGGTTAGAGGTTAGAATAAAAGAGTACCTGCGCATTAGACAGACTGAGGACTATTTCGAAGCCTTTCGTCATCTGCTCCATAAATGCTGGGCAGAAACTGCGAATCGTCTCAAGGCTCAGTTCGGTTTTTCACAGTCATCTGTGGCAGGCGGGACAGATTGGTTTTGACCCACTGAAGATCTGGAGATATGTAAAAACCAGGGCGTGCACGAGGATTTAGCCCAAAGCGGTGCACCGAGCGGCTTTCGGGAAAAATCTGACCACGAAGCATCAACTGCAGAGAAGTGGATTACACTGCAGGATTGATCTGACGGTTGTCAAACAGCCCTGTCTCCTTGAGAATTACGCCCATATCTGATGGTTCTGCTCCTCGTGATTAATGCCCAAATCCAAGGTTTAGTGCCAGTGCAGGAAGCAGCGTGTCATTTATGCAGCCGGATGAAGAGTGAGACTCTGAGATGAAGCACACCTGAGTCCATCGAACAGGGCTGCAATAAGCCTTTTTATAGCTTCAGTCTCCTCTTAACTGAGTTTTAGTTATATTTGACAAATCCTCTGGTCTTCATTATGTTATAATTATATGCTTTATATGCTGCAGATGAAATCAGGTCCTGGATTGCATTTATATTTGATGACAGGATTGTTATTCACAGCAAATCACTGTAATCTCTGTGGATGGAAGATTAGACTTTGATATTATTTTTGCAGGAATGTCACATGTTATCCTCCACATACGGCGACGGTTGTTTTCCCCTACACGTCACACGCGTGCATCATCACTGGAAAACACTGTAACTGTCGTGAGATTGTTGTTTAACTCTTTAAGACCTGGCAACGCCTCAACTGAGAGCCACCCAAGCTGTGTTTGTGCGCCCGGAAGTCTTCAACCAGCTGTGCCGTCGCAATCATTTCACTTGCTTCTAAAAATAGCTAACAGTCACTTATCACATGATACGGGTGAGCCAATCACAGCAGCATGGCGGCGCGATACACGCTTACGACGCGATGTTGACCTGTCAGTTCGTGTGTACTGTTGGCAGAGTGGGAGCGACAGTGTAGAGTGTACAGCTGAATGAATACTAAAGATTTAAATAACAATAAAATTTATAATAATGTCACTATAATGACCACAGCACTGATATCGATGAATCAACCAACTCCTAGATTTGTTCATTCATCTGGATTAAACTGACCATAAATATACTCATAAGTACTAATAGTTTAATAATAATAATAATATCAGAGTTCTTGGTTTTTCAGGGCAGATAATCCGTCTCATTTCTGACTTCTGTAACTCTCAGTGTGCTGCGAGACAGAGACGATGAAGTGACCTTTAAAAGGCTCTAAAGGAGCTACAGTTTGGTACATTCACAGCGCTGCTCCTCGACCAGGCTCTCCAGAGTCATTTAGGGAGGAATAAAGGCAAATCTTAAACAGCAGCTTATTAGCTCGAACTCTGAAACAGACTCATCGTGATTCCAAAACCCTCGAGGGTAAAGAGGAGCTTGTAGTAATGAAGATGATGATGATGATGGGCTGGTAATATGTAATCTCTCTCGCTCTCTTCTGACCATCTGCATCATAACTGCGCTGCTCTAAAAAGATGATCAATAAAAACAGAAACAGGATGGACGCTGTTTTTAAAAAATAATAATCTCGTAGCAATTTTCAGTCCAGCTCAAAACATCCTTATCTTTTAAAGGCAAACCTGAGGCTCTTTATTGATCTGTTTGTTGCCAGCTAAACGAGGAGACCCAAATGAGATGGTAAGGGATTAAAAAAAGAAGCCAGGCAAAGACAGAGAGCAGAGCGGTGAAGCCTCTCTGCCAGCAACACAAACAAACACGTCTGTCTAAGAAGATATGGGCAGCGGAGACTTTTGTTAAAGCTTCTAATATTACAGAAAATCACTGAGGCCTGGCAGAGATACAGTAAAACAAGACACACCAGTAACAGCAGCAGGGCTGCATTCGAAATTCAAGGTTAGCGCGGAAACTCTCATCATGCAGGCTCACTGCTGTGTTTATGCCAAATACAGGAAAGTGAAGAAGGTAAAAAGTCCACAATTCAAATCTTTCAATAACAAGCTGGAGGAAAGTTCAGCCAAGAAATCTCTGATCCACTTTAGAGAAACTCAAGTCTACTTTTACTTGCAAGTTATTTAATGGCAGTTATTCAATTCAACTCACTTTTATTTATGTACAGCAGACCCTACAATAATACATACAGAGAAAACCCAACAATCATGTGACCCCCTATGAGCAGCACTTTGGCGACAGTGGGAAGGAAAAACTCCCTTTTAACAGGAAGAAACCTCCGACCAGGCTCAGGGAGGGGCGGGGCCATCTGCTGCGACCATGACCAAGACAGACCCTTGATGTTTGCATTTTCAGCAAAAATGCAAACATCAAGACAAAGGTGGAGAAAGTACTGATCATAAGGATACAGGTGAAGTTGCAGGGATACAGGTGGAGAAGCTGCAGGGATACAGGTGGAGAAGCTGCAGCGATACAGGTGAAGCTGCAGGGATACAGGTGGAGAAGCTGCAGGGATACAGGTGAAGCTGCAGGGATACAGGTGGAGAAGCTGCAGGGATACAGGTGGAGAAGCTGCAGGGATACAGGTGGAGAAGCTGCAGGGATACAGGTGGAGAAGCTGCAGGGATACAGGTGGTGAAGCTGCAGGGATACAGGTGGAGAAGCTGCAGGGATACAGGTGGAGAAGCTGCAGGGATACAGGTGAAGCTGCAGGGATACAGGTGGAGAAGCTGCAGGGATACAGGTGGAGAAGCTGCAGGGATACAGGTGGAGAAGCTGCAGGCATATGGGTGAAGCTGCAGGGATACAGGTGGAGAAGCTGCAGCGATACAGGTGAAGCTGCAGGGATACAGGTGGTGAAGCTGCTGGGATACAGGTGGAGAAGCTGCAGGGATACAGGTGGAGAAGCTGCAGCGATACAGGTGAAGCTGCAGGGATACAGGTGGAGAAGCTGCAGGGATACAGGTGAAGCTGCAGGGATACAGGTGGTGAAGCTGCAGCGATACAGGTGAAGCTGCAGGGATACAGGTGGAGAAGCTGCAGCGATACAGGTGAAGCTGCAGGGATACAGGTGGAGAAGCTGCAGCGATACAGGTGAAGCTGCAGGGATACAGGTGGTGAAGCTGCTGGGATACAGGTGGAGAAGCTGCAGCGATACAGGTGAAGCTGCAGGGATACAGGTGGTGAAGCTGCAGGGATACAGGTGGAGAAGCTGCAGGGATACAGGTGGAGAAGCTGCAGGGATACAGGTGGAGAAGCTGCAGGGATACAGGTGGAGAAGTGCACCAAACGGCCTTGAACATGAGTGCTGCAGAGCTCAGCCTGCATAAAACATTCACTTCCATGACTGAGTCAGTGAGAAAAGCAGCTGGGACTGATGAATTAATTTCATTTATTGATTTTTGTTTAATTACTGCTAAAAACGCAGTGATATCAATGTTATTACATCTCTTTCTGCTGCCTTCCACTTCATTGTTCCTCCCGATTCTCCTTCCCCGTATTTCCCCCTCATCCTTCTGCCTGTTATTTCTCCTTCCCCTCCAATCTCAGGTTGATGTGCAGGCAGGCAGGCTGTTCTCTAACCAGGTCAGAATAGCAGGGATAGACTGGCGGATGGTGTGTCCATAGACAGGCCATTACACCCATCAATCAGCGAGCCCGCAGAGGCACTCACCCGGGACGGGACAGCAGGTCGAGGAGAGAGAGAGGAGGAGACAGATTTAAGAGGTCGCCACTGGGAGATTCACTGCTGCTGACTGAGTCCTCCATCAGACAGGGAAAAAATGAAATCAATTTGACTGCTGATTCATTATCTCTCTGCAGTGGGAATGTGCAGTCTTGATATAATTATGAGTTCTCATTGCATTCAGACAAATTAGTCATTAGTAAGTACTGACTGCAAACTATATGTGACTTCGTTTTTAAGCCGAAGAGCTTTAATCAGCGGCCCTCGTTTCTGGGCTGTTTGTCAAAACTGCTGGTGTTTCTGGTGTTTGCACAAAGTGGCCTTTGGCACGTGCGCCGCCATGAACCGACCACAGCGGTGGTGTTTGACAGAGTCTGCATATGATGAATGAAAAGACTGAACCAGAAGAACGGGGCTGATGCACTATGGCTCTGTTTGCAATCAGCTTCACCTCGTTTCTTACTTGGTTCAGGAAACAAACTCCGATTAGGTTTAGTCCTTCCTCCCTTGGAGCTGTAACCCTCATTGTCTTTTCTTTTTTTTGCTTCCAGGACAAAATGACTGGATGTGCATCAGAGGTTGGTGAGGGTGAGCTCAGGGGTTACCCTTGGAAAAGGCCAACACCTTTTCTAATGGTCCACAAACAACATCTTTACTCATATTTACTGTTAAGTGTACAGGAGAGGTCATCAAATGCTGCTTTTATGGGAGAAGTAATGAATGTAGAATACACAGAAAATTTAAATGTAAGGCACCGTCTGTTTGCTGAGTGTGGTTGGCACCAGCAGGGCTAACAGCGAGAGGTTGTTTGCTGCTTCGCTTCGACACAGCCGTTAACTTCCTGTACCAAAGACCTGCAGGACACCTAGCCGCCTTCGGACTTTAATAAAATGTGAATAATTAGTTTCACAGACTAATATTTCTGCTGCAGACCATCAAAGGCAGCAGTGTTTCATCATCCCTGCGATGTGTTGACGAGTCGGGAGCACACTGATCTCCTAATCTCCATTTACTATTCACAAAGGAACATTTTGTCCAAAATGTCTTCATATTGATCCAAACATATAATATGTGAGGATTGTTTTCTGTCTATAAACAAGATAAACTTTGATGATTTATCATTTCTGTCCTTCCATATCACAACATCAGAAGCAAAAACATGACCACGGGGATAAAACGACCACAAATAAATCACAAACATTTGATACAGAGTGCATGATACAGCTTTAAAAGTTCACTAACAGCCTAACCTGGCCAGCCATGACATGTAACGGACAGGTGGCCTTAGAAATGCTTATTTTCCTGTACTCGGCTCTCTTTGAAGACCTGCGGTGCTTAAAATGAGCGAGTTCAGCCTGGCGTCTTGACAGCTGAGAAGTGAGCGCCGGTGCTCTGTTAAGTACAGAGCGGCACATTAGCTTTATGGAAATTTCTTCAAAATGTTCCAAAAGATGAAAACACTATTATACAGCCGATCCAATTATCTCATTTAACAATTCAACGTCAGAAACGTCACAAGTTTGAAAACAGCGGGCCAAAACAATGCCGAGGGCACCGTCGGGGCAAGACGTTTGAGGCTCAACCGCTGACGTGTCGAAAGGTGGAGAATATCGCTTCAGCTGTTCAATTAAGTTTCGTCTCAGGCAGACAAAGAACATGCTGAAAGAAAGAGCGCTTAACTGATTTACTCATAGAAAGTTCCACGGACGACTGTTATGACTACAGACGCCAAAGTGTTCCTCATGCGTTGGGTGCTTTCTCTATCAGGTAGAAAACCCACAGAGCAGCTAATTGATAAGCAGTGCAGACGGCTCACTGACAATCAAATAATTTATCAACCGTTACACGGCTAATTACCTTCCCAACCACCCTGCATGAATGTGATGAACTTGTCAAAGCATGTCGTTCTGACAAATGCCCGATCACGCCTGGTTATCTGCGATTCGTCGAGGCCTTATTCTGCCAAGGTTTTCAGCCGTGTGGTGGCAGCTTGCAGTCACATCTTTGTGCTAGTTTGCACACAAAGGAAAGTTCAGGAATTTCAGCTTCCCAGTGAACGGAAACGCCTTCTTTACCTTCTTTATCCTTCAGCTTGGGACAGACAGCTCAAGCATCTTTCTGTGAATTAAAGGACAGGCGAACACCAACTTTCTGTGCTCCAACCTAAGCAAGGTCATCGCGTTCATCCCTTCAGGCCGGCTGCAGCACAAATCCAACTTTTTTTCTTCAGCCGGGTCAATAAAACATCCTAAAACCTGCACGGTGTAAAGATTAGATATCGACAAATCACAGCTGACAGTAAGAGAACCTGGATTTGAAAGATTGTAAGCAACACAAGCTTCAATAGAACTCCTCAATCATGAAATATCCAATGTGCAAACACATGCAGGACTGTGTGTCATGTGTGGCTGTGGAGACTGTGGTTCAGTCCAGTTATCACATATCATTCTGTCCAAGCTAGCCACATGTTGCAGGGTAGGGTTTCTCTCAAAAACACTCGCCTCGTGGCGCGTTAAGACCCAACAATCATACAGAGAAAACCCAACAATCAACTGGTGACAGTGGGAGGGAAAACCCCTTTAACAGGAAGCAGGAGGGATGGCCCCTGGTTTGTTGAAACAAACTGCGAATGAAAAGACATTTTTCTCACTGTAGTTTCTTTTAATTTGCACACTGTCACAATCAGAGATGGGCAGTAACGCCTTACTGTAATCTGATTACTTTTTTCAAGTAACGAGTAAAATGAGGGATTACTATTGCAAAAACGGTAATTAGATTACCGTTACTTTCCCGTAGGAACGCTGAGTTACTGCGTTACTAAAACCGTGATTTTTTTGCGAGAATGTCTCACGACAGTGACGTAAGCGAGTGCGACGTTCGTGACAACAGCTGTGTGCAGATCAACAATGGATCATATATCGAGTGCAGAGAGAGTATGAGCGTGCAGCGTTTAAAGCGTGGAAGTACTGACCTTACTTTGAGTTTACTTTATCACCTACTCAGGTTGTAAATCGTGTTTTTAAAAAGTAACTAAGTAACTAAGTAATTAATTACTTTTGAAAATAAGTAATCAGTAAAGTAACGGGATTACTTTTTTGGGGGAAGTAATCAGTAATTAGTTGCTGATTACTTTTTTCAACTAACTTGACCAACACTGGTCAGGATTAAGGAAAAGTGAAAATAATACACAGAAAGCTTCATTCTGTCTCGACTGAGCTCTCACAGCACTCATATAAGAACTAGCAGGTTTTTATGCACGTACACCTCTGGGCGTGCATTAGTCTACATGTCAGTCATCCACGGGCATCCACGCTGATACCATCTGTTAAAGCGAGAGGACGAGGTGAAGCTCTTTTTATGCATTTCATCTTGAGAAATGAAACCCTCTCACCTCGGCCAAGAAACCTGCAGCCGGAGCGACCGACTGACCAAACAGCTCATTAACCAAACAGCTGACCAACAAAGCAACAGACCGTCTGCTCAGCTGACTCGCTGGTATTTGAGAATGGGATCTTGCGTGCTGTTCTGTCTCTGTGTGTGTGTAGGAGTGATCTTGGATCTATTTATTTACTGTGGGTGTAAGCAGAGTCTGACTTTCTAGCAGCTTCACCACAACACTGTATAAATCTGCTTTAAATGCAGCAGAGATGACTCACCATGGCTGTGTGTGTGTGAGTGTGTGAACACACTGCTGCTGCAGCAGTACAGTCGAGGTACGTCTGTGTGTTTTGGCAGGTGGGGGCAGAGGGAGATGAATTGCGGCCGATGCCACTGAGAATTGTTTAATAAACATTTTTATTAGCTGCTTTCACCCAGCCTCTGTGTGCGAGCCGGGCCTCAGCAGCTGAGCGCAGCGTCATCGGCAGCAAATCCCATCATGCACTGCAGCCAAGATGTCACCGAGCAGAGCTGGTCGCACTTTAAGCCAAGCGAAGGAGAAGAGCAGGTCGACGCACCCGTCAAAGCCCACACGATGTTCGTACTGTGTTCATCATGTAACAAACCCATCTATTCATCCATCACCTGTAAAGCATATACTGATGACCACATTCAAGAACAGCCCACGTTTACCGTCCACATCGTTAGATACATGGTGCCAGTATCAGGTTGGAGCTGCTTTCATTCCTCATGGCACAGATTCAAAATTCCTCACAGATGTTGATCACAGGGTGGCTGCAGATTTGTTGGCTGCGTTCATGATGCCATCTGAGCACAGAAGTCATATTTAAGGAGCCAGTTTGAGGTGATCTGATCTTTGTGACGCCGTATGTTGTCCTCCAGGAAGCAGCCATCAGGAGATGGTGAGCAACAGTACTGACAGACAGGATGTGGTCTTTAAATGATGCTCAGCTGATACTCAGGGACCCAAAATATGCCAAAAAACTACCTGCATCATTACACCAGCCTGAGCTGCGGAGCCAGATGGATCCATGCTTCCAAATTATTTACTCCAAATTTTGAATTTACCGTCTGAGTGTTGCAGGAAAAGCTTCAGACTGGGCAACATTTACCCAGTTTTCATCCATCCAGTTGTGGTGAGCCGTTTTAGCTGATATTGATATTATACTGGGAGTTATTGTCATTGTTCACGTCCAGGTGACCTATCACAGGTGATTTAAGGTGATGTCACCCTGCGTTTCACTGTCTGATGAAGTCATACACTACTAGATGGAATTAATAAGGAAACTGGAGTTCTGCGGTGTGCTAACAGTTTCCTGTTGTTAGCAGACAGAAATGGCTCTGTGGTCTTCTGCTGCTCTAGCATCAGCTTCAAGGTTAGCTATGTTTGCATTCAGAGATGCTCTTCTGCATACTTTGGTTATAACAAGTGGTTCCAGTCAAAGTCCCTTAAATCACTTAATCGCCTCTACAACTGCACTGACTTGCTGCCATGTGATTGGCTGATTGGACCTTTGCATTAACGAGCAGTTAAATGGGTCAGTGTTAAGGTCACAGTCCACGCTGCACGAAGACAAAACTGTTTGATGAATGCACTTGCTTTGTGGGCAGGATGAGGACGTTTCTAAGGACATTCTAAGAAAAGTAAGAACATTAGATCACAAAAAGTAGCTAAAATCCAACAGCAGCAAGAAGAAAATCTCTGCCTGAGCTGGTGTGGGAGTGTTGTTGTCTGAGTTTCAGGCACCCTGCCAGTCAACCACTTAGCGCCTCAGTCTGTTGGACAAGACCGTGACAAAGATCCTCCTCCTCTTTTTTCCTCTATTTATCTCGCTGCCTCCCCCACCTTGCCTGGTTTCTCCTTCCTTTTATCCCGGCTCCTCTGAAAGACAAGACGCTGACTCTTGAGCCGTGCCATAGCAGATTTATGATCTGACCAATTGACAGAGAGCAGTTAATTGCCACCTTTTGCTTGAACACCCTTCAGAAAGATGAAATGCTAGTTTGAAAATAATGTAATAAAAGTAGAGCGTGGCAGATATGGCAGAATGCCACTCCTCATTAAAAGTCTGTTTTCAAAGTACCGGCGGATGTGCAGACGACTGTCATTGAACTGCTGTGCAACTGAAGGAAAATCACGAGAGCAATAAATCTCAGCCAAGATTTACGGATGTTTTTTCACCATGAATATAAAGTCAAGCAGAATTTTAATCTTCTGAATGGTAATTGGACACCAAAGTCTGTGTGAGCAGCTCAATCAAACGCCAGTTTCACAGCGTTTTTAGAACCTGTGGAGCGCTCGCATCGTATCTCTGCGCTGACACACGAGGCTCCTCACGTCTCAACAACCCAAAGAGCAGAATTCTCTGAATCTAATTGGAATGAAATTACTTTGCAGTCAACGCGTTTGATGGTTTGGTTTGCAGCCAAGTTAGGACACGCCTCAGCATGTCCAAATGGAAAACAGAGCTTTGCATTGCACGTGATGAAGGACAGTGAAAATGTGCACCGGAGACCTGGGCATCAGCTGGCCTTGTGGCTGAAAAGTGCAGCCTCACTCTGCTGCTGCAGCAGCTACAAGGCTTTAGCCTTCATCTGTCAGTACTGCTTTGCTTCTCCAGGGAAACAAATTTGAGTTGCGGCGCGGAAAAATATAAAGCCCGAAGAATGCTGAAAGATATGTTGCAGGGCAGCAGGTGGGATTGTGCTTCGCTGTATAAATCTACATCAGATAATCCAAGACTAAATGAGGCTAAAGTCCTTGGTCTCTGGCTGTGTTGGGAGCCAGGATTTAGGAATGACCTCCACGAATGCAGGAAGTCATTTAAATAAAAGGAGAAGTGCAGCAGCTCAAAGCGGTCGTTGACATGTTTACGTCGACACCCAAACACCCTTCAGCCTGCTCCTCGGGCCGTCGCAGCGGCCTCATCGACATGCAAAGCATCGCCTCAGCTGGTCACGCTTGCTGCTGTGAAACCCCACCCGCACCCGACAGCTCGCCTCTTAAGAAACGCAAATAATCATTAATTAACGACGTGAACTTTAAGTGATGCTTGTTTGTGAGTTGATAGCAGATGGGCTGTAAACCATAACCTTCAGCTTAAGGTCAAAAGCATGAAATATTTTGAAAAATCAACCAATTACATTTAATAAGTCATTTTCTTGCCTCCCTGTCATGTTTAATTAAGTGTTCGATGCTAGTTTCAGACACAATGCTCAAACGCTGAGCTCTTTCTCCCTGAATAATGAGTTTTGTGAACAGACCCATTATGAGGCAACCTGCTGATATTCACACAGCGCGCACTTAAATTAGAAAGTCTAGGACTTCGTTTTTGTTGCGAGTTTGGGCCCGTGTTCCTCAGAGTTTCCTGCGGGTGGCTGATCTGCTGTCACTTGTGGACATTTTAGAAAAAAACTATGAATTAAAGCAACCTGTGGCCACTTTGAATTGCTAGCATTAGCAATAATCTTTGATATTACAGTTGCTATAATGTGGTGATGTTTTTTTGAGATACCTACACACCCGCCTGTTTACAGTCCTGTTCACTGACTTCCAAAGGAAAGCACAGACTGCATTTCATGAATTATAAGATGAAAGTCAAGTTACAGAAAGCCGAATAAGGTCACTCATCTTTCCTTAAACAGCCTGGATCAATAGCAGCTCTGCATTAAGAAGGCATAAACTGGGGCTCAGTTTTAAACAGCTGCACATGATGAAACTGCAGGGAAACCATTTAAAACAAGAAAAATGCTTTACAAGAATCTGTGTCTACTCCACGCTCATGTATGAAATAACAGCTGCTTGTACATGACTTTGAATATACTGAGTAATGAAGGAATGAGGAGATTAATCTGTGATCTTATTTTACTCTTTTGAAGTTTTCAGGCCCCTCTTCTGTGGAACCAGCTTCCAGTTTGGATTCAGGAGACAGACACTATCTCTACTTTCAAGATTAGGCTTCAAACTTTCCTTTTTGCTAAAGCATATAGTTAGGGCTGGACCAGGTGACCCTGAATCCTCCCTTAGTTATGCTGCAGTAGGTGTAGGCTGCTGGGGGATTCCCATGATGCACTGGGTGTTGCATCCACTAATGAACCAAACCAATCTACCTGTAATTTGTTTCAGTGGGTAAAAGTGGAGTTGCTGACAGAGAGGATTGCAGCACTTCCCCTTCATGACTCCAGTTTATTTATTTTTCAGACCAGGTTTCAGCCTCCGTGGAGGAACCATTTGAAACTTTAATGAGTATCCGAGTTCATTCATACAGCTTCCACACTGTAGAGCGTACATCACGGTAAAGATGTTCCTCTTGATCTCAGAACACACCATTTATCTAAACTAATAATGATCAATGCATCTCTAGAATGCAGATGATAAGCAGGGGAGACAGTCTAACCATGTTAAATTGGAGCAATTTCATTCTAATGTGGTCTCCGGATATCTGCTGAACGCATTTATTAAATGATATTAAGACATATTACCTTGAAAGGGCGTGGGAAGCAGTCAGATACATATGAACCGACGGTAATGATGCACTCCACTCAAAGGCGTCGTGTACAACAGCTGTGAGACTTGGGTGAAATGATGAAGAATAAATTCAAACAATAAAAGATGCAGAAGAGAATTAGGAAACTTTGATGGGAATAATCAAACTCATTTCATATTAGCTTTGAGTTTGACTCTCACGGGGTCAGTGATCAGGTTTCTTTTTCACGCAACCATCGAGTCGATCGGATGGCCGTTCCAGATGTTCACGTTCTTGCTGATAATTGTGGAGATTTTACATTTTCAGGGGTGAATCTGTTACTGAATAGAAAACCTACAAACTTCCCAAACATGGTTGGATGGTTCGCCCTCGTTAGCAGCTGCTTTTCAATGATGAGATGGTATCATATCGAGTTAGCAAGACCTTCTGTGCTGAAAGATTTCTTCTAAACCACTGATTCTGCCACAGCAGGGTTTGGCGTAGCTGCTATCTTTTGCTTCCCAGCAGGGAAGACCGGATTGTATGAGAGAATGAGCGGCGTGCCTATCTGTTTCACAATCATACTGCATTTTCTGAGCTAAAAACATAAGCCGGGTAATGCTGTGTAAGCTCTGAATAACTCTCCCGCTCCCTGTTCACACAGTATGACACAACAACAATCTCTCGAAGGCAGCTGTTCCAGAAAAAAAGAAAAATCACAATGTGTCCGACTGAACCACAAACTTTGGATCCGAATCCGTTTCCTTCAGTCCTGTTATGATGGACACTGTATACATCGTCTTATTTTTTACTTATTTATATTTTTCCTATCTATGCTTTACAGAAGCAAACGAACCTTGAAGTCCTGCAGGCACGAAAAAGGAAAGTTTTTCTGAGGAGAAACTTCATCAGGAAGCAGAGCGGAACATGAAGAAGCGCCGATACGAAAACACTCGATGCGGCTCGGCGAACAGAAGAACAAAAGCAGGAGTCGAGTTTTGCTCCGTTTACGGTGCCGGGTTATCTCGTCTCTCGTCCTCTGTAAATGTTCTTTATTCAAAGTCGACACTGGATGCAGAAGGAAAACAGGACTTGAAGCTATCCACGAATATGGACACTGGGACGCTGAACGCTAGACTCGGAACCTACGGTCAAGATGGGAAATATAAATATATGTTATCGTAATTATTCTTTTTAGATCTTTACAAGTGGAGCACAGAGGTTTACTGGAGTGCGCAGCCAGAAGAAAACACTTCTCAGTCATTACACTCTTAAATGTTGGTTCGTTTTCCAGAAAGAGTCGGAATAAAAACTTTTTGCCAGCTTCCAAAACTTTATTACAGAGGATCACCCCGACCTTCATAAATTAAGACAGATCTTTTTCATCCTCTTTACTTCAGACCTTCCTCTCTCATCTCCTCACTCAGAAAAATATTTAAACTCAAGAGAAGAAAGTTTTATGCTCGCTGTAAATCAACACGGGAAGCTGCAGATCTCTCGATTTGCATTACATTAATGCCTTCAGCATGCAGCAGAGATTCAGAAATATGACCTACAGAGTTCTTCGGCTGAGCGTGATGAAAGTCGGCAGAGGATCAGCGATTTTAAATCTGAAGCAGGAAAAGCGGTGAGCACCTCGCAGGAAGAGTTAAAGCGTCTCAGAGCAGAGAGCGAGTGCAGGCGTCCGGATCGGGCCTGCAGTCATGTGTACACTTAAACTCTCTAGCTTGCTGATCGGGGAGCTAAGATGAAAAAAGTAAGACTTTTAAGTTCCAGCTGAATTATTATTTGCCCTCACCCTGTGGACCAAAGCTCTGGCCTAACAGGTTCTCTTCAGGGTCTGTGGACACTGAGGGAGAGAATGAGAGGCTCATACATTTGTAGGGAACTGCTGCTCTTTCATCTTGAAAGGAAGTAGCTGAAGTGCTTCTGGCGTCTAACCAGGATGCCACCTGGACACCTCATTAGGGAGATATTCTAGGCAGACCCAAATGGGAATAGACCACAAACAAGATTATGCTGGCTGCATTATCCCTTTAGGCCTGGAAATGACTTGGACTCCTCAGGAGGAGCAGGATGACACGACGAGACATCGGGACACCTGGGTCTTTCCTCATGTACCGCCTCTGTGATGCGTTTCTGTGCGGCGATGGTGACTTCCAAATCCATCTGGATTGCACGGCATCTTTGAAAACACTCAGATCGTAGCTAGAATTAAGATTTCTGGTAAAACTGTATAGAAAGAAATTCAGCATTATGAAAACCCCGTGGGCTCATCAGCTTGGAAACGAGCTGGGAGAAACAATAAGTGGAGGAAATTGACAACACAAACACAAATCAGCACAACAGCAAACACAAACACACAGAGAGACAAAAAAAGAGTAATGAGTGGAGGACAGGAAGTGACACATTTCTCCTCAGTTTGGCCTGCTTCCAGTTTCCAGCCATGGCAGAGAAGATAAAACTAATCTCACCGCTCCAAATTTAGCCACAACCAATCATTACGCACCGATATTTGTATAATGTCAAAGCTGCTCCTCTAAAAAAGCCTCTAAATCTCATATCAGGAGAGGAAGAAGTCGCCCCCAGAGAAATCAGTGAATGTGTCATTCTGCAGCAGCTCGGAGACGCTGCTCAGCATCCCCTTCACACTCTGCAGGTCCTCATCCTTAATCTGACTCTGTGGGTCAGTGTGGCTGAACAGAACCTCAGAGCAGGACTGTTTTTAAAGCCTGTGGCCTGATATGACAGCAGGGCTCTCCCTGAATGTGACCGCCTCCCGACTCAAACCGATTCCTCACCACTCACGAGTACTGCGAACACTGCAGAGTACCTGAGAAATGCAGATACGTGGACAAAGTGACTTTTCCAGTTTATTCCACACTCCAGACGGTTCCCAGCAGCCGATATCACCGCTGTTACTCGCCGGCCTCCACTGTTCAACTGTAAACTGCAACTGTCAGTGCAGACAGGCAACTATCAACCCTAATCCTCTGCTGCTCATGAGAATCTGAACTGCGGGTACATCCAGTGCAGGTGAGAGTGCACTCTGTTTTCATCTATGGAGTTTTGAACAGGCTCGTGGCTAACGCTAACAGATGCTCAGGTAAAGGAACATGAAACGTTTAAAAAAACAGTAAAAACACACTTTATTAGTACACGGTTTTAAAATGAGATCATTTATTTAAATGTAAAAAATGGACCGTCAGAGTCACTTTGACTGATTCTGTATTAATTCAGATAATTAATAAATAACATAAGACGTATCCGTCTCTCCCTGCCTGCACTAAACAGAAGCAGCAGCAGTCTTAGTAATACTGGTGCGACTGGATGCTGCTAATGCCAATGATCTAATATGCAGTGAAACCTTGAAACCTTCTTTCTTTGAAGCTGAAGTTATTCACAGGCAACATGTTGCCCTTCAGTGAGTTTATTAATGAATTAACAAGAAATAAAATTCGAGCCAGGTGGTTCGGTCCGACCTTAAAGCTCCTTTTTTGGTAGTGAACTTGGAAAAACTGGATTAATTACATTTGTCTGCAGTTCTTCAGACAACAGCAGAACAGTCCTCAGTCAATACTGACTCGAGTATTTCAGTCCACACCTATTCTGTGTATCAGAGGCATTAAAAGCTAATAACAGCTGGGACTTGGAAACCATGTTCATCTATTCAGCCCTGTTACAGTGTCATCACACCGCAGACATCACTGAGGGAAGAGTTGAGGGTCTGTAATGAAGGACTGAGGCAAAGACTGCAGCAGCAGCAGCAGCAGCGAGGCCTCCTGAGAGAAACCAAACCACTGAGCTCCATCTTCCTCACCCAGGAGACAAAGAGCTCTCGGCTTGTTCCACAACGATTTCTGCAGGAGAATTAATGAACAGTGGCCAGAGTGATTTGTCTTCAATTGATTGTTTTTTCTATATTCAGTTTAGCTTTTAACTTCATGTTCACTCCACTTTGCACAAGTGAACTGAAGCAAAAATCTTCCATTTGCTGTCTGCTGTGTGATTCTGCTGTTGTCAGTACGACCACGAGTCCAGCTGTCCTACATGTACATGCATGTTCACAAATACTGAAAATACCTGAAAAATGCACCCAGCAACACAAAATAGGTGGTGACACTCAGGCAAACAAAGGCACTTAGGAGGGGATGATCATTGTGCTTCCTTTGAAGTGACAGTTTGAGACTTTGTGGGTGGGGAGCGGAAGGAGAAGATCAATACTACTGTGTCTGTATGGCAGCAAACAAAGCAATAGTTAGCTTAGCTCCCCAAAGAGTGGGGCAGCAATTATGGGTAGATAGCTAGCCTTGCTCTTACTCAAACAATCTGAAACTACTGGGAGAGCAGGGGCTGCATGCAAATGATCTGTAGATCACATAAACCTGCAACAGTAGGAACAGCTCTCTACCTGCAAAGAGTTTTAAGGTTAAACGAATCATAAACAGATTCAATGATAATGTGTGCTGCATTTATTTAGTGGCTGTAGCGGCTGATACTGATGGATGCTGGAGCCCAGTGAAGCTGCAGCATTTCAGATGTTCTTGTACCTTAAATCATGTATATGTTGCCACAGGTATTCACTCAGCCATCCAAATCACTGAATCCAGGTGTCCCAATCACTTCCATGACCACAGGTGTAATAAATCAAATCCTGCAAACCTTGATGAAAGAACGAGTCGCTCTCAGGAGCTCAGTGAACTCGGCGTGGTACCGTGACTGGGACTTTGTGTGGGCTTCGGATTTGCACAGGGACAGCGCTTTATGGAATGGGTTTCCATGGCGACCAGCTCCCTCCTAGCTTTACATCAACAAGTGCAATGCAAAGCGCCGCGCTTGTTGATGTAAAGAACGCCGCCGCTGGACTTCAGAGCGGTGGAGACGCTCCGGGGTGACATATCACGCCTCTCTGTCGGGGTTTGGCCGTTGCCAGGACAACAGGACTTCTGACTGCAGTGTGCCAAGTGTAAGGTTAGGCGTGAGGGGGGGGTTGCTTTCAGGAGCTGGGCTCGGCCCCTGAGTTCCAGTCAAAGGAAGCCTTCATGCTTCAGCACACAAAGACAATTCAGACAATTTCATCCTCCCGACTTTGTGGGAACAGTTTGGGAACGGACACTTCCTGTTCGCACATGACTGCACACCAACGCACAAAGCAGGCTCCATAAAGACATGGATGACAAATAAAGTGCTAGAATTGAACAAATGCAAACAAATGCAAGCACCTTTAATGAAACTGGGCCACTAACGTCTGTTCACTGTTCCTGCTGCTAACAAATAAAATTCATCTACTTTTCTGAAACTTGTGTCTGGCTGAGAGAACGTGAACCAGACATTTCACCACGTACACTATAAATCATCTCCTTTAGCTTCTGCACTTTTCTACTTTATACCTCATGCCTATAATCATCCAGCACTCACACTTAGAGGATGCTGCACGGCACACAGAGTGGAGCAGCCAGCTCGAGACCTGCTCCACCTCGTGACCTACAGCCAGCCCCAGTGATGTAGATGCAGAGAAAACTACAGTTACCCAGTTTAGCTTAAACAGCCTGGCGGGTACTGTCACTGCTACCCCTCAGCCTTCCAGTAGATACGACTATGGTAGAAAGCCTGACCTCTGACCTTGAGGCCAAGATCAGCCTTTTACAGGTGAATGGTAAAAGCAGACTCTGATTGGTCCATTCTCAAAGTGAATACACCCACAGTTACGTGTGGCTGATGAAGGACGTCTGTTGGACTTGCTGTGAAAATAAAATCAAGAGCTGCTCATTAGAGTAAAAGTGATGTCAGGGTTCCTGAGTGGCCGCTCTGAGGCCACCCTGTAGCTGTGCTGTATTACACTCTGTACTGTACCAGAATACAGATGACAAGAACACACACACACACACTAACAGGAGGAGATGGAGGAATAGCAGGTGGTCCCATTACCAATGCGACACACTCCTACTCTCCACAGCAGGATGATCATCTCCCTGTGTCTCTCCTCCCTCTGGTTGTCTCGTGTAGGCCTGATGGGAGCTAAAATTGTGCTGCCTTCTCCTCTGAGAGCCAACAGCAATACATTAAGTGGAAAAGGCAGGAGGGAAGAGACAATCATTTCTGCAAAAACAAACATTTCCAAACTTGTTTCAGACTCCAGCTTTTCTTTGAGACTCAGAACAAAGTGGTTTCTTTAATGCTACAGTGACACCAGGCTTTCATCTGTACAGCAGAGATGCATCATGTTTCCCTTCCTTCTGCTTTAAATATTGTTGTTTTGGTGAAGAGTGTTTCGTGACGTTACTAACAATGATCTAACTTTGTCCTGCTGCTGCATTTAAAACCAAACGTCTCAGTGTTTCTGCAGACATGGAGAATGTCAGTGTGAAGTGACGGCAGCACGCAGGTAAAGGTCGCGTTCATCAGCGAGTCCATGTTAAACGATGAGTTCTCTGTGCTGGAGCCAGAGGTGTACTCAGGTAATAACAGCACTACCTCAGCATAGTTTTACTCACGCGAAAAGTCCAGAAAATCACTCGAGTAAAAAAGCATTTAGTAAAAAAGGCTACTTGAGTAAAGAGTAACTGATCATAACGTTTAATATTAAAATTTGAGATAATCAGAGAGACAAAAATATAAAGTTTGGTGCACCTTTAACGAGTTAGCGCGGCTCGCCCCGTGCGTGGGGCTGCACGGCGTCAACACGTTAACGAGCTGACCGTGCTACCACGTTAATGCACTAATATATACACACACACACACATATATATAAGTAAATGTAACTGAGTAAATGTAATTGGTTACTACCCTCCTCTGGCTGGGACCAGTGCGTTTCGGTGTATCTCGCCTTAACATACGCAGTATTATTAGGAAGTACTTTCAAACTGCAGAACTATCCACACGACACAACTTGAATTCAAACTAACCATCAGTTAGTCGATCACAATCAAAGCCTGTTCGATCGGTTTCTTTACGGCACCGCTGTGGCCTGTTGGGAGGAACCTCGGAGCCACCAAGGTCCCTCCCACCAATTCACCAGGCTGTCATCTTTCCTCAGCTCGGAGCATCGTCTCTCAGACTGAAGCTGAAAAACCAATTCATGCATTCGTTACTTCAAGGTGGGACCAAAGCTGCAGTGTGACACTAATGCTCGGTGTGTGCATGGACTTGAAGTGGGCCACACCTGCTAATGTGTGTAACCCTGAGGATAACACAGGGCAGCTACTGTGTGTTTTGCTATTTGTGCCGTTGCATGAGTAGTGTCAGATTATTGCTGGATCTCATTAAAAATGCGTCACACAGGTCACTATGTGAGTCAAGTGTGTGATTTATATATTTGGAATAAAATGCTTCTATTGTAAAAGTTCTAACGTGTTAGCTAATCTCAGCTCATAAAAAGCTAAATAAAAATGTAGTGCACCTGAGTTTGTTGCATTATTTCATTTTGAGGATCTGCTCCTCATGTTTGCTAGCGTAGCGCTCTGATGGATTTTACATTCCCACTGAAGATGAGCTGCTTTACAACAACCTTCAGACTGAATCGAGCGGCGGGTCGACGCGTCAGGAGGAAACATCTTTCCCCTTGTCGCTGTTCTTCGCCGCCGGCTACTGTCAACACCACGCAGGCTGCTGCTGAGCGCTCTGCAGGTACACCAACTTACAGAATAAGCAGCACACATCGCTGCACAGGTTCAATAAGAGGGTAAGGATAGAGCCAGCCGGGGGAACCGTAATGAGACGAATAACTTGTTGTGTGTGGAGCCTGGAACGTTTTTAAAGGCTGTTATTTGCAGTAAAACTGAAGCTTTGAAGAGCAGAAGAAAATGAACGACTGACATTTTATAGATGAAAAGATTATTTATTGATCAAAAATATCGACTAGATGATAATGTGAGTGATTAATCCATATTTATCTTTCTATGGCCCCCAGTTCAGCCAGCCAAGCTCCTCCACCTTGGTGTGGATAAAAACATGGACGGCACTTTGATATTAAAGCACAGTAGAGTACGTGTCATCAAGGACAATAAATCTCATGAATTTACTTCAGAGGGAAACAACTGCCAACCCCAGATTTTCATCTTCTCCTACACAGGAGGCCCCTGCTTAGGATTCATTCATATTCTCCAATCATCCCAAAAACAGGGCTCTGTCCACAGGAGGATCACATCCAGCGCACTCCCCCACCCGTCCTGACCAGGCGGTTCACGAGCGCCCCAGCCCCAATTATACAAATGACAGATGTTATTGATAACGAGGCCGCAGGCAGCGACTGCCTGGCTCTAGGAACTGATTTCAGACGTGGAGGAGGAGTGAAAATCTAAATGGTGGCGGTTCGATGTGTTGCGGACGAGCACAGGAGCGGCTTCCTGAAACACTCTGAAACATTTCCATCATTTATCCAAGTGAAACAAGACGAGATGGGTGAAACCTTCAATCTCGAGGAGACTACAGTTCCCCAGTTTAGCTTAAACAGACTGGTGGGTACCTTCACTGCTACCCCTCAGCCTTCCAGTAGATACAACTATGGTAGAAAGCCTGACCTCTGACTTTGAGGCCAAGATCAGCCTTTTACAGCTGACAAGCAGGCATCAGGTTGTTTCAGTACGTCGAGGCCCTGAAACGACAGAGCGTCCTCTGAGCGAGACTGTTCGTGTGTAGGTAGGACACGGAGCTGTCACGCTCAGCTCCCCGGGGCGCGTTAAACAGCCCCACACATACATGCAAATTCATGGAAAGAGGGACAGAGAGGACTTAATGAAGACAAATGTTCAAGAATTTGTCACATTTGTTTCCTTATTTTTGTCTTGCCAACAATGGAGAGCTTGGCACGCACACAAGCGCTGTTTTCTCTCCCTGTTGTCTCCTTTCACTCAGCCTTTTCAGCCAGCTGTCGATGGCTCACTCCAGATGTTTTTGATTTTTAAATCTCACGGAGACTCACAATCGCTGTTTTTTTGTTTTTCAGAGGGACTTTTCTAAACCATCTGTCACCTGCATGGCTGCGCTTTCTGTGGCTAAATATGCATCTTCATGAATTTAGATAATTAGCAGTGCAGCGTGATCAAAGACTCGGTTTAAGTTCGGCGATCGTCCGTCTTCTTTGGGCTCCACTTGTGGCTCGTCTTCAACTGGACGCTTCACCTGAGACTGTTTGCTCATAGCCAGAAATCCAGCTGCCATCACATGCAGTGATCCTCCAGAGGACATGTGGGCGAGCTTGAAGCAGAGGATGATGTTTGCGTTCAGGTTGGAGCGTGCTCAGTGCAAAGGGTCAGAACGTGACTTCCATGGAGTGACTGGAAAACAGCTGCTGGCATCTCTGTGCCCGAGAAGATCAGCCAAATTTAAACCTCAGAAGACTTTTGACTTTGTGGACGTGGACATGTGCAATCTATATTTAATTATCTGTTTCTCTTCCATCACATTTTCCTATCTGAGTGTTGAGACAGATGTGAGGAACGTTGTCTCAGCCACATCTGTGAAATTCGACTGTAAAACAAAGACATGAAGATATGATAAGTCAGACTCAATCTCCACTCTAAAATACATATTCCTTCACACTCACTCACACAGCAGGAGGCACGGCGTGCGTCATCCAGCTTTCCAGGGCCTTTCCTCTCTTATCGCATCATATCACAGCATCGCAGCAGCCAATCAGAGACACAGACTTCCAGTCATCTTCACGGGAAAATTCTTATTTTAGAAATAACTAAGGAGGGGAAGAGTGCGAGGTGGGAGAGAGACAGAGAGAGAGAAGGTAGAAGGAGATAATTTAGGAGCACGACGGGGAGAGATGATGATGGAGACGGACAGATGGCGAGAAAGAACAATAAGACCGAGAAAGAGCGTGCAAAGAATAGAGAAGCAGCCGCAGAGCGACGTTCACGGGGAAAAGGAGAGAGGGCAGAAACGAAGGGTAGAGCGATTAGAAAGATAGTAATAGAAAATAATTCTCAGTTCTGGTCGTTTCACCTTTTTTCCTACTAAAACTGCAGCTTTGTATTTGTGTGAAACGGTTGTAACAAGTAATCAAAGCGAAGAGCGAAATCTGCGAAGCAAAGCCGAACACGTACTTCAGCAAGTGGCTCAATCAGACGCGAGGCATCAACCGCAGCCAATTACATCGACGCCACGACAATAATCTCCACGTACCTGAGGAAAATCACTCTTTTTCTGCTTTTAGATTCATTTTCACTAAAATGAAAAGTGTCTTTTTTTGTCCGTCGACAGACGAACAACGCTGGGCATCATCTAAGAATAAAGTCTCAGTGCGTATTACTGGTACTGGTCCTGCTGCTCTGCTTAGCCCAAATGCAATGAAGCGACAAAGCAAATCCAAACAAACTTTGCTCTGGATCAAAAGTTTAAAAAGCCTTTATTTTGGAGGCCTGTCACAAGAGGTTAAAAGCAGCCGGCAGGGTGAGAAGAGCAGCGATTAACTGGCTGAGGGAGCCTGAACAAACCATTTACTGGTTACATCATGAAAATAGAGTCTTTCCTCCCAGCCTCATCATCGGAGGCAACAAGCTGCCCTCCTTCAGAGGTCTGAACACTTTATGCATATTTAGCAGGACGGAAAAGAAGCCAACATGGTGTCTCTGCCGCTCATCCTTCTCCCATTTATTAATGTCACACATTGCAGCTAAAATACAGACAGACAACACGCAGCAGGGAAACGTCAGTGAACCCAGAGCCAGTATTTTAAGGTAGTATCTGAGCTGTCTTCACTTGATCTCGCTGTTACTGAATAAATGAGAGGCGATAGAAAGAGAAATAAATCAGGCATAGAAGCACTCTTCCCGTCTCTCAGTATAATTCCTCGCTCCTGCTCGCTCTGGTCATCTTGTCCCTCTCGATCTGCATCAGACCATCGGGGAACTGCGTCTGTTCGTGCAGAAGGCGAGTCATGATGCTGGGCTACAGCTTGAGAACCTCCATCGCCTTAAAATTTCCACAGCTGATGGTTTAGCTGTAGGAAGAAAAAGAGGCTTTTTTCCTCCATTCAGAGTTAAAACACTGGAAATGATTTGTTTCTGTCTGACATCATCCCAAATACAACAGACCCCAAAACACGCATGCTACCTTACTTTTGAATAGATGTGTCCTAAAATGCTATTCAGCTACTTTTATTAACCCTGTTCATGTGCAGCACAGCTTTGTTGGTACAGTGACGTTAGGGATCATGTTTTCACAGCAACGTTGGTGCTTCGAGATGATAAAATGGGACTGAGATGGAGTCAGGCTGCTTCGGTCTTCAGTATCAGATTGAATGGCATCACTTCTGAAGTTGCAATATGCACTAATACAGCAATTAATTGTCACAAACAGGTGAAAAAATGCAAATCTGTTGCTAGTTGCATAGAGAAAAATGAACAATAACTGCTTGCATTCAGAGTCAGAACAAAACAAATTCCTCAACAGTGACGTTTAGCTGCATGATGGATATTTACCGGTAAAATTATAGATGAGTCTATTATCAGAAGCGCTGCAGATGCAGTCATTGGTGCAGACGAACTCAAAGTGATGCTAGCAACCTGTTTGTAAGCCGGATCATCATTATCTGCAAATGTCTGCCCGTCTGTCTGAGAGTGATCGCAGTCTCTTTGTTGTCCACAGGTTGAGTATTTCACAAAGGTTGCTCTCCTATTTTTACTGTAGTGTCGCAGCCGTGAGCGAACATTTTGAAACTCTGCTGTGGGCATTGCTCTACATTTTTTTTTTACGTTAGCTAGTCTGCAAACTTCTAATTCAACTGAACCTCATCGTTCCTCTTTCACATGGATGCCCGGAGTTATAAAACTCATCATGCATCATGTCTGCGAAGGTTCTCAGTCATCCAGGTCATCGTAGTCTAAGGAGCTTGGAAAGAAAAGTGTCTGGACTTCTTCAAGTTTCCTTGAAGATGTTTCATCAGAGAAGCTTCTTCATTTCTAAGAGCAACTGGGGGAGATTCCCGGACTTTAAGCCCTGTGGGAGTGTCCCCCCAACAGGGTCATGGACCCCCTGCTGATCCTTTACCTAATCACACGAGCCAAGGTGTGAAAACAGGTGTGGGTCACAATCCGCCACTGTTTGGGTGAACCCATTGCTGATCTAGCCCCACCCTATCATGTGATCTATTGAGGTCCGATGGCCCAGGATGTGCGTGGGCGATAAGCGTCACCCATCACTTTTCTTAAACCGAGTTTTGCTTCCCAAGCGAAACAAACAGTGCATGAAAAACACAGGAAACTTCGGTCCTGTGGTCAGAATCTCCTGTGCCGCCACTTCAGACCCATCGACAAAAAAACGTCACTTCATTAAAGTAAAGCGCGCCTACACGGTTTGTTTCGCACACGAGGAACAAACAGCCAGCATGCTCCTTTATTTCCAGGCAAAGTATAGCTCAGCTCAATGCCAGGCCTCGGGAAGCTTTTGTGTAGCTTGTATCCTATTTTATTACCACATACAAGATCTGGGTGCATTCCTATTTCAACCCTCAAAGCGAGGCTGTACCGAGAGAATGAAAGCTTAGAAATGCCTCTTTATTGTTCATGGATTTGCTCAGCTGACACGTCATCATGTAAATTCATGTAAAAAGTCCTGAATCATGAAAACAAGCCATCGTCACATTTTCAGAGGTTACTCAGACATTGCATGACTGGAATCAACAGGCAAATATGACAGAAAGGTGTGGGGACGTTATTAAAGCTGTTCTTTGAGGGGACGTGTACGTCCCACGCTTCTGTTTATCCATGTTTAGGTCATCAGCTGGTCACTGGGCTACATGCCCCAACACATGCCCCAACAGGAAAGGGCAGAGCAGGCTGTACCTGCTGCGGAGACTCAGGTCGTTTGGAGTGGAGGGCCCACTCCTGAAGAAATTCTATGACTCTGTTGTGGCTTCTGCTATCTTTTATGGTGTGGTCTGCTGGGGCGGCAGCATCTCTGCTGGGGACAGGAAGAGATTGAACAGGGTGATCCGAAGGGCCAGCTCTGTTCTAGGATGCCCTCTGGACCCAGTGGAGGTGGTGAGTGACAGGAGAACGGCGGCTAAGCTGTCATCCCTGATGGACAACGTCTCCCACCCCATGCAGCAGACTGTGACAGCACTGAGCAGCTCCTTCAGTGGGAGACTGCGGCACCCACGGTGTGGGACGGAGAGATTTCGCAGGTCTTTCCTCCCCACTGCTGTCAGACTCCACAACAAAGACTTTAACTGATCAAGCACACACATCCATACATGTGCAATAATACTAAGTGCAATAATCCTTTCTGTCATCGTTGTATTTTTACTCAGTTGTATATAGTATTTGTATTCTATTTTTATCTTATTGTATATTTATTTTATTTTATTCTACTGTATATAGTATTTTATTCTATTCTGTACAGTTGTGTACTGTATTTATTCTTATTGTATTCTAATTTTTGCCTCATAATTTTTGCACTGTCCACTTCCTGCTGTGACAAAACAAATTTCCCACGTGTGGGACTAATAAAGGTTATCTTATCTTATCTTATCTTATCTTATCTTATCTTATCTTATCTTACCATCCACTGATTAAGATTCATTCACTGAAAGCTGGGCCATCACAAAAGGCAGGGCATTTCCTTTAAGACGACGGGTAAAATTAATTTAGCGATTGTTTCAACTCTGACTCAACACTGTGCTCAGGAGGACTTCGACAGTCAGCAGGGGATTCGGCTCAAGGATGACTCCAGGGGTCTCGCTTTTCATGCCTTCAAAGAAAAATCATTCTTTTATCTCCTTACCTTTTTCCCCTAAGTCTAAAAATCAAGGTGAAATATGTGAAAAACAGCTGCCGCACCAATGAATAATACCCATCATGAGGTTTTCTTGAAGATGTGTGCTGAACCTTGGACAGATATTTTTGACGAACCGTGTCGGAATAAAATTAGAACTACTTTTAAAGCCACCGACTCTTTCAAGGCCTTACTTTTCCTCAAGGCTACGACTTCTAATAAATTACAGAAAATATTTGAAACTGTTTATTTTATACAAGGCGGAAAACTAATTTGACTTGATGCTGTGTTTGGGTCATTGTGCTGCTGCAGAACCCAAATGCCTCAGACTAGATTGCAGGTCTGGGGCATTCAGGCGTGTCAGAAGGTCAGAAGATGCTCAGAGCACATATTGATACCTTACTAATGCTTAATAAACTAAAGAAAATGACTGACTGTACATTTAATGTTAGAACAAAACCCTTATTGCACTGAGCATACATAGTAGATTAATTTTAATCTTCCCCACAGAGCTTCTTACTGAGTCAAACAATCCAAGTGTGGTGAGCAGGGATGCAGTAAGCTGCCATAGATGTGCACAGTACACAAGCTAGCAACTAGCTGCAAGACTAATATACCTAAAAGCTAAATGTTCTCATTTAGTTTGTAGAGACAGATTTTGGTTCACTTTTGTGTAAAAAAAAAAGGAAAAAAAATAAGAAAAAAGAAAGAAAAAGAGGAAAAAGCTGCAACTTTACAAATTCATCAGAGTAAACCAAATATTTGTGGCTAACACAAGAGCCTGGGATATTTAAACTCCATTGATTCATGCAGCAGCTTTAGACCCAAAACTCAGTTTCCTGCTCGCTCTTGGCCCCAGTGCATGATGGTCACGTTGTCTGAGGAAAGGAGCGATACAATTGTGAGGTTCCCAAACTAAAACCAGAAACCTTTCTCACCTCAGCTACACCATGAGATCAAAATCAGGGTCAAAGCCCGGGGCAGTGTTAGTGAACACATACTATGCTTGACATCGTGGCAAAGACACAGCTCTCACTTTGGTTAGACAAGGACCAGATGGCTACTAACTGCAGTCTTACTAACCTAACCTGGTAAACGGCTGCCTGAGGGCTAAATCACATGTGGCCCGCCTCGTCATACTCTCACAGTCGTCTGATTAGAAGAAGAGAAACTGTGTTTGCACAGCTGCGCACGGATGTTGCTGTCTAAAACTTCATTAGCATCGGGATAGCCGGATTCACGACATGCAGAGCCACGTGTATGAGGGGCGGGGCTTTGACAAGCCGCCCGCTGGAACAGACCACCGTGGCAGCGTCAGGTATCAAAGAGCTTTGTGTTATCACGGAGAAACACCCTGTGACCTTGCCTTTCTTCTCGCGGTGCTGCCATCAGCAGCCAATTAGAGCACATCTTAACAGAGACATCAAAAGGATGAGAGGACATCAGTGGACTACATATGGAGGCAGCAGGTGTCCACACAATATGACTCCAAAGCATGCGGGCCTGCACAACGCCTTATTAATTAATGACTACAATATACACAGCAGGACTTCAAACAGTTTCACTCACACCAATTGAAAGAACTGAGGTTAAAAAGGACGGCAGCACGCCGGGTTCCTTTTGTTGGACAACCACGTCTTTAACGGCACTGATGGAGACTTCGTTTTATTACCGAAGCTGCTTCGATGCTCTCAGAGTTACACAAGCAACGCAGGAAGAACAGGACTTTCAAGGCTTTTGGAGGTTTAATGTTATAAAAAATATTTCAGCATGAATTGGGCTCAAACAGAAGGACCTTTGTGTTTCCAGTGTAGCCACGACAGGCCGAGAGCTAACAAGCTAAGAGCCAATGAGCCATTGTCTAACAGCGTTTTGTCTTGGCTTGTGCAGCCTTAAATATGTATGAAGCAACACGAGGTTCTCTCTAAGTGGCTTTCAGACCGGTTTAATCCTCTTGGAGAGTTTAGCCCAATGAGGGGTGAACAGGGGCCATTTTAAAGTGCAGTTAAATTGACAGAGAAGCATCCATTCATTTCCTTTGTAATTAAAAGAAAATCACAGAGGCCAAGAGAAGGACTGCCAAACAGAAGCGATGGACTGAAAGCAGAGAGACGCACTAAATGGCTTATTATTTAATGGATGTAACAGTTTAGGCAGATCAGACACGTGAGAGGTTAAGCACTCAGACCGGCTGGCAGAAGTTCACCATTATCAGAAACTTACACACTTGCAGGCCCTGCAGCCTTTGTTCATTGTTTGCAGGAAGATGAAAATGGTTCTAATGCGAGTATTAACCTAATAATATTACTGTACAACATACGGGACTCAGATCTGATGTGCTCGAACTGTTTCTGTTCATCTTTACAGACAAAGGAAATTGTTTGAACACGGATAATGAAATTTCAATATCATGCGGTTTTATAAAGGGATAATCTTTGTCTAAATGAGTCAGTTTTCAAAGCCAAACAATAGATTAATGACTCATTTTATTCTCAAAACATTTACTCCTCTTCTTCCTCTCACAAAATAATCTCTCTTTATTCCAAACACAGCTTCTTCCTACAGTGTTTCTGCATAAAACGCAGGCTGACGTCTCCCTTTGGTTTGGATCCCAACTTTATTTACACAGCGCAAAATCAAAACAACCGCCCCAAGGTGCTTTATACTGTAAGGTCGACCCTACAATAATACATACAGAGAAAACCCAACAATCATATGACCCCCTATGAGCAGCACTTTGGTGACAGTGGGAAGGAAAAACTCCCTTTTAACAGGAAGAAACCTCTGGCAGGACCAGGCTCAGGGAGGGGCGGGGCCATCTACTGTGATTGGTTGGGGTGAGAGAAGGAAGACAGGATAAAGACATGCTGTGGAAGAGAGACAGAGATTTTCCCAGTAAGAGTTTTGTGTGGGAATAAGCATTATTTCCCTTTCTGTCACATTTCTTCACCCCTGAAAAATCACTCCTTTCGGTTCGGTTTAAAAGCTAATAAATGTGCAAATAACCAAAATGACTTTTTGGTCAGTTTATCAATGATCTCAAACACACTCAGTCATCACAATATCCAATAAAGCCAGTTAAATCTGAGGGATCGACATCAGTTTAGAAGCACGGACCATCGTCAGCTGCTTCGGTGCAAACAAGTGACCACAGGTGCACCTGAGAGGCAACAACCCACAAAGGGATTGTTTTAGCAGGTGGTGTCCACAGACCACTGCCCTCACGTTAACCCTTCTGAGTGATTCTTCTCCAGCTTTGCTTTCTGTTGCTGCTTTTCTCGAGACCTGCAGGCTGCACAGGAAGTCCAGCGCCCCCAGGATGGCGCGTCCATACATGCTGTGTCTCCCGGGACAGTCTGAAGAGTACGTATGAGATACTGGGAGATGGTGAGGAGAGGACGGGGGTGTAGAACCCAGCAACAGGACCAGTATGTTCCTCTGTGTGAGGAGGAACAGGACGAGCACTGCCAGAGCCGGACACGATGACTTCTAAAGACAGTGCAACGATAGCAGGAGTGAGTGCGAGTGGTCGTCTGTCTCTCTGCGTTAGCTGTTTGATAGACTGCTGCCCCACCATTCACCCTCTGATATCTGGGATAGGCTCACAGGACAATACCCTGCCTATTTCAGTGTTTCCCCCTGATGATGATGATTCCATATGGAAAACAAAAAGAAAGTACAAGCCATTTTATTTTCTGAGCATGTGAAGCAAAGGAAGGATGTGGACTGAGACGAGCTGAAAACACTTGCTGTGAAATCTTCAAAGCTTGTTTTGACTCGATGAAGCTGAGGCAGTGAAGGCTGAGCAGTAACCACAACCTGCTCACTGCTTTGGTTTAGTCCTTTAATTTAATGCAAAGTATGGATGAAGCACACAGAAGAATTCGCACAGCCACACAGGTTTAAGCGAGAGCGCACTCGGTATGCAAACAAGCTGTACGAGGAGGCCGAGACATAAATGCATCCTAACAGCGATGGGCCTCGGGCGCAGCTTTCTTCACGCTGTCTGGAGCTAATCCACCCTGTTTCCCCTCCCACTCTACCCTTTTCACCTCTCTCTAATTTACTGCGCTCTCTCTTTCCTCTCCTCGTTCCTCCCGGTAACTCCGCATTTGAATATTTTATACTTTAATCATTTTCATTTTAATCTGATTCTTTTCAGGCACTTTTGCTTGGATAGAGAGCTCAGTACTCTGGAGAGCTGCGGTTCATCTGATCATTCTTGTCAGTGATGAAACATTCATAAAATGTCAACAGAAGTGCGCAGTATGGTTCAGTCGCACGGCGCCGCGGCACAATGAAAACACGAGCCGCCATCGCCTTGAATCCACTGAAGAGGAAACACGCTGACTGTTAACGCTCACTTTCCTGCTCCGTTTGTGAAGAGCAAACACACTGTCATTCAGGCTGGAGAAACTGATCAGGAGGGCTAGCTCTGTGGTCGGCATGAAGCTGGACACTCTGGTGACAGTGGCAGAGAAAAGGACATTAAAGAAACTGATGGACATTATGAACAATGCCAGGCATCCTCTGCACACGGCCATTAACAATCAGAAGAGTCTGTTCAGTGACAGGTTGCTTCTCCCCAAGACAAGAACTAACAGACTTAAAAACTCCTTTGTCCCACACGCCATCAGACTGTTTAACTCCTCTCTGGAGGGGAGAGGGAGGGGAAACAGGAGGACAAAGGAGGGGGGAACAACTAAGCTGTAGTGCCTCTTCACCTCACTGTACAATACCTTTTGTGCAATACTTTTGTAAATAGTCAACAGTGCAATAGACTCAATACTTGAAATGTGCAATTCACTTGTATTTTTATTTTTATTCCTATTTATTCTATTTATCCCCTTCGTATATTTTATTTATATTGTCTCTGTATTTATATATGTGTGTGTGTATAACTCTGTAACTTCTGTCGGTGCTGTGCTTTTTTGGAAATCGAATTTCCCAGAGGAACCCACCCGAGGGATTAATAAAGTTCTATCTTATCTTATCTTATCTTATCTTATCTTATTTACTGTTTGTACAGATGAGGCTGGTGTCATTTTACCTTCTGTTTTTAAATCAAGAGCCACATAAAGCCTGCAACACCACTGAGTGACGCTGAGTTCATGTTCTCTTTGTCTTTTTTTGTTTATTTAAATTTCAAAGCCAATAATGTATTAATCTGTCAGCCAGTGTCCCCCTCAGTGGTGCTGTCATAGTTAGGTAATATTTATGTGACTAGTTCAGTGTGGGGTCATTTAGAGAGAATAAAGGACAACAAAGTCACAAAATCCACCAATCAGGAGTTACCGGGGCAATAAAGAAAAGATCTGATAACAGATGAAACCTGGTGGTCACTGTGTGGTACTGCAGGTCAAACAAAGCAGGGAGGGATTTTAATGCTGATGAGTTTCGAGGTTGTTTCGTACGGAGCCCCGCAGCGGACATGGGAGAAAAAAAAATTAAGACGGACTTTTGCAAACTCGGGTTCTCGCAAAAGTTTTAGCCGCATTCTTCGGCCTTCGACCTCCCGTTAGCTCGAAGCTAACGGGAGGTCGAGTCCTACTACAGCCGGGAGGAACACCGCTTTCCCGGCACATCGTGCCTCGACCTCCCGGTCGGCTTCGAGCCGGCGTCCGAAGAATGCGGCTAAAACTTTTGCGAGATCCCGAGTTTGTTTTGCGAGATCTCGCAAAAGTCCGTCTTAATTTTTTTTTCTCCCATGTCCCCTGCGGGGCTCCGTAGTTTCGGACACATGCAAATCATTTTCCTTTCCCACAGATTGTACACTTTCACACGTGAACCTCAGACAGTCTCCATGCTCGATGTTGTGGCTCAGAGGCCCAAGGACGAGCCTGACTTTGGACAATAATGGAGATTTACAGCACAGACAAATGAGCTACATCATACTTCTCAGTAGGATTATAGTGTTGCTGATTTTGTTTGTGTAATGGGATATGCTGATAAGAAGAAAACATAACGCCATCTGACTTATTATTTAAGTGTGCCAGTCAGCATTTTTGCTGCTGTACAGCTGCCTCGTCTTGTCTTTGCTGCAAATAAGCCGTAACATTAATGTGCAGCTTGTTCCTCTTTGCTGATCTCCATCCTGTAAATGATTACAAAGCCTGGAGAACAGCAAAGCAACAAATCAGTGTCGTACCAACTTCAGCCGCTACTCTCAGTGCTGTGTTTTTATACTGTGCAGCGCTCCGTGGAAAGACAGGGTGGCTGTCAGAGTGATGAGCACACAGAGGATGAATGCATGTGGAAAACTGAGGGGACAAAAATGATACTGAGATGTGAAAGTCCACACATGTGGGCTCAGGATGAGCCTCAC
Source organism: Maylandia zebra (assembly GCF_041146795.1). Taxonomy (NCBI): domain Eukaryota; kingdom Metazoa; phylum Chordata; class Actinopteri; order Cichliformes; family Cichlidae; genus Maylandia; species Maylandia zebra. The sequence goes on along the minus strand of NC_135174.1, from coordinate 29,264,669 downwards.
AGTTGTTAATGCAAGTGCAGCCAATGAGAGTCAACATCACCAGTCAAGCCAGATGCTGCCAGTCGGGTTAGTTTAAACAGTGGCCAGGTGAAGTCATCCGCGTGAAGCACAGGTAGAGGTCTATTTTATCCACAGTGCTCCATCGACTCTGCAGTAATGACTGAAATGTGTCTGAATGTCTTTTAGGACCTCAGTAAGTCCGTTTTTCATCTTTTTGAACCGTTAGCCGAGGTTTCACTTTATATTTAGCATCTCGTTTTGAGCGGCGGTCCACGGGGAATGTTTTTTATGCTACCTCAATTACAGAAACTGCTTTTGGAAATGAGCTCGAGTCTCTTTATTTCCTCTCTCCTTTCCTCTGGCCAGCAGCTTGTGTGGCCCCGTGAAATACTTTCCACAATTTATTGGCCTCTATCGGAGGTGTTTTACACTGGAAAAGAAAAGACGAGGTGAGTGTGCTTATTTACCCTCCCACACACACGTACGCTCTCTGGCCTCTGTCGATATCTTTATCAGCGTTTCTCTGCGGGACGGCCGTCTGTTCCGCCTGACAGCTGCCTCTGATTAGGTGTTGATGAAAAACACAGTTTCCCAGAGCGCACTGCAGCTCGGCTGTCCATCCGTGCGCTTGGCCTGCCGGTGTGCGGCCAGCGTGACATTTGGAGTCTGCAGCTTTGATGCGCCTGAGCTGCTGCGTCACGCTCAGTGAAGCCATGCAACGCCGGCCATATTGATACCCACGTAGAAGGGCAGAAATCAATCGTCCACTCTTGTGCTGTGTGTGTGTGTCTTTATCTCCACATCCTTTCTTCTGCCAGCAGCAGGGCTTTAGAGAACCTGCAATACCCCATTTTTCAGGTCGTTACTCTGAATTTGAGAAATAGAAACTCTGACATGTTGCACTCGTTCACCCCGTGGTGGTAAATGCTGGATAAACTCTCGAGGTCAAGGCAACTTTCAATAAGTCAGATGCTATTTGGATACACTGGTTGAATAAATCCTAATGATTTCATTGACCTCTGACCTTTTCTTAAGCATCGCCCTCGCAGGAGTGTCAATCTCCCACAAAGTACTTCTCACTGATGAATAACCCCATGACCCTCCTCGCTCTGCAGCGGCTGGAACATGTAGTCTTTTCATCATTCCTCTGTCGATGAAGACGCTCTCCCTTTTAAAGACGCTGCTGATTAAACTCGAGCAAACATGCGTAACCGCAGAGAAGAAGTGTGAAATTCCTCAGGAGTTTAGTGGAAGCAGACGCCGTACGACGCTGGTAAAGAAATAACGCCTTCTTTCACTTTGAAGGTATCGGAGCAGAATAAAACACAGTAAAGCAGAAAGATTATTATTGTGATAGAGGTGAGGTGCTGAGGCACATGACTGACATCACTGCTGTGAAACTCGGCGTGGGGTTTAGGGCGAGCTCACCAAACTAACCATGTAGTTGCTTCCTAAAAATCTTTTCCTGTGATGAGACATTTCTGTCCTGATTGAGTGATGCTTCATCCACGGGGCCACTGTGGCCTTTACGGTCAAGCAAATGGACCAACACGGTAGGAAACAAAGCAATGAAGGACAAAACGAGGTGACATCGATTTGAAGATATGACGTCTCTGGTTGTTAGCGCCGCGGCCTCACAGGTAGAAGCTGCGGTAAATGATCAGACATGAATGATGATGTCAGATGATGACGCCTCTCTGTGTTTCATTACGTTCTGGACACCAATCATATGACCCCCTATGAACAAGCACTTTGGCGACAGTGGGGAGGAAAAACTCCCTTTTAACAGGAAGAAACTTCCAGCAGAACCAGGCTCAGGGAGGGTGAGAGAAGGATGACAGGATAAAGACATGCTGTGGAAGCGAGCCAGAGATTAACAATAACTAACGATTCACTGTCTATAAACACAGAGTGAGTGAAGAAGAAGCACTCGGTGCATCATGGGAAGCCCCCACGCCCTCACGCTGTTTGCAGTCCCCACAGCGGCTCAGACCAGACCAACTTCATTTCTGCGTTGGCTTCCAAACGTGGCCACCAGTGGAGAAGTTTAGGCTGCTGCTGCAGAGCCTTCACAGCAGCCTCAGCTTCTGGAGAAATCTCCAGCAGGGAATTCATCTGGCTCCTCACATCATGCTGGAAGCTCCGGGCTGGCCACTGCAGCTCACGATGAGGAGCAGAAGATCCCCGAGGAAGTTTTGTGGGAGGGAAGTGAAACTGTGAACACATGCCCAGCTGCACATTTGCACTGAAGCTACGAGGGAAACGATGTCAACACCGCACGGCTGCGCTAATATTTGTTTTAAGAAATGTCTCCCACACAGACTCAACTTTATTATGTGTTGATAAAACGTTGCAATTTGTAAAAACGTGCAGGGATGTTCCATTAAATTACAGGAGAATTATGCTGTAAGTCGCAGGCTGTGTTATAAAATATTAACGTAAATGTTAAGAATACGGAAATGAAGACATCTGAGGAAATACAGGAGGTGAAGTATGTGCAGGTAAAATAATAACAGATAAACCAGTCTAGTTAAATATTAATGCAATAAAAACCTACAGAAAACAGCTTCAGCACTAACTTACATCAATAAATAAAAAATTAATAGGATGTAAAAAATGATTTTTAAATGATGAAATTTGAAAACGTTGGGTGGATGCAGTTACCCAGCAGGAGCACAGGAGATGAGGATGCTGCCTGAGTGCAGTGGGATTATTAAAAACTCATCAGGAGACTAATAACCTTTAATTATTCATCTTCACTGAGATCTTCTACCTGTTTTATGTTTATTTGCTCCCCGTGTTGCAGCAGTCGTCTGTGCCCAAGAATGCTCAGAAAAAGAGAGACCTGGTGCCAGGAGAATAACCTCCTCCTAAACGTCAGCAAGACTAAGGAGCTGATCGTGGACTTCACTACAAAGCAGGCGAGGAATTACAAACCCCTCATCATCAGTGGCACGCCAGTGGAGAGAGTGGACAGTTTCCGATACCTGGGTGTCCACATCACTCAGGACCTTTCATGGTCCTGTCACATCAACACCCTGGTTAACAAAGCCCGTCAGCGTCTCTTCTTCCTCAGAAGACTTAGAGACTTCCATCTGCCACTGAAGGTGCTCAAGAACTTCTACTCCTGCACCATCGAGAGCGTCCTGACAAACATCTGGCAAACATCTGCACCTGGTTTGGGAACAGCACCAAGCAGGACAGACGAGATCTGCAAAGAGTGGTGCGCTCGGCCGAACGCATCATTCAATCAGAGCTCCCTGACCTGCTGTCCATCTACACCAAGCGGTGCAAGACCAAAGCTAGGAAGATTATGATGGACCTCTCCCATCCCAACAATGGACTCTTCTCACTGTTGAGGTCTGGGAAGCGCCTCCGCTCCCTTAAGGCCAAAACAGAGAGAATGAGGAGGAGCTTCTTCCCCAGGCTATTCGGGCCCTGAACCAGGTGTAGGACTGGACTCTCCCACACATCACCACACGCACCACCACACATTTCCTATAATCCTATAATTCCTATAATTTATAATCTTTATAATCTCTTCTGCTATTTGCACATTCTTTACTGTAAATTCCTAAGTTAATTTGTACATTTTTGTAGTAAACTGTAAATTGTAAATATTGTAAAACTTTTCTTCTGTCATTTAATGGTCGGGCATTGTACAGCTACAAGCATTTCACCCCCATGTCATACTGTGTATGGTTGTGTGTGTGACAAATAAAATTTGAATTTGAATTTGAAAAAAACGACTCCCAGCTATCAAAAATAAAAAGTGCACGATGTCTTCTCTTTATTCTGGCTCATGAAGGGCGATTCTTCCACCACGCAGCGTCCTACCACGGCTACGTTTGTGCTGCGAGGCAGCAAACGTCTTACTTATCGCCCTTTAGGACAAAATTGCACCAGAGACGTTTTTTTGAGCTCCGAGGCTTCGGATGGATGAAAAAGTAAAAAAGCGAGGGCGGAAGGAGGCGAGCCAAGGAGCTTCTTTAATCATCATCACGGCCGACTGACAGTCCCGGACGGTCGGTGTGGACTCGGCCAGACAAGCGAACCAAAAAGCCCATCTGCTCCTCGTATCCCTCAACGATGAGCCTCTAATCTGAATAAATGGGCCTCCTCTGCTCGGCTCGCGCTCGTAATGGCCTCGCACGTCACGCAGAGCGAGGAGGAAGAGATGAAGACGAAGAGGGGTTAGTAGACTTGTGCACGTGTTCAAAGTTGGCGTCAAAACTCGTCCTCGAACTTCGACGGGGTCGTAGTCTGTTTGTTTCGCCTTTTCTCGCCTTCTTGTTCACTTCCCTCTCTGCTGGACTCGTCCTGCTTTACAGCGCTGCTCATATATTCAGGCGCGATGTTCACCAGCGAAAGACGTTACATGAAATCCATAAAACGACAGATTTTCAGAGAAACAATGAATGGTTGAGAGAATACAGACTGACAGAAATTAGGGAGGATTAGTATCAACAGGAAAACAAGAGGATCAATACGCGTGTGTGATTAGGTCCAGAGAGCAGGCCTGTCTTTTTCCACGTGTGGCGTAGCAAACCAAATCTGCCCTCTGAAAGGACGATTACGTTTGAATGGAAAACCGATAAAAGCTGGACGGCGATGAGGAATCTGCGCACTGTGAGGAAGCACTACCGACAGAAAACAACGTACCAGCGGCTGAGCAACATTGCGGTCTGGCAAAGCTCACTGGACGTGTGGGCTGAACGTGTGCCAAGTGTCAATTCCACTTTCTTTTAGGCTCAAAAATGGCAGCGTAAACATCAATTTGCTCCGAAATCTTCTGCCAAAATCCATTTTTTCTGAAGGAACGGGCGATGATTACACGTCACGTCCTTGAATTTGCTGTTCACTCATATTTGAAGGTTTTGAAGTCACATCAGAGAGAAAGGAAAAGTCCGCACGGTCCACTTATTGATGTGGCCTCCAGCCGCTGGCCTCTTCTGAGCCTGAGCCAGAGCGCCGCTGGACGCCGCTGACCGTTCACAGCTCTGTGAGCAGCGGCTTGCGTCACTTCCAGGTGAACAGACATAAACCACAAAAGTACGAATGGATCTCTGAGCTTTTCGAATAAACTGAGCAAATAAACCTGCAAAGCCTGAAATCAGCTCATTCATCACAAAAAGTTAACTTAGAAATAAAGACACAAAACACAAAGCGTGAGGCAGACGAGACGCAGCTGAAACCTCGGGCGTGCAAACACTGAATTCAAACCCAGAAACGTCCAGCCGCTGTAACGATGATCGATATGCACACAGCCGCTCCGCACACACTCCGACGCCGCCTCGACTAATTGGTAAGCGGTGCGGTGGGATCACGCAGCGCAGCGTGTCTCCGCCACACCAAACACCGAAAACATTCAGTGTTGTCTCACTTAAAAGATCCTCCACAGGCTGTTCCCAGCTACCTTTGAAGTGAGCTCTTCACTTCCATTTAACAACTGAATAAACAGCAAACAGGCCGATTAAAGAGCTGCTGTGTCATTGACACAATTAAAGATTCATTTACAGAGGATTGTAAAGACGCTTTTATGACACTGAATCTGTGGATGGGAAACATCACACTGTCACATCTGTCAACACGTTACGTCTGAAGCCGGCAGAGCTCAGAGTGAACGTTATCATCCAGTCTAATCTTTCATGTTTCATTTACTAAAGTTTGAGCTCACAGCGCTGCCGTGTCATGTCTCTGCATCCTCGACATCCACAACCCGTGCACGGCCACCAAAACAGTCACACTGTGTTTATTACAAGTCTGGCCCCTATTTTGGGCCAATCAAAACTCTTACATGACGGTGACTCATCTCATCCATCTGTCGTGAAATAACTGGCTTCTCTCAGAGTGCAGTAAACATGTCTGTCGTGCAGCGCGGCGTATTAGTCAGCTGGCGAGCACCCATTCAAAGCCCGAGCCAGTTAAATAAGAGTTTGGGTCATTACAGGGTCCTCGGAAAACTGTTGTTCCCTGTAATGTTCCCAAAAAGTCTGAGAACAGCTGAATTAGTCTGCTGTTACAGTAAAGGGACAGAGCAGTGCGATTCACAGCTTTGTTCATTCTAAGAACTGCAAGAAGAATCAAATTTCCTCTGTTTTCTTTCCAAGCTGAATTTCTACAACACAAGAGAAAAAACATTTCCGCTCATTTCCAGCTCCATGCTGTTAAACTTAGAGTAGCTTTGCATGATTTCCAGCTCAAACACACCCCGACTCGTTTCACACAGGGCCTTGGTGATGGAGGCGGAGCCTTCTTTGATATCATACGGATCAGACACTGCTATCCATACTTTTCCTTCATGTCGTGGCACAGCGCTGGAGGAAGGACAGAAGCCAGCCTGTGCTATAACTTCATTAAGGCTGGAGTGGAAGCAGCAGGAATTTAAAAGCCTGGATAAATAGATTCAGCCGGCGTGGCTTGGTGCCACTACAGAGGGAGAGAAGAGTGTTTTTGCAATTTTAGCAAAGCACACCTTTACCTCCTCACGTGATGGTAGTTACAACATTCCACGTGAAATGATGCGTCTACTATCAAACATGCTTTCAAATCAGTGAAATCCGAAAGCTTCTCAAACCTTCAGAAACTCTTCGAGGAATCGTTGGGTTGGTTCAGCGAGGAGTGAAAATCCATCAGCTTCTTTCACACAGTTATCCAGCAAGTTATTAACAGGAGAACATGATGCAATTAACTGACAGCTGTCTCCCTGTGTCCTCTCTAAAGTCCAGTTTGGTAAAACAAAAACATCAATGCAGCCCGTTTGTGGTTGAATTGCGCCCATGCTTTTACTCCTTTCTCATGTCTCCAGTCCTCAAGATCTAATGGCTTTCCCAGCTTTTGCTCCCCTTGGAGCTCCGCCTTATTACATTTTGTCACATATAATGTCATCAGCCGGCGTGATCCTCGACAGCTCGTCCATTCGTTCACCTCCTGCAGCCACGGCCAAACTCTGCGCTCGGCACTGACAGCGCTGTTTTGTGAGGGAGTCCCCGCTGACCCGAGCCGGATCAGAGGTTCACTCGGAGCTCTCATCGCTCGACCTGATGCTTGTTCATATCAGAGCTGCAGGGCAGCTTCGCAGCAGAGCACGGCATCCGTTAAATCTGTCCAAAGGCTTTTACACCCCCTGACTGTTTTCACTGTTCACAGCAAAAAGCAGAAGAAAAAAACGGAAACACCGGCACATGGCTGGTGGGATTTTGTACTCGTGGCTCTATTTCTTTCAGTTTTTTCCTTTTGTGTGGAAAACTGGAGGACCGGCCCCAACGTTACCGTTCAGGTACTTTGAGCCCCGACGATGGAGTCTGATCAGATTTATTCATCTGATTTATTCTGTTATTTGAATTCTCACATTCATTCCACTATTCAGCCAACTGCAGCAACGCGATCAGCAGAAATGACAACAATAAGCCGAACGCTGCAACATTACAGGGAGAGCAAACAAAATCATAATGAAAACATCAGAGTGCAGCGTCTTCACAAAGTGTCCGGCTGTTACGTGCGCCGTGTTTGCTTTGTGGCGCCGAGCTTTGCTGTGATATGGAAGCTATTAAAAGGAAGAGGCGGCGACAGCTCGTGCTCACTGACAACATTATAAATGATCCACTAATAGTTTTTCACGTCGTCCAGTTGCACGCGGTGCGCTAACTAATGCAGACCTTTCACTCGGAGCAACGTTCAGAGTCACAACCGTGACAGCCATGCTAAGGTTGGGGTGGTTGCACGTGTTGCAGCCTGTGACAGCTCCACGCTCTGCAGGACTTTCTGTATTGAACCCTAACCCTCCCTCCACGATGGGAGGTGTTCCAAACCCAAAGCTGTTGGGACAAATGACTTGCAAATATCATAAAATCATATTTTATATAAAACGGAGAAAACATATTAAATCCTTAAAGTGAAAAAATTTACCGTAATTAGCTGAAAAATGTTCGTCCAGCTGTTTCTTTTTAGCACTACTTCATTTCTGCCCCCATTACATTTATTTATTTTAGATTTTACTGCTTTCATCAAATTCAGCTAATATTTTGTATGAAATATGAGTTTTCTATGTGGTGTTATAAGATCTGACGTTCATGAGATTTGGTAAGCATGGTTGTTATTTACATTTTACAAAGCGTCCCATCTTTTCTGAAGATGCAAAAGTCTGTTAAATCCATTCTTTAGTGGATCGTCTACACCAGGGTCAGCAACCTTTAGCACCCAAAGAGCCGTTTGGACCCAGTTTCCATGGAAAAGAAAACACTGGGAGCTGCAAATACTTTTTGCATCTAAAATGAAGAAAACACTGTTATTGCCTTTTTCCTTTATGCTTTGTATAAACACCTAAAGTGTGTTGCTTGTCAAATCCATGAAGTGCTACAGAGAAAATTTTATTTTATTTATGTAATGAACACATTTTGAACTCTTAAAATTAAAAAGTTTAACTTAAATTATTCATAGACCAAACAAAAGCTGTAGTGAGCCGTCATGCTTGTATCACCTTTGGGATTTCGCAGCCTGTAGCGCAGCCTTGACCTGAATTTTAAAAAATAATTGGAAAAAATCACTCAACTGCTAAAAAAATGAAAAATAAATATTTGCAAAATATCTGAATAAATATTTATTTCACCTGGTTAATGTGTCTGTCGGGGCGTGGTCTGCAGCGCTGCTGACCACCCTGAACCTACCAAGCCAACCAATCACCATCTCTGAGGTCTGTGAAGTTTCTGTATGAGCTAATACTGCAGGTAGTTTTGAAACAGGTATTTGAGAAAGCACGCCTGCAGCTGCGTTACGCTGTGTAGCTGCACGTTTGCCTTTTGGTCTCATTCTTCACTGAGTCGCCGGTTCGTTAATAAAGGATTCAGATCCTGGCCTGCAGTTACTGATGCACTTACTCTAAATCACTCTGGATAAGAGTATCCGAGAAGCTAAATGCCTGCATCTGTCTATATCCTTATATTGTAATTGCCACCATCCTCTATTGATTACGCTCAAAAATCCATTGAGCCTAATGTGATTTCATTAAGATACAGTCCAACCGAGCCATTCCAAACAAATCCGGCGGGCAGCAGAGTCGATCTAAAAAAGTTTTTGTTCCAGCATTCTGACGCAGACACATCGAAAATCGTTTAAGTAGTCGGGAGTTATTCCTAATGGTTTTCCAATTCTATGTCGACATGCGTCCCATGTGAGTAACGGGAGGTAAATGTTAAACAAAAGCAGAGAGGCTATAGCTGAAAGCAACTTTTGGAAACAGAGTTTTGAACTGAAATCCATTTTTGTTCAGATGAACAAGGTTATTTGTGTTCTTGAAATAAAATGATACCGCCGGCTATAAAGAGATCACACTCTCAAACGTTGCAGCTTGATGCTGTTTGCATTACGAAGCCCAAAAATAGATGGAGTAGCTGTGACTGCCAGAGGGAGCAATCCAGGCACGTATCACACAGTGTAAAAGAGCAGGTTACTCATCAAGGAGCCGTGGCCCCACGCTACGATACTTGATCTGAGATAGGGCATTAAAGGATCCTCACCGCTGAAACCCAAAGGAGAAACAGGCACCCAGCAGAGTTCAAATACCAACAGCCTCATCTCAGCAGCAGCAAGAAATACAGTCAGACATCTAGAAATAAGACTACCAACAGATTCCAAGAATATAATGCAATGTTTTTGGGGAAAATTCCACTGATGTTTTAGCATTAAGGAGGAAAAATCAGCACATGAAGCTGCAAATCCCACAGCATCGAATCCATCACTGAGGGAAAAGTGCAAATCTTCTCACTGGAAGACTAAACAAGGCTTGCAGAAAGCTGAGAAAGCGAGCCAATTAAAGCTGCCACTGACGCTGGAAGTGGAGAAGTTTGATGTTCTCCACGAGGCTGCAGCTGTTCATATAACCAGCAGCGTTACCACATTTGACAGATTTCAGCAGGATCAGGATCAGTTTGATCCCAAACGAGATCACAGCTTCCAACAGTTCCATTCATGCCCCTAAACCTGGGGTGTCCAACTCCAGGCCTTGAGGGCCGGTGTCCTGCAGGTGTTAGATCTCACCCTGGGTCAGCACACCTGAATCACATGATTAGTTCATTATCAGGCCTCTGGAGAACTTCAGGACATTTAAATCAGCTGTGTTGGATCAAGGACACATCTAAATCCTGTAGGACGACGACCCTCGAGGCCTGGACTTCCCCACCCCTGCTGTAAGCTTTCTGTGTGGCTCAATCAAAGATCATTAACAGGAACTTAAAACGAGATAATCATCCGCTCACTCACCGTACTCGATGTCATAAAACACGATGAACTTCTGCCAGCGCAGCTCCTCCACCAGCGTCAGCATGACGTCGTTGAGGCGTACGGGCGGCCGGGCGGCCAGCGTGTAGCGCTGCCCGCCGGGGCTCGGGTTGAACTGGCAGGCAGTGCGAGGAGATCCTTCGCTGTTCCTCTGGATGTACAGGTGTGGGATGTGCATGGCGTCCGTCAGGGACTGCAGGGCGCTCGCTGAGGCGCAGCCAGTAGAGGTCACCAACGCCAGGATGCCCTGGTTCATCAGCTCACAGGCTGGAAGGGGGGAAGGAAAATGGAAAAGTGAGTTTTGGTAGACAAATTATAAATTATGAACTTATATATTTATAAACTGCAACATAACCAGAAACATTTGAAAATCTGGAGCAACCACAAAGGCTGCAAAGAGTCCTGCAGAAGCCCAGCTCTAATTTTAAAAAATGCCTCCACCTCTTGTTGCTTTCCGCTCTGAAAATTAGGCCACATAAATCTAGAAGAAAGCCTGACAGGTAGCACTAATGTTCACCCTGCCCTGACCTACTTTGAACTCTTAAACCTGCTTTCTGCTTTTCAGGCAGGAGAGTCGGTACGGATGATTAAACAGGCCACATATCCACTCTGCTAAGGCTAAGTTAAAGGTTAAAATTTGGCTGGCCTCACTGGCTTTACTGGCAGATTCATCGGAATCATGTGAGGACCACCCGCTCAGCTGTCCAACCATCAACCAACTGCCAATAAACCCGAGCGAATACTGCACACACTACAATATCCCGCACATAAGAATACACTAAACGTGTCAATTGGAAGTTCCTCTACAGGGTACTATATAAATTTGGCTTTCATGATATGATTATTAAAACGATACAAGCATTATATGATAATCCTACAGCCAGGATCAAAATTAATGGATGCCTATCCAACAGTTTTACCCTAAAAAGGGGCACTAGACAGGGCTGTGCATGGTCACCGTTACTTTTTGCACTATACTTGGAACCACTAGCATTTAAAATCACCTGTTAAAAAGATGTGGAGCTCAAAAATGCTCCTTTTCCACAGTGCTGAGGCAGCACAGAGGACCCAGCTAATGGTTCCCTCTGAGCTCTTCCCCTGTTTGAACGAGGTACATCAAACCCTGTTCAGACCACAGAAGTCAGAGCAGGAGGCCAAACTGCAGACGGCACGGTTTAAGTTTCCTGAAAGCCCAGATTTCTTCAGCTTCGCATGAACTAATTTAATGTTTGCACGATGTCACAGTTAATCATCCATAACTTCATCTGTACGGCGAGTTACAAAATGAATTTCAAACTTTGACGTTTGAATAAAAGCCACACATAAAGAAAAGCAGACATGTTTGAACATACAGCACACACGTCCACACTCACAGTTTCAAACTAAGGCCCATAACAAAGGGTAAGAGCTAACCTGTAAAGATCTGTTGTTTAAAACAAATCCCAGAATCTGTGGAGGAGGAGACCCGGTTAGAGGATCGGAGGGCAGCATTTCAGACGGGTGCAGTGAGAAGCTGCACTCAGGCCCAGTGTAAAGTGCAGAAGAGTTATTTTGAGCCGTGAATCATGCAAAGCTACTTCAGGACAGTCAGCAATGAGCAGCACAGGTGCCCTTTAAGTGTTGGGATTTGTTAAACAGAGCAATAAATCATACTTAGGAGAGCATGTTGCATGAAAACAAACACTGGGGTTAAGAGAGACCGTAAATTTTGCTGGTTTGAAGGTTCATTAAAATGCGTCTCCACTTAGCATTTATATTCAGGGCAGAAATATGCCTCACCCAGAGCACACTGACTGCTGATGGCAGCTTACAGCGTTTTTTAGGAGACAGGATGTGGGAGGGGTTTAAAATGGACATCCTGTTGCAAATCAAAGCAAGAAGTCAGGATAGATAAAAGTCCATGTGGATTATTTTTGAACATATTAAGACTGCAGTGGTTTGAGAACAAGATTTTCTTTCCTATAGATGCTGCAAAGTAAAACTATGTGCTTCCTGGTGGATCTTCAGTTATTCTGACTGCTTAAAGGTGCCAGCTCCTTTCAGACGATTTATTTTCACACATACTTTCTTTGAAATGTCATCTGAAGCTACACGGAGATGTTTTCCCTCCCGCCTTCTCCTCCGACACTTAGACAGCCGTAGTTTAAACCTCTCGGAAAGCCTTGGTCTCCGGTTAGAGCCCAACTTTCTCTGCAGGAGAAGATCTGTCCAGACTGAAAGGTCAGGAGATGCTCCAAAGGGCAGCAGGCATGTTATGACTGAGCACTCACCGGGGGAAATGTGAAAAATGCTGCTGGGGTAGAAGAGCGTAAAGCACAGCCAGGTAGTCCTCCACAGAGGAAGAAAAAGGAAATGGCGTAGCAGAACAGCTGGCTGGTCACAGGGACCCTGCTTCTTAATGTTTGACGAATGAAATTTGGCTGAACTCGGGCTGAATGTCTCCGAGCTGCGAACAAACGGAGGACGGGGGAGAGATCATCAACATTCAGCCAATTTCTGCATGAAATTCATCTTTATTAACAGAACAGCGTTCAAGTCCTGCTTCGTCAGCATCCGACAGCTCGGAGAAGCGATGACGGGGCAGTAACGGCACCAACAAAATGGAAATAGTTTCCGAGATAATGAGACAAATGTCGCCGCCGTGAAAATGGAGCTAATGAACTTGCACTGAAGGATTTAGAGTGTAATCTTGTATTAAATTAGTAAATGTTTTTTTGCCAGATGAGATTGGAATTGAGCTCATAGGTCAATTTAATAAAAATAAATCAGGGCGTCCAGCACAGCGCTGAGGTCAGGTGGTCCTTAGAACTTAAGGAGCGGCTAATCCACCTGCAGGAACGTCATCGCCGCTTTCACCTGAACGCTTCGGCTCTCTCGTCAGCTTTCTGGGCAATAGTGCAGTTCAGCTTCAGTGGCTTTATTGTTGTTGGTATTTTCAGATTCATAGACACAGTGTGGTGCTGTGGAGTGCTAAACCAGGGGCCCGTTCTTATTTTTCATCAGATTTCAACACTGATTATCTGCCTGAGCGCTCTCCATTACTCCACGTGAACATATGCAGTTGTGTAGAGGTTGGAGATGTTTTGTGCAGCTGAGGGGGAATCAGCAGTGCCAAACATGTGATGTAGTCTCTTGTAAAACATCAGTTAGCACAGCTTTAAATTTATATGCAAAAAAAACAAATCCCCTGCCTCCTATCAAAATAAAAGCTCCCTTAAGCTGAGGTTCTGATCTGCGATTAAACAAAGATCCACAACAGCTGACGCGTCTCTTGTTGACGTCTCTCCACATGACAAGAACAATCACATGTTTAATGAGCCTCGGAGCATCGGGGAGTCCAATCTGCAGTCGGTCCAGCCCTGAAATCATCGAGGACCAATTAACATAATACACCAGAATGGGACTAAAAGGTTTGGAGGCTTCAGAAACACAATGCCGGTAGCTGTTGGGATAACTCACTCAGCAGCCGGAGAAAATGATTTGGGTTGCGACGTGACTCACTTGCTCTATGAGTCCACAGTGAGTCATGGTTTCATCTGTGCTAAATGAAGCCTGCACAATATTTAGCCGAAGCGACTCCCCGTGCATCCTAATGACACTTACAGAGCGACTCCTACCAGACGGCGGGAGACAAAAACCATTAGAGTCAGAGCGAGACAAAGATCTCCATCCCTCTGCCCGTCTCCTTATTAGTGTGATTTTATCAATGCCTCGCTTTGAAATTATCTACAGGAGACAAACTCCTCTCATCCTTGAATAAGGGGGAACGGATTTAGACAAAAGTCCTGTGTTAACAGTGAGTATCCACGTATTCAGGAATGCTCACTCTGCACTTGGAAATGAATTTCTTGATGAAACACCTGGATTTTCTAAACGAGGTAGCAAACATGAGCGAGGTGGCGACGCAGGCCTGGTATGTCCGCTTGGTAACCTCGTGACGTTGACAGCGATGCATCTCATATTCCTTTCAGGACTCGTCATCATCCAAGAAATATAGAAACGTGGAAAATGTTGTATTTTAGCAGAAACTGTGATTTTTCCCTTTGCTGCCCAAAGCTAATGACCATCTCTCTGCAAAGACTAACCCGGGCCTTTATTTACTTCAACTGCAGAAAGTTACGAGCCTTTATTTGAAGTAGGATTGCAATTGATGCCGGTCGGTCTTTCTTTGTCTGTTGGATCGCTGTAATTGGTCATATGAGTCATTTTTCCACTGCAGGAACTCTATTTTTATAGAAAGGCTTATTTTGGCATTCGCTCCCACTGCCAATTTAGTTTATTGTCGTATACAAGCACAGCACATTCTCACTTCTGCAAATGAAAAGCCGTCTAGTTCTTCAGCATAAACGTGGTTTTATTGTGGGACATGTATAACGACACCGACAGAGTATCGAGGGACCGCAGGATAAAGTCAAATGGAAAGAACTGCAAAGTGTTGAAAATTGAATAAATATATTATTGGACTCAAATGTTCAGTATACTTTCCCAGCATGCACAGTTTGTGAAATATACCATAAGTTCATCAACCTTTATTTTTCTGGCTTGCATTAGGAGAGCAGTATCAGTGATGGCCATCTCCCACTACCAGAAACCTGACTGATATGTCCTCCTGAGAACCAGCCTTCATTATGTCGTGCGTAGGGCTGCATGGCGCTAACGTTAACGAGCTAACCGTGCTAAGGCATTGCCGCACGGTGCGATCCACGCTGACTCGCTAACAGAGATTTGCCGCGGTTATGGCGTTAACGTCATTTTAACGAGATTAATGCTGACAGCACTAGTTTTTAGTCTATATCTTTGGACTTACTTGAGTCCTGATGTATTAAATAGAAGATATCCTTGGCTTGCCATTGATGTGTTTGGTGGCCTCTTTCAGCTCCAAGGAGGAAGGAAATCACAGATTCTTTTTCCCTCGGTTCTCAGGAGGATATGACAACTTTTCTGGGACGAGGGGATGCAGCGAGGTGTTCTGCTGCTGAAACTTGGCCAAAGATAAGGTAAAAAGTTAGCTGGGGTTGATGGACTGTCCTTGTGACCCACTGTAGAGCTAAAACACCAGGTGACAGCTGCAGATGGAGGTCATCGCACTCATACAGACGTCACTGACCATTTCTCAGGCCTCCAAAAACAGAGGTGCTCACCCCAAAAACATCCGTCACGCAGTCAGGATTCGAACAGTAGTCTGAAGGGCACCGAGCTGCTAGCACAGCTGAATACATCCAGGTTACCATTCCCTGAGATGCTGTGAGACTGCTCAGGTATGTCATGTTTTATCAAGCTGATATATCCCACCAGCACGCTCGGCACATCTCAATCCCACATCACAGTAAACTGAGAAAACGAAGCTTTTCATGCTACCCTCTGATTATCGCCACTTAATTAGACCCATTTGCAAAGAGGTGGTCTAAACAGCGATTCATCTGCTTTATCAAATTATCACGGCACAAACAAAACTAACAGGTTGCCAGCATATCAAGGCTTTAACACCAGCATGATCCGAGTGCGTTTCAGCCCATAAATCACACCAAGGACATCAAATTACAGCTACTTTGGTTTCTGCGGGGCTCGAATACTTAGTTATCCCTAATACTCTGCTTTAACCTTGGACTTTAAACGTTACAGAGAGGAGTAGAAGGTCTGTAAAAAGTGTACACACTCTATCGTCAGCAGTTTTTCAATAGGAGAAGAAAAAGAGCACAACCAAAATAGACTCATTAAATGGAAATAACGAGTCCTTTGGGATAAATCAAATTACAAATCTATCAAATTCAGGTCTTTCCCAGGAGTTTATAAGCACTGAATGAACTTGGCATGAGTTGTCATTGATACTTGTTGACTGGAGATAAAACTAGTGTCAAGAACTCATGAGCGACTTGGTTCTTGTGATATTTTGAAACAACAACAGGAAGTTGAAAACTGACTTTGGAAGTTCTGAAGCAGTCAGTGGCCTCACCGTGACCTCTGCATGTTCATCTAGTTTTGGACGTGCAGCTCTGTCATCTGCCAACTGTCACTGTGATTGTTCCCAGATAAAGTGGTATCAAGAGTGAGCACAGGACTTTTCAGAGCTTGGCGACTAAGCCATGAGTTTGGAAGTTTACCAAGTCCAAGAGGAAAACTGGGATTTACTGACCACTAGTTGCACCTCAGATATTGTGTAGATGTAAATTTTATCAGTCACGTGGGACGTTTTAGAAGAAAAGATGAAACGACTTTCTTTCCTCGCTAATACAGCAGAGGCTCATATCAGATCGCCTGCCACTCCTGAAAATCCAGCGGCTGCTTTTAATCCCACCTCCACCTTTTCAGGGTTTCTGGCTCCATGAATTAAGACGACAGCTGGATTGTTTTTATGTTACAGGAAAACAATAGGAGGGGAAATGAGATTCATTCATGTGCCAAGTGCAGGGGCAGGGAAGCAAAGATAATCGATAGGCTTTGAAAACAGATAGCCAGACTGGCACAGCAAAACAAAAGGATTAGAACTACCAGGCAAGGCCTTATTGAACAAATCACCGGCATGAAACAAAGCAGGGAGATGAGGGGATCCACTGTTTCTTAATTACTATTTGTCCTCCTCTGCATCTTTAAATTCCCCAAACACATCATCTATTTTCTGTAAAAATATGAGTGAAAATATGTTTTGCTGGTGCTCATCAGTTCAGCGATACAGCACGAGGTATGAAGAGCGTGTTTGCACCATCTTGGCTCAAACAATTTTTCCCAAGTGTGTTTTTTAACAGACTAAATGAAAATGATTACAGTGTCTGATCAAGAATAAAAGTGGAAAAAGCAGCCCGGGTTTTATATACCTGTGTCAGAGATGGACCTCTAACTCTCAACTTGTTACCTATGGACCGTTAAAGACCTCTTTGCACCACATCTAAACATGCTGGGTTGGTACGTTCAATATTTCAGTGTGCAGGGCTTTTCTAAACAAGTAAACCAGCCGAGCACAAGTTTGTGTAGGTACTTGGCTAAAGAAAGCCAATGAACAGGAGTTTTCAACCTATGCAAATGTGTTCCCGTGTAGTCCCTCACTGAAACCTGACAGTGTGTAACTTGACTGTGTGTAGGTTAGATGCTGATTGGTTGATAAACCATCCAGAAAAGGGAATGAAGGAACGACACAAGGAACAGGAGACAGATCATTAAGTTCAAACCGAAAAAGCGCAGACAGTGCCGCTGTCAAATAAATTAAATGTAATTATATAACGACAAATCACAGCAACAGCCACCTCGAAGTGTTTTATGCTGTGAGGTAAGGCAACAGCTACACAACCCCCTGAGCGCGGGGGCTCACGACCCCCTGCAGTCGACTCTTTGTGTGTTCTAACTTTGCTCTTGTCTGCAGTCGACTGACAGACCAACCAGGAGTACCCCAACAAGGCTGCTGCCCCCACCTGGCAGCAGACGCTTTCTGCAAGTAGAACAAAGTCTTAAAGTGAGCCATCAGTTATCGTTTTTTATATAAAATATTGGTTATAGACCTGCATTCATTTACTTCAGTTCAGTTCAATTTAATTTATGTAGCGCTATCTGACAGGTCTTTCTGTGTGGAGTGTACATGTTCCACCTGGATCTGCGTGGGTTCTCTCTGGCTTCCTCCCACAGTCCACACACATGCAGTTAGTGGGGTTGGGTTAATGCCGATTCTAAAGTCCCCAAAGATGTAAATGTGTCTGTAAAGCCAAGGCAGCTTGGATGGGCTTCAGCCTCCTGTGAACCTGAACTGGATATGTGGATGGATGATGGAAGGACGGATGGATGGGTGGATGGATGGATGGTGGGTGGACGGACAGATGGATGGATGCATGCATGCATGGATGGAAGGAAGGATGGATGGATGGTAAAAACACTCCAGAGAGAAAACCCCAACGATCAGACGAGCCCATGTAAGAAGCGTTTGTCGACTGTGAGAAGGAAGAACTTTCTTTCACCTCTGACGTGAGCTCTCTCTTCATTTCAGTTTGCATTTTTGGGTCTTGATTATAATAAAATCTTAAAAACAGCTATAAGAGCCAAACCATCAGCCCACAAAAAGTGCATTACATGCAGCAGTGTTTGACAGCCTGGGGACGACGGCACATCTCGGTGCTTGTGTGTAAATGGGTGATGTCAGCCTGGAAATGCTCGTGCAACCAAGACAGTGAGCTCAGTATGTACGTTATGACTTCGTCATGATGCTGTGCTCCCAGATATTATCTGAGGCTCCAAAATATGTTGTTAATGGAGAAGAACATCAGACCTGCGTGGTAATGAACTGTGCAGAGTGAGCATGAGCAGTGATTGCCACCATGTCTGAACCATCACTTCCCCCCATACGGCACTTTAAGGTCATCTCACTCATCCTCCTCTCCTCTCTTTCTTACATCTTCACCATCTTGATGTCTCAGTCTGTTTTGCTCCCGCTAGGATTCCTGTTTTGATTCCTGCTGTGTTTCTTTTCAACCATCCTCTGAAGTTAATATCGCCATCAGCGCCTCCCTCCTCCTCCTCACTTAAAAGTTAACATCTCCAATTAACCATCCCTCCTTTTTTCCCCTCCTTCCCTCAATCTTCCGAACTCGACGTCTATCTTAGCGCCGGTTTCCTGTCTTTCATCTGAATGCTTTTTGCTTAAATGTGGTTAAAAGTTAAGTCCAGGACAGTTTAACATCAGTGGCTTCAGGATGAGCTGAACCACCAAACTGCAAACTGAGCAAAGAATTTAGAGGAAAAGTGAGGATTAAATTAATCAGTCAAAATCAGAAGTTTTAAACAATTACTCTATTTCACATCACTCATCTTTTTATTGTATTATTTTATTTATTAGTTTGATTTATTTTTGATTTTATTGGACTAATTCATAATTTTAATGACTTTCTAAAAGTAAAATGCTAAAAATATTTTACAGAAAACAAAAATTTCAAATTAAAAAAGATGATTGATGAGTGATGAAAGCAGTCGCCCCGGTGGCCACTCGCAGATGCTCTTTGTCATGAGCAGGAAGCAGACCAAAGGATTATCATGTTACTATAATAAAACATGGCTACTGCTCTGAGGGGCGTCTGGTTTTTTTTTTCATTTCTCTGTTTTACTTGAATTTATTTCTTACGCTCATTAATGTATTACTTAGTTTTCTTAAATCTGTGACTAACACTGCTAATGAGCAGAAATAAAATGTGAGAAGCTACAAAATCTACAGAATAATGATCCTCCTGCAACACCTAAACAAACCAGACTGACACAAAACTCAAGATGTGTTAGTCTATGAAGGACAGAAGTCACTGCAGAGCTGATGAAGAGCTGCCTTTACCCATCATCATCCATCCATCCGGGGTCGGGTGGGGTCACTGGGGCAGGACTCTAAACAGAGATGGCCAGACCTCCCTCTCCCGGTTCTTGGTCCAGATCATCTCTGGGGACACAAAGGCGTTCCAAAGCCAGATGAGACATATAATGTCTCCCGGTGGGACATGCCTGAAACCACCAGTTGGCTCCCATTCTTTCTGATGACAAACCAGAGGTGGTGGCACAGCTGTGGGCAGGGACGTAGCTTTGCTTTAATGCGATACAGCGTCTGCACCGCTGCTGACACTGTGCCAAAGTGATTTTACTTTATTTTTCTGGCAATTTAATTTCCTTTTCCAGATGACAAGGAATTATCTTTAATTTGAATTTAATTACATTATCAAAAGCTCCATCAAGGGAATGCAAAGCATCAAAGCTTCAGGCTGAAGAGTTGAGTTGGCTTAGATTCAGTTTGAAATTTAAGACTAAATATTTGCATTGAACAAATCACAGTCAACTCTGCCAGAAACTCTTCAAGCTACAAACTCGAAATCTGCATGAAGAGGCTGAGAGTTCTTTTTCTTTACCTGCATCATTAAAAATGTTACATTTGATTGACATTTAATAACCAAATCCATTTAAATATGTTTGATGTACACAATGGCAGCAGTGGTGGTTTTGTCTCTTTATCACTGCCATCAACACACACACACACACACACACACACACACACACACACACACACACACACACGCCCCACCCTCTCTGTTCAACATGGCTTCCTCCACCCTCAGAGCTCATTTTTCACCTCGGGCCGATGGGGTCTTAATTTCTCTCATGCTTAATTAAACTATCTATCTCCATGGATCTGTAGCCCCATTACCCATAATGCCCTACACCCCCACCCCCACAACACCAGCCCACTCCCACCCTTTCACTGTTCTGAGCTGCTGCTTGACAATGTCCCTGTTAATAAGGGGGTGAAATGAATGACCTGCAAAGCTAATAATGCTGCAGACCCACACTTTATTATGGATGACAATCCCCAGGCTTCAGCCTCCAACCAGCCAAAGCCCCGTGGATGCTGGCGGCATGCGCATGCATGCATCACAGCATCTTTTTTCCCGTTAATGGAGACAGATGCAGTGAGAAGCAGCAGTGCTGTCTGTGTTAGACCTGCAGTCGTGTCAGCCTGGAAGCTAAACTGCTGAAATGCTGATTAGGAACTCGTCTTAGGCTCGATTCATGACTAATAGAGGGTTCAGCTGAGAGGGAGCAAAGGTGACGCAGTCACGTGGTTTCCTGATTAAAATAATCAAAAAGTAATCATCGAGTGTGCTGCTGGTAAAAGCAGAGGTTAGCGTGTTAGCATGAAATTAATGTGTGGATCTGCATGAACATCACGCACATCTGGATTCTTTATGAGCAAAACGATAAAACATAGTTTAGGCTGAAATGACGTCTCCTCATCCCCCTCCCTGCACTGTTTGACTGTTCCCATGTTTAAAGTAAGCAAAAATAAAAAACAGTTTCCAAATTCAAATCTCTGGATTACTTTTACATGGATTGTTCTTGTTCTAATATTTGTGTTTCTTGTTGTATTTCTTGTTTGGAAAGTGCTGCGTCGAGACAGCAGATGAAGTAGTAGCTAATAAATGATCGGATCATCCGCCGTTCATCAAACGCATCAGAGCCTTGTTTATTTTCCTGCTGCAATATTGATTTTTTCTCTTTCATTTGAAGGGCCTGTGCATAGCTGTGTTTCTCCTGCCGTCAACAAAAGCAGACAGATATTGACACATAAATAGCCAGAAACTTAATATAATTCATTTCTAAATAATTAGATGAACACAGACTGTCCGAAAACATCAGCCTCTGCAGGTTCAGCCTGTAAATATCAGTGTGAGCCTCAGCGGATGGAGAAGTCGTGTTCAGTAATGAGTTTCAGGCCTGGACGAAGCTAATGTGCAGCAAACACAACAAAACCATTAGCTGTATTGAGCCTCCATCTCGTCTCATCTCGCCCCGTATATTTCTTTCTTCATTTACTCAGCTTCGAGCTGAACGTGACCGTCGGAGCGTTTTCGACTCGGATCACTTTTACTCAGAGAGATGTCTGACTTGCCCTCCACAGCACGGCTCATATTTAATAAAATAACAAACAGGGATGAATTCATGTGTTTACCATTTACACTGCCTGCATGTCTCTAACACAGTTTTGTTTAATCCTTTGTGAGGATCCAAATGACTGTAGACAGAGCATGTCGTCTGTGCGGGGTCTTTTATTTATTTATCATCTGCAAATGGTTACTGGACTTCCTGACCAACCGCCCCCAACATGTCCGGCTGGATAACCGCTGCTCATCTACAATCACGATGAACACCGGTGTACCACAAGGCTGTGTGATGAGCCCTTTCCTCTACTCCCTCTTCACCCACGACTGCAGACCTGCTGATGGTTCCAACACCATCATTAAGTTTGCAGATGACACCACGGTGATTGGCCTCATCAGTGACAACGATGAGGCCGCCTACAGGGAGGAGGTGGATCGTCTGGCTGAGTGGTGCGACAGAAACAACCTGCTGCTTAACACCGAGAAGACCAAGGAGCTCATCGTGGACTACAGGAGGAATGCTGACCCACATCCACCCATCCACATTAAGGGGACGGCTGTGGAGCGTGTGAGCAGCTTCAAGTTCCTGGGAGTCCACATCTCCGAGGATCTCACCTGGACGACCAACTGCTCCAAGCTGGTCAAGAAGGCTCACCAGCGCCTCTTCTTCTTGAGGACTCTGAGGAAGAACCACCTGTCCTCAGACATCCTGGTGAACTTCTATCGTTGCACCATCGAGAGCATCCTGACCAACTGTATAACAGTCTGGTACGGGAACTGCTCTGCCTCGGACCGGAAGGCGTTGCAGAGGGTCGTGAAAACTGCCCAGCGCATCGCCGGAGCACCACTTCCTGCCATAAAAGACATCTACAGGAAGCGGTGTCTGAAAAGGGCTGGGAAAATCATCAAAGACCCCAGTCACCCATCACATGGACTCTTCACCCTCCTGCCCTCTGGGAGGCGCTACAGGAGCCTCCGGACTAAGACCACCAGGTACCGGAACAGCTTCTTCCCCACAGCTGTCAGACTCCTGAACTCTGCCTCCTGACATCTGACCCACGTTAACTCATGGACTGAACATACACACACCCACAATGGACAACTGTACCCTCAAACACACAATAATAACATGGACTGAACCACCACTCACAACCACTAGCACTCTATATAGCCTCTGTAGGAATTATATCTCACTTATCTTAACTGCACTACTGTATAGCTCTGTGTAAATAATCATTCTGTACATACGATAATTTTTAATCCTACAACTGTTTACAACTTGCATAGTTCCCATTTCTGTATAGCTGTATATCTCAGATTCTGTAAAGTTATTTATTTCATATTCTGTATAGTTTTTCATATTTATATCCTGTTCATAGCCTGTACATACTTAGTTATAGAATATTCACAACATACTTCATACCGTGTACATTATAACATAATAGACCCATTTCTGTAATATACTCACATATCTATATTATTGCTAATATATATTGTAATATATCTATATCACTAAGCACTTCTGGATGGATGCAAACTGCATTTCGTTGCCTTGTACCTGTGCATGTGCAATGACAATAAAGTTGAATTCTATTCTATTCTATTCTATTTTGCACTAAGCAGATTCCCAAAGCTGATCCTGGCCTGGACTTCCTTCCCTGCTCACCTGCTCTGTCTAGCTTGACATGCCTTCCATAAAATAATAGACTGGTGGTGTTTTAATCAATGTGGAGCTGGGATATGCTTCTGAGACACTCTGCAGCACGTCTGATGGAAGTGGAAGCATCATCTTAAAGATCATTGATCAGTTAAAGCATCAACATCAGAGTCCAACGGCAACAGAGCCGTGTTTTCCCAGGTGTCTATGACAATGTAATGCCCCAAATCCCTCAGTGTTTGGACGTAGCCCATTTATTTGGAAAGTGCAGTTTTTAAAGCCTCCTTTTAAAGCTGAACAGGTTTCTTCCTGTTAAAAGGGAGTTTTTCCTTCCCACTGTCTCCAAAGTGCTTGCTCATAGGGGGTCATATGATTGTTGGGTTTTCTCTGTATTATTGTAGGGTCTACCTTACAATATAAACTGTTGTTTTGATTTGGCGCTGTATAAATAAAACTGAATTGAACTGAAGACTGATTTTTTTTATCTTTAAACAATATTCTTATTGGCGACCTCTTCGTCCTGACATCCCACTACAAAATATCTTGATGCAGTTTTACATTTAAACTTTAAATTAAAGCATTAAAGCTGTAAAGGAGCAAAGAGCCCAAAAACATGATGAGACGTTTCCCTACAGCTTTGACCAGTTTAGGCTGATTTGAATGATTGCTGGACTTCTACAGACTTCAGCCTGCAGGTTAGTGTGTTAGCCCCTCCTGAATGTGACAGTATGAACATTTCAAACTGCTTCATTGTTGATCCTGTGAGGTCATGAGTCCAGCTTTAACTGTAACCCAGTGTTTTAGACTGAAGCAATAATGACTTAAAGAAACCTTTGATGTGAGTCAGTTAGTGTAACTATTGTTGTAACTATTGTGGAGCTGCACTTTCTGACCCACAGAACAGGGAAAGAGCACCTTAAACGTAATAGCTCCATGTCATTTGGTGATTGTTAGCAGTATTTGTGGAGTTTCCTGCCCAGTACATTAAAGAAAGATGTGGCATTAAATGCGTGGGCACCTGAGTGTTTATGAGCGTGTATGCATGTGCGAGACAACGGAGGAGGTGGAGAGTGTTAGGGCAGGAGCTAATGATATATTATGGAGAACAGGATGGTCCCTGAGTGTCATTCATCAGCGTGAGACAGCTGAGGGACAGAGCCATCAGTCAGCCTCCACTTCAACACGACGCAGGGCAGACACAGATGTGCGGTAGAAGGGAAGCACACCTGGAGACTGACAGGACATGCCGAGAGACACACAAGTGTCGAGACGGAGCGATAAAGGAATAAAAGATTAAAGCTGGTGGGATGCAGGGACGAGTCATGTGGGCAGAGGAGGGAGGGTAAGCAGCTGAGCAGACTTGTTTATTTGATTATTTCCTACAGGTGACCTACTTTTCCTCCTCCCGTCTTCCCGTCGTTTATTTCACACTAATTTCCCATAATCAGTTTCCACAAAGCTTAAGCAATAAATAAGGTTAGTCACTGCTGTTTGACACACTGCAGGAAATACGGCTGTTTTCACATGTCCAGTTTCACAACAGCAGAATAAACGTGTTGACGTCCTGATTAAAAAGGGATTTTGACCTCTACAGCTGATCTGCACCTTTATAACAGCTGCACACCAAACATGAGTTCTTATTGGAAGGTTTGAAGTTTGGTGAGTGACTCCTTTCACTGGCTGGTGTGCTGGTAAGGATGGCTTTAGCTCCTTTGCTTACTGGAGTCACCGGACTTCTCAATTCTGTTCGAGTTCGAGTTGAAAATTCCAACTGGGAGCTCGGAAATCCTACTGGAACCCACGACAAGGATAGCTTGCTACCCAAGTTAGCACTATCTACTAACCCTCATGCAATGGTGATCATTTCTGGCTCCACGTAGTGCTGAAAAGTAAAGTGGAGATGATAACCTTGCACATCCTGGTTTACTTGTAACAACAGCGAAAAGTGAGCGACTATTAAAAAAGTTGAAACATGTTTTCCAAAGTGGTCCAGCTCCAAGGGAGGTGACCAGAAGGCCTCGTTTATCGAGTCTGTAGGTGATTTTGTTTCTCAGTGCCTTTTAAATGTCACTCTTTTTATAAAGTGCTGTATTTTTGTGCCACTTACATATATTTTTAAAAGAACTCTGCGCTTCCAGAGAAAGTTGGCCCCAGTTTTACACTTCAAACGCACACATGGGGCTGGCTGAAAGAATGAGGGTGTGTGTGCACCTGTTGGACGTGAAGTATATGTGCTGCCTTGGCTTCTTGACTTCATTTTGAAAAGTGAAAAAAAGCCTCTCTGTCAGTCACTTCAGCTCATGTTATTAAGACTTTCATCAGGTGAAATTCTTACAACAAAAGATGAAAGAAAGGAAAAGATTTTACATGATGAAGATGAAGAACCAAAATGTCAAGTGATTTCGAGTGATTGGCAGCGTGAGGGACTTTTTTCCCTTTTGAAGTGAAGAGTTTTTGATCCTGTATAACTGAAACCTTCAAGAACTTCTTTTAAAGTTTCAACACGGCTCCAGCTGGAAGTACACAATCATCTGAAGAGGTTTCCACACAGGACACACGTGTTACTGATAAGTGTTATTTTACAATAAAATGAAAATTAGTGATCTTCACTCCTCATTAATAGTGTGTTTAGATTAAGAGTACTGACACGGTTCTTTGCTCCCTGTTAAATCCAGAGATGATTTTAAAATCCTGCTCCTCACATAAAAGTCCTGGACAATCACAGCCTGTCACATCTTGTCATGTAGTATATTTTTATCCTATTAGAGCACTTCGCTCTCGCTCTGCAGGCCTACTTGTTGTTCCTATAGAGTATTTAAAAGTAGAATGGGAGGCAGAGCCTTCAGTTTTCAGGCCCCTCTTCTGTGGAACCAGCTTCCAGTTTGGATTCAGGAGACAGACACTATCTCTACTTTCAAGATTCAAACTTTCCTTTTTGCTAAAGCATATAGTTAGGGCTGGACCAGGTGACCCTGGATCCTCCCTTAGTTATGCTGCAATAGACGTAGGCTGCCGGGGATTCCCATGATGCACTGGGTGTTTCTTCTTCACTCACTATGTATTAACAGACCTCTCTGCACTGAATCATATCTGTTATTAACCTCTGTCTCTCTTCCACAGCATGTCTTTATCCTGTCTTCCTTCTCTCACCCCAACCAATCACAGCAGATGGCCCCGCCCCTCCCTGAGCCTGGTTCTGCCGGAGGTTTCTTCCTGTTAAAAGGGAGTTTTTCCTTCCCACTGTCACCAAAGTGCTGCTCATAGGGGGTCATATGATTGTTGGGTTTCTCTCTGTATGTATTATTGTAGGGTCGACCTTACAATACAAAGCACCTTGAGGCGACTGTTGTTGTGATTTGGTGCTGTATGAATAAAATTGGAAATTGAATAGAACAGTAAAAAACAAGCAACATTTGTTGTTTGCTTTCTCTTCTGTTTTTTTTCTCCATACAGGTGACCCAGGTGTTTTTTGTTTTTGTTGTTGTTTGGTTTTTATTTTTCTTTCTTCCCCCCCTTCTCACCGTCTCTTCTCCCCTTTGGTTTTCTTTCTCTCCCTCTCTTTCTTTCATTCTTTCCCCCTGTCCTATCCCCCAGTCATGTCTGTCCCATTTGTAGCAACTGAAAATAAAATAAATTCATAATTATAATAAAGGTCAATCAAATGGACCAATATGGCAAGGCCATGATGATCCACTTGGTAAAATAAATCCGCTTGGCATCTATCTTGGCCTTAAGGCAACAATTCTGATGGCTAAAGATCCAAACGGGACACAAAAAAAAAAAAAAAAAAACAAACAAAAAAAAAAACGAGCAACATCTATCACCTAAAAAAATGTAAAACATCTTTTCCAAAGTGGCTCAGCACCAAGGAGGGTGACCAGAAGGGCTCATTCATCAAGCCTGAAGTTGATTTTGTTTTTTAAGATTGAGACCTGCCCACATATCCGCACAGATCATTGTCCTAAAGACATTAATCGTTTGTCACTGTAAGGTGTTTTTATAACAGAGAGCATGAAATGTTATGGAAAGTGACACAGCTTATTTTCAGCAGTGATTCACGATTTGCAAATCTCATGAAGCCATATTTTATTCACAAAAGAATAAAAATCAGAGAGATTTTACTATTAATTAAAATTATAATTTCATTTTTCAAAAAGTTGAGACGGGGAAAAAAAAGAACAGACAGCTGGAGGAAGAGCAGGTCCACTGGCAGCCAGTCAGTGACATGAGTGGGTTTAAAAAGAGTTTCTGAGGAGTAAACATGGCAGAGGGTCACCATATTTAAACATTATATTGGTCTGTGTGCATTCGACTTGATCACATGACTGTCAGCATGTACAGGGCATCTTTAATTAACTCATCTGCTGGTTTGCCAGTGGACACAATCAAACCAGAGAGAAAGGATGAGCATGTGCATGACTAGAATCTGTAAATATCCTCTAAGAATAATCACTTGGCTCCATGGGAGATTTTCCAGAGGCAATCTCTATCCCGACTGCTGGAGAGTCTGAACGTAGGCGAGCGATATCTGCGGGAAGTGTCTTCATTCTGTTTAGAGTCACGTACGCTGCTCTGTGCAGCAGGAAGCACATTTCTCTCACTTTTCCTGTTCAGGGTAGTTTTTGAATTTCTGGACATGACATTCTCATGAAATTTCATGAGGTCTGGCTGGTGCAGACATTTAGAGAGCAGGCAGTATGGATTAGATATGTTTCCTAAGTACCCAGGATTAAACCTTCAGTGTGCAGTTAACAGAAAAAACACACATCCTGCTTTTTGCTACTGAAAACCTTGAAAAGGTCGTGCAGTTCGATTCAGTACACAGGACTTCAGTAATGGCAGCTGATGAATTATACCTGAATCATTTATGTCCAGCGAGCTCGCACTAATGGCTCGATCGGTGCTCGGTGTGTCTGCATTTTTCAGCGTAAGTGCAGTCGGCGAGTGTGTACCATTCAAAAGTTTATAGAGAAAGGTTGACGGCACGACGAGTGGCGCCAAATCCAAACACTTGACTTGTTTATCCCCAAAACACAGACGCCAAATTGAGCACAAACTCCTCAAACAAGCAATCTACAGACTTTGTGAAGCTTAAAATATTCAACAGGCTCTGTGTTAAACAACCAGCGGCTGCTTGTTGCTTGTGTCTACACAGCAAAATGAAGTGACTGCGACTGTAATTGTGAATCTTTGGTTTTGTTTGGCCGCAGCTCTTGGATTCCATCTGTTTGGTGGATTATCGTTGTGCGCTGCCAACAAACATCAGCCTCTTTGCAATCAGTTGTCTCACTTGAACCATGCAGACCTCCTTCATGGCTGCACGTGGCGTTAAAGTGCCCATGCTGTGGCACGAAAGCAGAAGGACACTTTACTGGCAGAGGAGATTTCTCTGTCTTAACGTGTCACCTTTTGTTATGTTTGATGTGCTGTTTTTATCTACTGTGTCCTTAAAAAAAACAGAAAACCTCAGCCTGCATTCCCTTAGGACACAGACTGATACGACATCATTCATAGGAGATCATTTATGAGGGTCAGAGAACATCTAATGGCAAATCAAACGAGAATAACCGCCACAGAGGCTAACTGACTGTGCAGGTGCTGTCATGGAGAGCAGTGATGGTTGGATAAATGCACAGATCAAAGGAGAGCTGAACCACGGGCCAGTCAGTCGACACAAAAAAGCTGCAGGATTAGAGTTATGAAAAAGCATTCAAGTCACCGTCTTCTGTTTCTCAATGATACCAAACGGCTTAAAATGGACTATTTGTACATGCCTGTGTTTCAAAAATATCTTAAAGTCTTCCAAGGTTCACGCAAAACGTTGACAGAATCGGAACAAACACTTTCTGTAATACCATACTCTGCCTGGAGGAGGTGTAGCGAGTCAGTGTAACCTCTATTTAATCATGAAGAACACTTACATCGGTGTTCAAAAACAAAATGCAAAATCTTTGAGGAAATGTGAGCACCTCAAACAGCTGCATGCATCTGGGAAAATCTCAACACCATGTAACGTCGGGTTGTGTTTAGTGGTTGAGAGGAGGCGGCAAAACACTTAGCAGGATAGTCGAAAGAATGCACACTCACGCTGGCTTTGGGAATCCCACAGCGTATTCTTTAATACATGTTCTCTTCGTCAACCATATAAGCCCGGTTGAACGGCTGCAGCTTAACAAACAGCGCACAGTGTTCGTACAACCCATACATTGCAAAAAAAAGCGTGTGTGGAGAGGTAAAACATAAAATCTGTCCCTCCTCATGCACTAGCGTGCAAGCACATGTCCACACAATCACAGAGAGAGTCAGTGGCGCATATTGATGACAACATTAACCCTCGACAGGTTGTCTTAAAGAGACACCACACCATTGTGACTGTTACAACCATCATCTAATAGTGCTGCCCCCTAGTGGCAAACTGTCAGGTAAATTCTTCAAATGATAATATATACATATATACACATATCTAAGATATGTTTCTTTTTATTTGAAGCACAGAACAAGCAAAAACCTCCAGAAATGAAAAACTGAAGCCCAAAGTGACAAAAAGTGCAGTTCCTCTAATGACCACTTGGTGTTCCAGACGTGAACCAATCCCCACAGACTCTGATGTAAAGATAATTAAACTCAGCACCTGGAATAAACACAGCCTGCATCATAAAAACACTGTCCTCGTGACTAGTTTGTTTATTTGGACAACTTTGACTATCATCAAAAACTCTACTTCTTTAAGGATGGGATGGGCGTAGGAGACATTTAAGAAACCTCAATGATGAAGAGCGCGAGAGAAATGTTTCTGTGCCCAAAGAGCACAAAGAAGAAGAACTAACATACTTTTTAAGTCTGCATTTTTTAAGATTAAAGCTTGGTGAATGTAGCGACACACTCACTAAGTTAGCAACACGAGGTTAGCAACACGAGGTTAGCAACACAGAGGTTAGCAACACAGAGGTTAGCAACACGAGGTTAGCAACACGAGGTTAGCTAAAGCATGTTAATTAATGCTGTGAATATGAGCCAGCAAATGAATATCTGTATAGCCGAATGCTTGGGCACGGCTCAGCTGACGGATATGTTAGATATGTGTGAACAATGAATTTCGGTGCTCTGGGTTTGGTGAGCAAATGTCTAGTATCTCATTAGTCTGAACTTATTAGCAGGTCTCTGTGTGTGTGTGTGGTTGTGTGATTCAGCTAATGATGATAATTTAGCACTCCACTCTCTGGTCATAAACATGTTCATTTCTGGATGGAAATAACATGGCAACCAGTGTGTAACATATACGTATAGATATAGATGTAGCCCGGATGGGAATTTGGGAGTAGATACTCGTAATTCCCATGGACTTAAACGCCACAGTAACATAAGGTGTTCACAGTTAATATTATGTGATTTAACTGTACTCTGAATGTAATTTGCCCTGTAATATGTCACAAGGTAAATACAGGTAATTAGAGCAATGAACCTGTTATGTTAATCATAAAGTATTATTTTATGGTATGTAACTCTGAAGAGAGTTAAAGTATTGTTCAGAGTTCTAATTTTCTGGAGGCCCGTGAAGGTAGCATGAAACGGGACCTGTGTATCTGTTGTAATGGAGGAAGAGAGGAAAACGGCATGGAGAGATGCACGAGGTTAGCTGAACCAAAGTGAGAGACTCAGCTAGTTTTACTGAAGTTACCTAGCACAAAAGAGTGTCGGATTAGAAAGCTAACCGTGTGAGAGCTTCGCAACAGAGTGTGGGGGAAGTGACGTTGTGTTCAATGGTCGCACCACCGTGAAAAAACTGTGTTTCCAGCTACGACCGCCGAGGCTAAAGGCTAGCCCGGACTGCCTGGCTGCGCCACGGAGGCAGCCGCTATGGACTGTCGGAGAGCTGGACAGTGACTGGCTAACGCGTTGTAGCAGAGACAGCATCCGGTCCGCAGGGAGAGCGGAGAGTGAATTTAGTTTGGGACTGGCGAACGGAAACCTACCGAGCAACTGAACTGTAAGTTGGACTTTCGTGCTCTTACTGGGGAGAAGAGGATTTTTCTCCATCGTCCGGCGTGAGCAGCAAACAGGCCTGCAACAAGTGTGAATGTGAGTGTGTGTGGGGCCCATGTGTGAATATTGTGTATCTAGTGGATTATATAGCATATTTTTGAGTGTACATTCGTGAGTCACTTACCAAGAGGTGATAACATAATTTGTGTTGTTTAACATAATTTCAAAGGGAAATATTTCATTTACACAGCATGTTTCATTTGTTTATGGAGCTGGATATCATTTGAGTTGAGTTAAGAAAAGGGTGTTTTATACATTACTTTTTCCTGCCCTTACATTCAGTAAACGTTTGGTTTGTGTTAAAGAGTTGTCTGGGGTTGATTCTTTTACTACTGGTTAAGTCTAACTTGCAGGCAAAGGTTTACTGATAGTTTCCCTGATTCCTGTCTATACCAGAACCTTTTTGTGGTATCTAGGCTGTAACGAACCTAACACCCCGCCTAGGGGGTCCAAACTGAGGTAAGTGGATTTAGACTCCGTATCACGGGTGGGGTGCTACATAGATATACACTAATCATACACTAATCTAGTGCTTTATATACTTCTATCAGAAGATTATTTTCTTAATTAAAGAGATGATAATAACAGTGATAATCATGATAAAGATAAAGCAGCACAACACAGCTTCGCTGTAATAGAGGACAAGTTTTAAATGGTCTCATTACTGTGCAGCTCACTCAGGATCTGATCACAGTTCTGAAAAATTAGCTTGGCTGCTGGAAGATGCTGTTGGCAGGTGCATCGGTTTGTTTACCAGCTCTTGGCAGGTGAACGAAGAAGTTAATTTTGGACCCTACCAACGGCCTTTTTAACATACATCTATCACCTAATTATGATGAACGACCGGCTAATCAGTCCATCCCCGACAACAACAACAGCAGCGGCGGCAAAAGGTTTGGCTAGAGTCCAGAAAGGCAAAGCTGACCAGACAGATCCAGACTTCAAACAAAATCCCCTGCTCAGCCCTGAGGGGAACCGCTCCAACATGAGTGTGAAATATCTCTGCCTGTCGGCCTCCTCCTCCTCCTCTCTTGTCTCACTGAACTCCCTGAGGAGCAGAGCAGCCCGGTGGTTCCTGTCAGCCTTCACAAGCAGCCGAGAGGAGGGTCAGAGGTCAGTGCCTCATCCCAGAAACAGAGCACCGCCTGGGGGATTGCAGGGCCCGGCGGAGAGCCTGCAGATCAAGGACGCACTCGGTTGTTCGTGACAGAAGAGAGTGGGAGGAAGACGAGTAGCAGGAAAGAGAAAATGAAGGAGATGGAAGGACTGAACAGGAATGAAGTGAACAAAGGAGAAAAGAATGAGGAATAAAAGACATGAAAAGAGGGGATGGGAGGTAAAAAGAAAAGGGGGGGTGGGTGGGTAAGATGAGTGAGGAGATTAGGAAAGAGAAGAATCAGAAGTTGTAGGAGGTTGAAAACAGAAAGACGAGAAAGGAAGAAGAGAATAAAATGGTAAACAAGAACCGAAGAGTAGAAAAGAAATATAGAGGAGAAGAGAAAAGACGAGCACAGAAGGAAGAAAGGAAAAAGACATGAAGAAGAGGCAATAGGAGGAAAAATATGATGAGAGGAGGAGAAAGGAGTGATGAAGAGAAGAAAGTGACAATGGAAGATAAGAGGAAAAGACTTGACAGATTGGATAAAGGAGACAGTGGTGACGAAGACGAGGAAAGGAAAGTAGGGTAGAGCTGTGAATTTCTCTGTGGATCTCGGTCTTTGAAAGGAGGAGTAGCGAGGTTACCATGAGGACTGCAGCGCTCCATATATTATTGATAAGAAGAGCCTACGGCTTCAAACAGTGTTTGAGCAGCTCCAGGAGATCCTCCGCCCTCTAGAGTGCGTGCAGGCTGGGAATTGATAAGAATACAGCAATTCTGATTCAATTACTGATATCACTTATCGATTCTCACTGGGTTCTGATTGGCTCCAATCTGGAAGTCACCACAATTGCGAAATATACAATCATACAAACTAACTGCATGTTGTGTGGTCGTAGGTTTGTGCGTGTTCGAGGTATTTCCTCTATTAGTGTTGGTGTCGTACTCAAAAAAAGTAATCCATTACATGTTACACAGTGCACTTTACTTTGAAATAATGCAGCATGTCACTTAATAACTCCCAGAAGAAAGTAAATCATTACACTACTCACTACATTATTTTTTTGGTTTCTCTGTAAAATGCCCTGAAACACACGGTCTCATAATCACCGTTTAGCAGCGTAAACCTACCGTCCCACACACAACACAAACCCCTACCCCAACGAGGGCACACGTGTGAGCTTTCTTTTAGTATTTAGATATGAACAAAGCAAAAATGAAAACCAGCACAAAGACACGTTAGAGCGGTTGCCACAGTGATCGTGACTCTACAGGCTGACCACTCATCAGTTTGTTACCTGTTGAAGTTCAGGCTCTGGCTGCCGAGCTCGGGTCTGCATGCACTCGCTTTAGCATCGCTCTGGATTCTTTGCTAGCTTAGCGTCAGCATGCTGTTTGTGCAGGTGCTCGCAAAGAGCTGAAGTTGTGTTAGCAGTATAATGCAGTTATAATGGATTCAGTTTGCATTTTACCATCATCCTTTGTGCAACAAAAATATAAGTAATTTCTATATATTCACACCACTATTCTCCTCCTCCGGCACACAAAGTGAACTCAGCTGATTGTAGCATAAGTGCAAATGGAGCTAATAGCAGGCTAACAATTCCATGGAAACTAAGCCAATGGGAAATGATTCTCGATTCACTTCCCTAAGTAAGTAAGTAGCAGCTAGAGGTGCTGCTGATCTAACAGACCTAGAAAGCAGATTTCTGGTACTTTGCTAGTCCAGATCATTCAGGTGTATTAACACATTGCCACAACATTTCCAAGAGCACAAATCCCAGAAAAGTCACCCCAAAGTCAGATCGTGTATTGTCAGAGAAACTGCAAAACACCCAGAAGCTCCATCTCAGACTCTACAGGCCTCAGTTAGCATGTTAAATGTTAGTGTTCATGATGGTACAATTTAAAACAGACAGAACGGCTTGGTTGGAAGGCTTGCCAGGAGAAGAATACGCTCTATAAAGAACCACACAGCAGCACAGCTTAGGTTTGCAAAGCTGCATCAGAACAAACCACAAGACTTCTGGAACAGTAGTGCTGCAGTGGACCAGTCAAAGTTCAGACCTGACTGAAACGCTGTGGTGGGACCTTCAGAGACCTGTGCATGAACGAATGCTGCAAACCTCGATAACCTGGAGCAACACCGTAAATAAGATTGGACCAAGATTCCTCCACAAGGATATGAGAGTCTGAAAAAGTCAAATCATTTTGCAGGTTACTGCAGCTAAAGAAGGTACTTTCTTTTTCATATGACTTTATACAAAGACATAAAATAATAGCATTTGATCATTTCTCTTGATGACAAGACACATTTAACTTTGATTAAAGTTTTAATCAAAGCAAAATTTCAGACTTTACACTTTATCTGGGATCTGGCCTTAAAAGTTCTTCATCACTTTGGTAAAACAGCATAAAAAATGCCCTCATATTCTGGTTATTAGTGTGTGTTTTTTTTTAATAGTCGATTTTTTTTTATTCCTGATTTTTCTTATTTCGTCTACACTCAAACACAAAAGACGGATAAACAAATCGAACGAATGACTGAATAAATTTAAAAAGTTTCATTTTGTGGAATTAAAGAAATTATTTTACAGCTACAATATATCCTGCAGCATTAACAATATAATCTAAAGCATTGACATTGCATTAAGATGGTTATTAAACCTGCTGGCCTCACATTAACCTTTTATTATAGGCGCAGCCATAATAATTGTATACACACATTGCATTTTGTGCTTATTAAAGACTTGAAGCTCAGTCAATTAAGGAAAGATCATAAGCCTCGTTCGGCGCGATGTCCGGACGATCTTTTGTGTAAGTGACTTGGAGCTATAGAAGGTTAAAACTGCATACACGCTTACAAAACACATATAGTACATATAATCTAGAAACAGGCCTGAGCAAAGGCCTGAAACTATTCAGCAACCTGTTGCGTTTGCTTAGTAACAGGTGACAGAAGATGTGCCAAAAAGAAGACAAGTCCCTGGGGACCTTCAGGGCCTGAAGTCATCGCTATATTTGGTAGAAGATGCTAGAGAGGGGAACTTCGGTGTCTGCATTTATTTCTTAAAATTGATCATTGTCTGTAAAAGATGCAAATAATGTTCTTGGAAAATGCGAGAAGGGGCGTCAAACCCTGACATTATAAAAGCAATTGCTAGTGTATTCTTGGGTGGAGATCTATGCTGATTGTGTGCAGTATCCATCTCCCCACGCGTGTGTTCAATAAAATCATTGTTTGACCAGACTCTTCGGGACCAGTGTTATTTTGTTTTCCTCGTCAATATTTTCGAGTTCGGGACAATTTCCGTAAAAGCTAAGCTCCAAAAATCTTATCCCATAAAAACACAAACCACTGCAATGGAGGCAGCTAAAAAAAGCACGCCTCCTATAATGCAGCTTCATTTCCTTCAAAAGGACATTCAGCAACATCTGACGCACTGAAGCCAAGAACAGGAACCTGTAATAGCCGCTGGAAGTCTTAAACAAAGGCTATCAAACATCTTTACCGACACTGGTCGACACAACAGAAACGACTGACATACAAATGGAGCAGAAACAAGACATTACATGTAATCATTCCTGTGAGAATGCTAATGGAGTGATGTGTAATGTTTGCAGCAAAGTCAAGGTCGGCAGCGATTTATGAAGAGAGCGCCGTACAGCGAAGCTGCAAGGCTCAAGGACGAAACAATGAGTAACCAGGAGACGTAAAAGAAGATAAAATAATGCAAACATGAGGCCGTGCAATAAAATCAGTTCATAAAAAGATTCCTGAAGTGGACCAAATCAGAGTTAAAAGACCCCGTTATGGGCTGAATGCCTGATGCAGGACTATAACACCAACAAATATACAAGAACAAAGGAGTTAAAAATAAAATTATGCTCTGTAGGACAAACCTGGACTGAATCATCAATGAATGATGTGCCAAACAAGACCTTGCTGAATAAATATGGCTTTAAAGTCTGGGTCTCGTCTGGGTAAAATACCAGAGAAAACACACCAACAAGACTCCAGGGTACACATGCCGAAGCTAAGCTAACACCTTCCATCAAAGCTAGAGCCAAAATATACCTGGATGCTGTATAAACACCATTTACTAGCATCAGAAATAGGGACATGTTGTTTGATGCTGAGCCCACCTTCATCAGGAAACATTAAAAGGAGACTTTAAACGAAGACGTATATCTGTACTAAATTGTGTTTGGACTACATGTTGGCCTACTTTCATTAAGTTGTTGAGCTTCAGTGTTGCTGCAGTTTAAAATAAGCTCTCTGACATTATCCTTCTTCCAAGACTCGACCAAAAACAATTCTAACCCACAAAGAGGTTAGAAGTTTGACGATAAAGGTCAGGAAGTGAGAAGTTGGATGTGACTTTTTAATTACTTTTCATTTTCATTCCATTTTCTTGTCAGTTAATTAGACTGTGTTCAACATGTTGTCATCGGTTTCTCTGACCTTCGCTGTGGGCTTTTTTCCTTGACACCGGTCTATTCAACCAGATGAGAATGACAAATTAAAAACACAAAAGAAGACAACCTCTCTTCACACCTCTAATAACTGAAATATAATGGGATTATTAGAAGTGTGAATGCAAGTCCTACCAATTATAGGCAACACACACTGGCATCATGAAATGACTACACTTTTTTGATTCTGATTGCACCGTGTATGACAGGCTAACCCTGACCTACACAATCTGATATTAGCAAACACCATACAGTCTCTCTACCCTCTATTGAGGACATCTACACCACATGCTGCATTCGCAAAGCCACCAGCATTGTGGCTGATCGGACACACCCCTCTCACACACTCTTTACACTCCTGCCATCTGGAAAAAGGTACCGAAGCATTCGGGCACGCACATCCAGACTGTGCAACAGCTTTTTTCCACAAGCCATCCGTCTCCTCAGCAAAAAGGGACTGACTGATAAACACGCACACACACACACACACACACACACACACACACACACACACACACACATACACTAACATTATCACTCAGCTTAACTCAAATACCTCAAAACATTGAGACTGGACTGACTAACCAACACAAAGCGCAAACACACTGACCTACACCACCAAACCATCGCACACACCAACCTGTAAATGCTCTTTTGCACAATATTATTACTAGATATATTATATATATATATTTTTTTTTGCACTAACTTGTCTTGTAGCACCTTGGTTCCTGGAGGAACGTTGTTTCGCCTCACTGTGTATTTTTAAACTGTATATGGTTGAAGTGACAATAAAGTTGAACTTGAACTTGAACTTGAACAGTGACTGTTACTACAGATTAGAATCAGTTCATCAGAACCTGCCATGGCAGGCTTAAAAAGTACTGGCGCCCATCTGTGCCACCCTCAGCTCCCTTAGGTGACTTCCTGCTTGAGTTATTAGATTCACAGGATTTTCAGAAACTTGACCTCTGACCTTGAGGTTATGGTTACTGAGATTTGTAGGAGATGTATCGAAAATCATACGTTACCTCATTCTCAAGTCATTGTGTTCATAAAGTTGTGTGTCCACGGTCCCCACACAGCAGAGTGCCACCCATACCCCATCAGCCTTTTACAGCTGAGGGGGTGTGTCCAGTAAACACACCCCGTCATACATCTTATCACGGTGTAATTTAAATGTATTTACTTGGATTCCA
Organism: Maylandia zebra; assembly: GCF_041146795.1. Taxonomy (NCBI): domain Eukaryota; kingdom Metazoa; phylum Chordata; class Actinopteri; order Cichliformes; family Cichlidae; genus Maylandia; species Maylandia zebra. The sequence continues at coordinate 29,226,533 of NC_135174.1, read as the reverse complement.
ATCGATCACTTTCAGTCCATTACAGAGCTATCAAAGTCAATATTTCCATTCCCCACTGCTGTACATTGATCATGAGTGTGGTGGTTGCTTGAAGGCCTAAATGAAGAATGCCACAGATGGAAGTGCACAAAACGTGAGCGTTTACTGACGAATTCCAAAATGGGATTGAAGTTCCAAAAACAACACAAAATCAGAGATGAGGAATAACTGGGAAGACACCTGGGAGCTTTAAGAGGGACGACTCGACGAAGGACAAGGGGAGACTGAGACAGTAAATACAAGAGCCAATGAGGGAATTTTAATTCAGTTTAAATAACACCAAATCCCAACAACAGTTGCCTTGAGGTGCTTTATAATGTAAAGACCTCACAATATTAGAAAAGAACACCAGAAATCACGTGACCCTCAATGAGCAAGCACTTGGCGATAGTGGCGATAGTGGGAAAGAGAAAAGCCTTTAACAGGAAGGAACCAGGCTCATGTGCCGTGACCGGTTGGTGATGAGCAGGAAGAGTGGACACATTGGGGAACAGAGCTGAAACTGATCACGAACGACTGGACAACTAAATACTGAGAGGAAACAGTAAGAAGGGCTAAAATGACAAGACTACCAAAACCCCCAAAAGCTGAACACTAACATATTAACTTAGAACAGCGTTTCACAAACTAACCAACAAATGGACATTAGATAATAAAGCTGAAAACCCTGGATCCAAACCCCCGGATCAGGAGACCGGACATCTCGATGTTTGCTGTCACATTTCCCAGCAGGAACATAAAGACAAAACACAGAGTAGAAACGCTACTGCGCTAGCAAAACGAGTTGGTGTGAAGCATTTAAACACGACTGTATATTGTATAGCACATGTGCAGTAATAACATTTATCAGTGCAGCACAGCTGTGGAGATTTCATATATCCACACAAACTCTAACAAAGACATGACATCTATTTAAAGTCCTAAACTAGAAAGTGTAACAGGATGTGACTGCAGCATTAGGGTCATGTTAAGTCTTCATGAAAGGAGTATAAATAAATATCATGTCCACCCACAGTGTTTGCTTACAATAGCCAAGGCTACAGAACATCTTTAATTATCATCTGATTTTTCACAGACTTTCACTGAAAGCACAGCACAATGCACATGCCAGCTTTTGTTTCCACAGTTCATTATAGGCACCCTCGTGTTTGCAGAGCACGACTCTGACACATATTAAATAGGGAAACAAATATAATTAAAAGTAACTGATTGGAGGAGAACGCTGGGGTAACAGCAGTTTCGCTTCAGATGCTTCCAAAAATGGTCCGAACCACAAGAGAAGCGCGCTCATAACTGGTTTGCAGACACTTCACAGTCTGTGTTTCAGTTTGTGTCTGAATGCAATCAGCATAAAGAAGAATCACACAGCAAAACAAACACTGAGGCTCGAGGAAGATTCAAAAGAAGGAAAAATCTATCAAAATGAAGATAACAAATTGTGATATTTATGTGCAAATTTGCTACTTTTCAGTCGTCAGAGTGTGAGTTTAATATCTTTGCATTAGACAAAGCTAAACTACACAGCTGCTGACAGCAGAGGGCTAGACTACGAGGCTGTCTTTACAGTAGACCAACCCTGAAATCCCAGGCAGAGATAGCGCCGCCACGATGGTGGTTATCAGCTGTTTTTGTTAAGCCGGGCCCTCTGCTTCAGCTTCTGAGCACGCTCGCACAATCGAGGCGCTTCACGTATCACATGACTCATATTCTCCACAAAATGATCTTTGTGAGTGCCGCCTGCTCCAGTCGGAGACGTTATCAGACGATGATGATGATAAAATGGGGAAAATGTGCACGAAGAACAAATTGTAACAGCACAATGCAACACGGCTGCAAATAAGACAGGAAATGAATGAAAAATCAGGAATCTTTGGATTCATCACACAGGAGTAAAACAAGCATTTTATCTCAAGTTTACTTTAATGCTGCTGTTTGGTTCTAATGTGACGGGCGCTCATTCATTTTAAAGCAGATATATTTACACATTAAGTTTGCTGTCCCATCCATTACTGAAGGAAGTGTGAAACCGCTTTAGTCTGTCAGCAGATCAAAGTGAAATAAATTTTACTGGTTGAAGAGGTGGAGCGGAAGATGTTCAGATTTACACTGCGAGTAACCAGGATGGACAAGATTAGAAATGAGTCCATCACAGGGAAACTACTCTGCTCAGCTCAGCTTGGAGATAAAGTTAGAGAGGCGAGACTGAGATGTGCAGGAGGGAGAGTGGATGTGCTGGATAAAGGATGATGAAGATGGAGCTCCCAGGCGGGAGGAAAAGAGGAAGACCTCAGGAGTTCATGTAGTGAAGGAGGATGTGCAGAGGGTTGGTGTGATAGAGGAGGATGCTGGGATAGGAGGCGATGATCTGCTGCAGTGAACCCTGAAAAGTAACTGGAAGAAGAAGGAGAGGAAGTAGAAAAGGTATTTTTATGACATCATCAGATGGTGCACGGCTTGCTCCTGACCAGGTTGTTACCACGGTGATTTAGCCAGGTAAAAAGAGACCCACTCGTGTGACGCAGCTCGGCACAGCTTGAGCTTGAGGCACTTGTGACTACAAAAGTTGGCATTTTAAATAAATCGGGGGAAAAACAGAACCCAAAAGGACAGAACAGCAGGACAGAGAGGCTGTGACGGACAGCCTGACAGGAATTTAAATGTGAGTGTGTAGTCCTGACAGCGGACATACAACGTCCTCATAAAGCTGCGATCATTATCTTCCCTCTGTGATATCCGCACTCATATCTCCTTCACGGAAGACTTGTCACAGAGGCACAGACTATTGTGTCAGTGGTAATTTAAAAACACAACCTATCTCCATACAATCAGCGCACATGCACACACACACACACACACCTGCTTCTGTAAATCAGTGCAACAAGCAGCAGCAGTCTCTGCAGGAAGGAAGGAGGAAATAACATGAAGGACAAACACACACAGACTCTGGCAGCTGTAATAAATCCTGCCGCAGCCATTTCTCTTGTTTTTGTGTCTGCAGGTTATTTCTATGTGTCAGACCCACAAACTTTCATTTCATCTTAGATTGGTATTAATGACAATTTGCTGAGAAAACCCCCCCAAAGCAGACACACAATAGGAAACTCTGATGAAGAAAATTCATAGTTTTCCACAGCGTGGGTTTTCAGCTGTGGAAGGGAAGCTAATATGAAAATGCAAAGCAGTAAGGCTAATGCGACTAAAGATCGTCGTGTTTTGTCTGTGTAGACTCAGCTGGGAAACATTTATACCCCAAACTGAAGTTCAGACTGAAAATCGGCCCTGAGTTGTTCTACTTCAAGGTGCAGCATTTGTTGAAAATGTGTTTGCATAAAAGCCAATGAGCCATAAAATAAGCGCTCGCAGGTGAAGTGAAAAATGCAGATTATCTTGTCGTCCCGTCAAAGTCTGGAATCTATTAGATGTTTGATACGGGAGGAATCAGCACGCATTTCAAAGACCTGAATGACTCTGAAAAGAGCCAAAAGATTGCAGCCAGAAGACTTGATAATGGGCGGGGCTGTGAAGGGCTGCAGATCCAAAGAGGGACACACCGTGAACCCCACAGGGGGCGCCGATGAGCACGGACGAAACCGGCTACGGCTTCCAGTGCTTACAGAATCTGCATTTTTGTACCAGTTATCACAGACAACACTCAGAGGTTCATTGGGCAGGAGTGTCCTTAATGTGTTTGTGGTTCTCACCTGTACGTTTCAGCACACGGCGTGCAGCCATTGGTCAGTAAACACGCTCACTGAAACTAGAGCATCGCTGAAACTTTACTTGAGCTGTGACAAATGTGGCCTGAAAATAGACGGCATGGATGACATCCAATTTGGTGTCTAATTAGCAAGAGATCAGCTAAAATCTATTGAGGTAGAGCTCAATGCGTGGAAGGGCGGCGTGCCTTTCTGGTAATTAGGCTTCTGATCAATTAACCGAATGAGCCACGCGACATGGCGGAGATAAATGATGACAATTGGTGCTTTCAAATGAACAAAAAGGCTAAGTGACCACGGGAGAGACCCAGAGAGGGGGGCCCAGGGAGAGCTGATTGTGTGACTCTGAGCTGGAGAGAGGATGAGGGATGAGTAAACACTGAGATGGTGGGAGGAATATGAGGAATACATACAACCAAATCCCTAAAAATTTGGGGAAAACCACAATTTTGATATGTATTTTGTGCATGTCCTTTAAATATGGGTAGAATGATCAAAAGCTCAGCCCTGATCACCTTCAAACTGGTATTGTAGTGCAATGTGCAGTCTGACAGTTATATCAGGAATGAGTCAACCTGAACATCTGAAAAGACACCAAATCTCCAGTCTGGTTCCAGTTAAGTCATTACTGTTTTTACAAAGATTCTCCAGTTATCTGCACGCTAGACAACTGCAACAAGCTGCACAGTTGCAATACAATCAGCTGATTTCAGTGCATGTGCGGGACTGTGGGGAAAATGATCCACAGCAGAGTCCGCTCCATCATTTTATATTTATTGCACCAAAGGAGAAGAGTCCAATGGTGACGTGCAAACTGCGTTCAGGACAGAAACAACTGCATCATGCTGCAAACACAACTTCAGCTCTTTGCAACCATCTGCACAGATAGCACACTAATGCTACGCTAGCCCAGAACCCAGAGTGATGTTAAAGCTGAGCGTATGCAGACCCGAGCCCGAACCTCAACAGGTAACAAAGGCAGTGATGAGCAGTCGGGCTTCACACAGTAAAATCTGTGTGGCCATCACTGGGAAGGTTCTTTGGGCTGGTTTTCAACTTTGCTTTGTGTTCATGGGCAAATACTAAATGAAAGATTGTGTGTTTGCTCTCATTAGGACCGAGGGTCTCTGTTGGTGCGTGGAGGTGGAGCCTCAGGTTTATGTTAATTATGAGACGAGAAACAAGGAAGTACTTTTTACAGTGACTAATTATGTAACATACTTTGTAACAAATAATGTGTGATACATTATTTTGTTGTATCACTGATAAAGAAGAACTTCAGAGAAAATCCATCCATCCATCCATCTTCATCCGCTTTGTCCGGGGCCGGGTCGTGGGGGCAGCAGCCTAAGCAAAGAGGCCCAGACCTCCCTCTCCCCAGCCACCTCCTCCAGCTTATCCGGGGGAATACCAAGGCATTCCAAGGCCAGCCGAGAGATATAATCTCTCCAGCGTGTCCTGGGTCTGCCCCGGGGCCTCCTCCCGGTGGGACATGCCTGGAACACCTCACCCAGGAGGCGCCCAGGGGGCATCCTTGTCAGATGCCCGAACCACCTCAGCTGGCTCCTTTCGATGTGGAGCAGCAGCTGCTCTACTCTGAGCCCCTCCCGGATGGCCGAACTTCTCACCCTATCTCTAAGGGAGAGGCCAGCCACCCTTCGGAGGAAGCTCATTTCTGCCGCTTGTATCCGCGATCTCGTTCTTTCGGTCACTACCCACAGCTCGTGGCCATAGGTGAGGGTAGGGACGTAGATCGACCGGTAAATTGAGAGCTTCGCTTTTACACTCAGCTCTCTCTTCACCACGACGGACCGGTGCAGCGTCCGCATTACTGCAGCTGCAGCCCCAATCCGTCTGTCGATCTCCGGCTCCCTTCTCCCATCACTCGCGAACAAGACCCCGAGATACTTGAACTCCTCCACTTGGGGCAGGAACTCATCCCTGACCCGGAGTGGGCACTCCACCCTTTTCAGAGAAAATGTCTTATGCAAATCTGACCAGCATGCCACACTCAGTGTTTCACTACTCTTTACACACACACACACACACACACACACACACACACACACACACACACACGTTTCCATAATTCCTAAAAATGTGACTGTAAGTAGTGACTTACAGTCACACATGTACCAAACACGCTCTAAGAAATGTAATATTTTGTGCTACAGAGACTTGAACTGTCCACACAATATAAGTAATGCAAGTACACACACACACACACACACACACACACACACACACACACACACACCAACACCATTAGGAGAGTGCGAGGTGCTGACTGAGGTGTCAGACAGCCAGATGAGGTCTGAGCCACTCTCATGTCTTCCCGCCTCATTTCCATCCATTACTGAGGGACAAGGCTGAGAAAGCTCATTTGGCTCCATTAGAGGTCAGAGCGCTCCGTCCAATCACAGCACATTCATTTTAGGAACGCACGAATGGATGAAGGTCATGTGCATGTTTCTAATAAACACTCATATAAACAGTGTGCCTTATGCTGAAGACGAGAACGACTGATGAGAGAAAAATCCCTCAAACAGAATTTTAAACATCAGTCAGCAGAGGCAGTGATGAATGAAACGCTGCAGACGTTTCTGCATTGTTGTTGTTGTTTTTGCAGCCTGTGGTAAATGGATGTGAGCCAGTCCAAAATGACATTAAAGCCTCTCCTGTTATCAGATGCCATAAAACTTGTGCTCGAGGTCTCAAAGCACTAAGAGATCCAAACACTCTGCCGGGCTGAGATGCATCGGGCTGTGTTTTAAATATTCCATTATAGGAGCCATTAGGATAATTACAACACAGCCTCTTTCACTGATCTGACTGTGAATCCTTCTCTTTATTCCACACGACTGACAGACACTTTTCCATCCTGCTCTGGCTCAGTTTGACTTCGCTGAACAATATGACGGGGAAATGCTAACTGGGATATATGGCTTTAACTGGAGGAGACTTTAAAGAGGGGAGCGGGTGGCAGGTTGGAAATTGAAAGTCAGTGCAGTCTGTGTATGCATGCTGTTTTTGCTGCTTCCTTGCGTGTGATGAAGAGGGCCACGTGGGAGATGTTTATCACGTCTGATCTGGGCTGTAGAGAAAGGAAAATGAAAAGGCCATCTCTGCCTGGAGACAGTGACCTGCTGTATCAGTACCCCGACACTCTTGTTTACAAAGCACCATTTGAAAAGGTGGCAGCTAATGAACAGCATACCTTCTTTTCTGTGCAAGAAAATAATAATTGCAGCCCTCAGAAAAGTGCAAAGAAACCATTTCCTGTTTCCCAAACAACCTCGGTGTTACACCAACCGGGTAACGAGAAACGCCGGCTCCTCTGTTTCTACAGCCTCATTTTCCATCTGCGATGACACGTGAACAGGAATCCACGAGGATGCGGAGACGAAACGCACGAGGCACCGAGAACGTGGATCTAATATTACAAACACGGCCGCGTAAACGACCGTGTGAGAAAACAACGACAGCTGAGGGTTTGGTCGAATCCTATAACATCAGCTTCTCATTGGGACGGGTTGTTTTTAGCCTCCCAGAAACGTGAGAGTTTCAAAATTTGATTACTTCCAAGTTCGTCTAGGCTGTGCAACACTAAAACATACATTAAGTTATTAATTTCATAGATCCTGGGTGTGTGAATTCTGCAAACCAAACCAGCAGCGAGTCGCAGGAAAACAGGCCGCGTTTTCCTCCAACAGTGTTTACATCAGGGCTCCTCAAACCACGATTGGCATGCCCCACGTCAAAGTGTGCACACGCCTCCACTCCCACCTCAGAATGTTGATCAGTAATTAACAACAAAAGTTTCATTTTCTATAAATCTTTCTCAAATCCTGCCAATCACCAGCAGCCAAACCAGTAAACAGGAAGAGTATCAGACGAAAGTTATCAAGAAATCTAATTGACCTTTTCATCGCCACTCTGCGCCTCATAGCTCCACAACCATCGACTCACGAGGAGGCTGTGAAAGTCTGAGTCCGATATGAGCCGATGAGTCACCGAAGCTCGTCTCTGCCCAACAGTGACTGAGGTGAGCTGCTGAGTGTATCCTGAACTTTTCCATCAGCTGCTGCTGTTCTTGCTGCTGTTAGCCAGCGTTACGTTGTTGGATTCTTTGTGCATAATACTCATACGATGTGAGCATGTAATCAAACTGTTTATCTGAAGGAAAGTGGGACAGCAGAGGCAAACATCAGCTGACATAATGTTAGCTTGTTGTTGTTTAGCCGACTTTCAGCCGCTCAGAGAGCGAGGTCACACGTCTAATCTGCTGACAATAAGTAACTGTGACAATACTGGAAATAAATAAGATTTTTATCCACATTTTCATGTATTTAATTGCCAGGACCTGACTTCAGTTCAGTAGTTTTATTTGTTTATTTATTATCATTATTATTTTACCTCCAGTTCTTCCAGTAACTGTGGCTGCTGGTGAGCTGTCACTCTGATGAAGGCTGGAGGACAGCTTGAGTATCTGTGCGTTCAGAAACTCTGATCCCAGGTCAGTTTTACATGGAACTAAACAGACGTCCCAGTAAAGCAAAACTGAGATGAGTTTTAAACCATTTTGATGGCCTCTGTGCATGAGCACTGGGTTTGCTGTGGCTCAGGAGGCAGAGGAAGTCTACTAATCAGATGGTGGGTAGTTTGATTCCCAGCTGTGAGAAGCAGACAGAAAGTCACCCGACATGAGAGTCCTGCCCTCTATGGGGCTAACATGTTTAAACAATGGGACTATGTCATAACAGCAGTGCTCACTACCACTGAGGAAAAGCACTTGTTGTCAACACAACCCCTTTCTTCACATCCCAAATGTGTTTACAGGCTCCTTCGAGTAGTATTTAAAATGAAGCAGATCCTTTTTTGCACTTCCCTGCACTCTGCTGCTGTCCAAACGTCTTCCACGGTCTGGTTTTAGGTCCTAATGAGCAACAGCAACATTCAAATGCTGCAATTTTCATCAGCGCTGTTAGTGGATAAACCTCTCAACTGAAAATATGTGCAAAAGCAACACTTTATGGCAGTTATGGTAATTTGCGGCAGGTCCATTAAATGTGACGTTAAACCTGCAGCGTAATCTGGTGCTGATGAAGTGGAAACGTCTGCTGAAATTATTAAAAACCGCACCGGAATGAAGTAGAAGTAGACTCCAGCTGAAGGGAATAATCAAATAAATAGAAGCCATGCTAACCCAGCTGAAAGCAGCTCGTGGCAGCTAACTAGCCATCACCTCCACTTTCTGCAAAAACACAGATTTTAATTTCCTGCTCTGCCAGTGATTAAGGATTAATTAGTGAATCCAGATGCATTCTCTGTTTTTTTAAACCGTGTAATAAAACAGGCCTAATGACTCTGTCTCCACCAACCCCCCACCCCACAGCCTCTCCCCCCTGTGGGGTCTGACACTTGGGTTTAGTCCTACCTGTGTGCTTCTGATCACTTCATTTCAGAATAAGCAAACTAATCAAATAGAGCTCTGCTTCATCTGTGAGGCCTAAACCAATCAGAAGCTGGAGAACAATATTTCTGTCTATAGGAGATGGGAGAAACAGCCAATCAGGTGCAATGTGCATCTTTTTCTTTCTGTCTTGTTCTACACTCTCACCTCCTCCAGCCACATTTTATTGATTGCACCCTCGTCTTTCCCTTTCTCACTCAATCTCTTCTTCTCCTCCACCTTCCTCATTCATCCTCTCTCCTTCCTCCTCCTCCTCGTTCCTCCCTCTGCCTCCCTCACACAGGCCACAGATTTTAATGAGCTCACTCGTCTCTCTCGCTCTGCAAACAAACAGCCACCCTGCTGAATCGCCGTCTGAGGCCAAACCTTAAATAAGCCATCATGGCGGCTGAACTCATCCTCACCCAGCACACACACACCCAGGTGCACACACACACACACGTGCACACACACACACACACACACACACACACACACACACACACACACACACACACACACACACACACACACACACACACACAGGGGAAAGCCACTGCTGAAGGTGAGGCCTAATAACATTGTGTTCTGACTTCATTAGTGTCCAGCTGCTGACTTGCACACAAACACTGCAGCTGCAGGTTATAATTGGAGTGTTTAACAGGGTTTCTCACACGGCTTAGTTCAGCTCAGTCTGCATGTGTGCGTCACGTTAAAGTACGCGAGCAAATTACATGAAAGAAAATTCATATGTGAAAGGAACTGTCTTCACACCCTCCAGCTCCTCAGCTCCTGTCACATTACCCCATCTCATCGCCCCTTCGTATGACTCTACAATACACTAAAAACCTTATTTTTTGCATTTCCGCACAAACATTCCTTTGAGCCGCCTTCATCTCTTTATTCGTTTCTTCCCATTCTTCCCTCTTCGTCTATTGACCGATCCAGTCCTCCTGCAGTTCACTCAGTCGCTCCATTGTCACGTTTAACTTCTGTCCTTTCTGTCCTGTTTGGCGGAGCCTTCCACCGTCAGCGTTTCCTTCCTTTGACTCCCTAACATCCCCTGAATTGCTCCTTTAAAGTGCCCTATCAGATCTTAGTACCCTTGTAACAGCCTTTTACAGCCTTCGATCATCCCTTTCATCCTTTTACCATCCCACGCAGCCGTCCATCTTCAATTGTAACTTGCATTACTACAAACATGTTTTTGTATGCCACTCTACGGCCTCTTCGACCCCTCTATTACCCGTTATATCCTTTATGATCCCATTACAAGCCTGCGTGATCGTTTTCACCCACCTGTGTCCTTCTATGGTTCATTGACGCCTCGCTGCTGTCATAACCACTCCAACAACCCCCAATAAACTCGGGTTATCCCCTCAATCAGTCGTGCATCATTCCTAAAGCACAGTTAGTAACCATCTTATTACTCCCATGATTTCATAAAGTAGAAGAGAATTAAACTGAATAGTGTATTACCATTCCTTCTACATCTTTATCGGATATTTTCACCCGTCCTCCACTGATATGACCATCGATAGCCGTCTTTATCCTCTATAAATAATCCTCAGAGCATCCCATTTACCTCTCATTAGTCATTAATCAATACTCCTTTATCATTTGTTTGACCCTTTAATGAATCCATCTGATCACTGATCTGTAACAGCAGTTTCTGTCCCCGCTGACCACTCCTCTAACGTCCGACTCCATCACCTCTATCGTCCCCTTTATCTGCTTGTATTCATTGTTCAGTCCTTTATGCTGTGCCGTAACCCTTCGATCATCTCTTTAGCCTCTCACTGAGCGATTTCTACATCTTTATCTTCCCGTTGACCTCTGCATGAGTCCTGTTCACCGATCTATCTTGGCTCGTGGCCCCGTTCCATCCCTCTTTCAGGGTTTAAAAGGTCAGCTTTCCAGTGGAGAAAGTGTTTGCGTTGGGATTTGACAGCTAGTCTATAAAAATGAAATGAGCAAAACAAATCATGGCCCTCCGTTGTTTTTCTCCCTCCAGAGCATGTACGCGATAAAAGTTGGCCATCTGAAGTGCTCTAATGAGCCGCTGACAACAAGCCTGTCGCCGCCTCCTCCTCTCAGGACAACAAGCTGGTTATGTAACCAAACTAATGAAACAAGGCTACTGTGTTAGGCCCTGTAAAAGAAGCAGCAGCAGCACCAGACTGCAGCCAGTCCCTGAGACATAGAGGAGAGGGATGTGGATCCCTGCAAAATACACCAATCAGCCTCCACATTAAAAGTGTGAACAGGCTAAGTGATGATACTCACCGTCTTGTTACAGCAATTGCTGCTGTGGAACTTTGGGTCCAATTAAATAGATGTTGCATCACCGTGTACCTAAACATCAGACCAGCATGCCCCAGCAGCATCCCACAGCTGGACGATGGCGGCAAAAACACTGAAGTGGTGAGGTTAGCCCGAGCATTACAAGCCCTCCCCATTTAATTATACAGGTGTTACTGTATAACTGTGTCTCATTAGCCTGCTATTAAACATGATGAAAACATTACAGTTTAGGACTGACTCAACTTTTCATCGTTTTACAGATTACATTCTCTGACGTAGGTCGATGATGCTAATCTGGATTTCCCGCTCTCTCATCATCCGCTGTGATGAGCCGGATTCAGCTGACCTCTAATGTCCCCGTATCCTGATCTGGTCACATGATTCAATTTTCCAGCATAAACCGTTTCCTTCTGGGCGGCTAGCCCCGTCACCAGCAAGAAGGTCTGCATCTCCTGGTCCGGTGCTTTTCTGTGAGGAGTTTGCATTTCATCTCTGCACCTGCCTGGTTTTCCTGCAGGGTCACGAAGGTCTAAAGGCTGTGGATGTGAGGTGTGTACGGTGCTGGATGACTGAATGGTTAATGCACTTTTAGTGATGAGAGTAGAAAAGACCAGTCCACTTCCACCCCACGGGATTCAAAGGACCCACTGCCAGACGCCCCAAGACACCCATTTTGATTTCTTCCCCGATTCTTAGTTTTTTGCTTTCGTTTTTTCTCTGATCCTCTTTATTGTTCTTATCATTGGTCACTGGTGTGGTTAACAAGTACAGCAGGCGATCGAGGGAAGCCATTATGTGCGTTTATGTCTGCAGCAGAGTTTATCTCCAGGCAGCAGCAGGGCACTGGGACCACTGGTGTGTTCCTGCCATCTCTTCCTGACGCTCCGCCGGCAAACAATTTAAATAAAAAATGATGACGATAACAGACTGTAAAACATGCTAACATGCAGCGTGATCGCTGCAGATACTTTCTGTCAGTCATACACGGGGGACGGCGTGTCGCTTCGCAGACACGCGACACAATATTTTAAAGTTCATAACAAACTGTTGTCGTGGTGAATATTAAAAATTAATATCAGACACGTTCGTGCCTGATGCTAATCTGCACTGTTGGTCTCATCGTAACGTGAAATTATTCAGCATCTGTAATCTGCGCTGTTCTTAATTCACAGAAACACAGCGCAGCACGTTAGCGCACAGCAGAGGACGCAGGACCATGCACGCACAGGGAGACGACGAGAGTCCAAGAAATTATGATTTCCACTATAAACAGTACAGCTGTGTCCTTGTGGACAATATTTAACCTTCAGACATCAAACTCTCTGATATATATGATGACGTGCAGGGATCGGGCCTGTGGCATTCCCATCTGTTTCAGGAAACCAACATTTATTTCATCTCTTAAAAGTAGGAAAGAAACTGATTTTTGAGAATGTTTGGAGAACGAGGGATCGGCACGCACCTACCCGACTCTGACCCGTCCTACAACCTGCAGCACATCAGAGCTGCCTCAGACAACGTCAGCGTTTTAATCAGAACCAGTCAGACACGCCTGCTGCTGTACGCTGACGTCAGTAGAATGAAAATGATTTTCTCTAGTGAAGACGAGCGAAGCCAAATATTTATTCTGGGAGGTTTTGAGCAGAGCTGTAACAATTAGTCCATTTCCACCTTTGCTTCTCGGAGAAAAGTAGCTAATTACACGACCACAAAAGGTTGCCGTGACTTTGTTTGAGCCATCTGAGCAAATGACCTTTCAATTTGTGTGTCTCCGATTTCTTTTTCGCTCTCTGTGAACTTCATCCTCCCGCTGCTCTTCCCTCACAGCCAGGTGGTGGGATTATGCTCTCAGCAGCAGCAGTCTCCATAAAATGACCTTGTCTCCTCATTTTGGCCATTAAATAATATTTCACATAAATACTTCATGAATATTGATGTTTAATTCAAACATTTTTGCCTCTTTCTCAAACTTCCTGCCGTGTCTTCAGGGCCTGTTTGAACCGGATGACACTTTTACCACCTAAAGCTTCTCTCTGATGGGATTTCATGCTCAGCAGGATAACTCTAATTATTTCTTGATCTGTTTGTTAATTTTAATGCCTAATATCCGTCCGTTTGGCCGGAGAACTAACTTCAGCTTCTTTTGGTCTAATCAGTCTCAGTGTGAAGTGTTCGAGGGGACTTCTGCTAATGTAAAAGTGGCAGAACAGCTTTAATAAAACATCTGCACATTATCTTTGAGACAGCGGTGTGATTATGGTAAAATAAAGGGAACGACGCTGAGTGTTATATCAATCTGAGCGTCGGTGGAGTTACAGAAGACTTTGATGGGGTTGGATGTCTCATGTTTGAATCCACGAATGGAACAAAAAATGAGGACTTTATGATTCTGCATAGGGCTGTGCAGTGTGTTTAAAGTTCTCCATTATTAGTCTTAAGCTTACTGATCGCTGATATTCATCGAGGGTAAGTGTGCACGATGCAACGCAGTAAAACAAACAGAGGACAGGCTGTAAGGTGTGACGGTGTCTAAGAGCTGACAGCCACACTTGCAGCTTGTTAGATGGAAACAGAGCCTCCACGTTGTTGCTTTGCTCTGCATTTACAATACAGCAGGTCTGCCTGACACAAAGGAAACTCGATGAGAATACAGAGTCTGTGTGCACCTCTCAACTCCAACAACAAAGAAGGAGGAGGAGGAGGAGGCAGCTGCAGTTCAGCAGACGCAGAACCAAAGTCATCACAAATAATAACAATCCACCAAAGGTGTAATGCACGGCCAAATTATGTTAGCTGATGTATCCTCATCAACCACCACACAGCCGTCTGGTTGGTTCAGCAGCTGCTGCTTGTCTTTCTGGAGCTTCTGGAGTCCCATCCATCCTTCTTATCAGGGGCCATGTCACAGGGAGCAGCAGTCTAAGCAAGAATGCCCAGACGTCCCTCTCCCCAGCCCCCTCCTCCAGCCTATCCAGGGGAACGCCGGGTTTTTCTAGGCCATCTGAGAGTAAAGCGTGTCCTGGGTCTGCCCCGGGGCCTCCTTCCGGTGGGACATGCCCATAACACCTCACCCAGGAGGCATCCTTGTCAGATGCCTGAACCAACTCATCTGGCTACTTTTGATGTGGAGGAGTAGCAGCTCTACCCTGAACCTTCTCTCTCTCTTTACTGAAGCAGTGACTGCATCGCTGCAGCCGCGGCGCCAGCTCGGCTATAAATCCCTCCTCCCCTCAGCAGAGAACAGGAACCCCAGATACTTCAACTTTTCCACTTGAACCCGAACGACGTCCCTGACCCGGAACAGGCACTCCACCTTTTTCACTCCACTACAGTCCCACCACAGTCCTGTTGTACACACACAATAAATGATATATACATATACACACAGGTATAGGCTGGGGGCTACTTTGGTGACTTTTTTGTGTACAGAAAGTCGGCCGATACAGGTTTTCAGTTCATCATCATATCTTTCCTGTCAGCAAAGCGTTGTGTTGATTCTGATGGATTGGACAATTTGGGGCTAAGTTTTCATCTGTGCCCAGCCATTAATACCTATTTCTTGTGAGAAAGGTGAAATTTCATGACAAACGAGCATTCCTGCCTCGTACAGCTGACGAACGGACAGACGAGGAAAACAAAGACCGCAAACTCTGAATGAGGTCGGACTTACTTCATGGTTACTTCACTGCAGACTTACTTTTCATTGTTAGTCAGTTATCCTGTTGTAATTTGTCTTCTAAATGTTATGAAGCAAGAAAGACAAAATAGAAAGAGGAACACAAAACAGCCGCAGGAGAAAAATGAATGAATGAGTAAATAAAAAAAACTGCTTACAGATGTATCCATGTGAGGTAAATGCCAAAATCCAGTGTGTGGTTATATATATATATATATATATATATATATATATATATGTTAGGGGTGCAACAATACTCGTATCGATATTGAACCGTTCGATACAGTGCTTTCGGTTTGGTACGCATATGTATCGAACAATACAACATTTTTAATTTATTTTATCAACTTTTCTTCTGACGATGCTGTCTGTGTCGAGAGTAGGGTTGCCAACTCCCTGAAAAATAAATAAGGGACACCTCGTGGCCAGGGCCGGGCGACCCAGTTGTCTTCACCCTTCCCAGTGTGGTGAATTTTCTAGCTCTTTTTTTGTGTGTGAAATTATTTTTTTTAACCCTTTGACTTGAATTTGATTTAAGTAGATGTGTATTCTTTGTGATATGAACACATGTGAAACAAATGATCATTTAGCCATTTATTTTTAGCTCAAAATGACAACATTAACACAGTAAAACAGGTCTCCTTCTTAAACAGAAGCCTGTCATGCTTAACTTTTGAGAATATAAGTAAATCTTTCTTTAAAAGAACTCTGTCCTGCTTAACTTAAAATAATAGAAAACAATAGAAAGAAAAACATTCTTGTAACAGTGCACATTTAGTGCATTTAGTACAATTGGCTTCAGTTGAGGTATTATTTCAGCTTTTCTAAAGCTAATCAGCTGCTCCTGTTTGTAAACCCACTTGTTCCCATGATTACGCATCTTAACTCATCATCATTATTCATCTGTGTATTACTTTTATGTATTAGTCATCTATTTGTTGTAATCATCTATCCTTGCAGTCGTTTATTACACAAAATAAATTATATTATCACACTTCTGGCCACATAGCGCTGATATTCACTGCACATGCCCATATTAACTTTTTCCAGCCAGGTGTTTTCCTTTTCCCATTCTTCCCTTTCTCTGAGGGGAACAAACATTGCTGCTCTAATGCTGGGCTTACACTGTGCGGTTTTAGGCCCATTTTGAGACGATTTTTGAGTGATCGGACCGATTTTAGCCTTCATCGTGCGTCGTGTAGTATACGTGGGGTAACGAGAAGTGATTAACACCTCACGACCAGCTCCCGATCATCAATCGCTCGTGAGCCACTCACACTGCTCGCGCGCAAACACGTAAACGCCGTGAAAAAGACGGAGCAGCACGGCTGTGCAGCCTGTGATCTGGACACAAGCGATGGAGGCACAACTTGTAGAACTTTGGAAAGCTCATCCGAGCCTTTTCGATGTGGCCTCACAAAATTATCACGACCACAATCGTGCAGTTTGAGCAGGAGCTGAATAACGCGACTGAAAAAATCGCACAGTGTTTGCCCAGCTTTAGGTGTACTGTCGTCCGAGACTTGCACCGCAGTGACGGCGTTTGTTTCCCTGTTGGCCATGCTTCTTGTTGTGGTCATCTGTTGTCTTCCGGTATTTTCTCCGTAAGCGACCTTTCCTCGACCAATGAGATGAGCGGTAATCTGAATTGTCATACTCGAATTGTCATAAGTGTGCTGTCAGCTCATTGGTCACAAAGCAGGAGAGGGGCTGGGAATTATGTTTTCAAACAAAGCGTTAATTCCATTAACATTTATAGACTACTTTTGATTCTCACTGTATTACGGGACAAAGTGCGTCCCTTATTAGCTCAATACGGGACGTGTACTTTTGTTTCTAAATACGGGACGATTCCGTATTTTAAGGGACGGTTGGCAACCCTAGTCGAGAGCTCAGTGGATCTGTGTTCGACTACTCTGCCTAGGCTGCACTGTCGAGCACAAATCCACTGAGCACAGCGCAAGCTAGCAAGACAGAAGCTAAGCTCGTTGCAACATGGCAAACTGACCCTCCCCCACCCTCATTCAGATCTGGGCTTTGGAATTATTTTGGTTTTCATGTGACGTATGACCCTGAAGGTAAGCGAGTCATGGACTAAAGTAAAACAGTGTGTCGGATGTGCCACGCAATGCTCAATTACATGGGTGGGAGCTAGTGTGTTAGCGCAGTTAGCTCGTTAACGTGTTGACGCCGTCCAGCCCCACGCACGGGGCGATCCGCGGTAGCTTGTTAACGGAGATTTGCCGTGTTGTGGCGTTAACGTCATTTCAGATTAACGCTGACAGCACTAGTGGGAACACAACGAATATGACTGCACATTTACTCCGACATCATCCTCGTGCAAAGACAAGTGGAAGCAGACAAAAACAACAAGCAGCATGCTACAAACTTTACCCGAGTCATTTAGACAGCCGTTAGCACAGGATTCTCCTTATGGGGACCTGATATGTTTAATATGCTGCTGAGAATATAGCCCAGAAGAAGCGGATAGTAGAGCTTTTATTTTGGAAAGAGACATTTCTCTGTAATAAACTCTCTTTTCCAAAGATGAGTGATTCCTCAATCAGATAGATTTTTTTTTTATTATTTTGTTGTTTCAGCAACATTAAATTTAAAAACTGTACTTTTGAGTTAAATATATATTTATAATTTTAATAAGTGACAAATTAAAAAAGCATGAACATTTTTTTGTATCGAAAAAAATATCGAACCGTGAATTTTGTGTATCGTTGCACCCCTAATATATATATATAAATAAAACCACACAGTTTTTTCCCACAAAATCCACGTAGTTTTCACATTTTATGTCAGAATTTTATGTGGATTTGATCTTTTTATTGAGGTTTCTTAAGACACTGAGACTTCCCTCTCCAAACCCATCTTTCCAACCTCAAAAGAGACGGAGCAAACCAGAAATAATAAAATATGTTGATCACAAATTTGTCCTACATTAAAAACAGAGCTGGTGTCAAAGTGAAGACCAGTGTCAGTTTTCACACTGATCTCCATAAACAAGATAACAAAGCTCAAAATATGAACCGTTGTGTTGTTTAATCAAACTTATGCACAGAACACAGTACCCCCTGCTGTTACTGAGATGTAGACGCTGCTGGAGTGATGCCGTTCACCTGAAACTCCTTTTGTGCGTTTACGTTCAGCAGCATATGCACTTACTGCAGCAGAGATGTCGTACAAAGACACACATTGTACTGCAAAGCCAACAATGAGCCGTCTCCTTCCTGGCGTGCAGACCGTTTCCCTCTTCCTCCTCTTAGCCGTCACCGGCTCTTTTTAGTGTCCGTTTTCCTCCCTCTTCATTTTCTCTCTTTCTGTATCGCTTTCCATCCCAATTCTCTCACTCTGACCTTGAAATGAATAGGAAGGCACCACAGATAGACGAGAGCACGATGATGGGAAATGGAATTGAAATGTTATGGAGTCGAATTTAAAGGCGGCAGTCGGGGAGAGGAGGGGTGGGAGACAGAATATAGTTGATGAGGGAGGTGAGGAGGAGAGGAAACAAGGCCAAGGATAATAAATTCAAGGAGGAAAGAAGCGAAGGAAACAGGAGGTTAGGAGATGTGGAAAATGAGAGGAAAGGAGAGACATACAAGAGCGAGGTAAAGAAGTAGGAACGGGTTGGAAATAATAAAGTCACGAAAGTGGAAAAGGAAATGGAGCAGGAGAAAATGGAAAAGGAGAAATAGTGAAGATGAAAGGAAGTGAGGAAACAATGAGGAAAGGTGTGATAGGAAAACTGAAAGAGGCAAAGAACAAATGCAAAACAGACCCAATTAGAGGCTGAG
This sequence comes from Maylandia zebra, assembly GCF_041146795.1. Classification (NCBI taxonomy): domain Eukaryota; kingdom Metazoa; phylum Chordata; class Actinopteri; order Cichliformes; family Cichlidae; genus Maylandia; species Maylandia zebra. The sequence continues at coordinate 29,207,540 of NC_135174.1, read as the reverse complement.
TGACTGATTATATACAGTCCAACATCTGTATTTACACCAAAGAAGCGTAAATGTGCCAGACTTGAAATGTTCTGAGAGTCAGGAGTCAACATGTTCGCTGCTGTGATTGTACCAAACCCTAATGTTCACTCTGGCTCATTTCATTTGAAGTGCTGCGCCCATGTCTGTCCAATTGTTAAAGGAGAGCTGTTCAGCTCCACAATTTCGTACTCGGGCTCTGCTGCAGTAGTTTTGTATGATCCATAGTTCAGGCTAGTCCCCATCTTATACTGGGCAGACGCAAGCTGTTTTAGCTCCTCCCCTTTGACACAACTTTCCTCTGACTGGCTGCTACGAGAACGAAGAGACGCATGAGGAGAGCTGAGAAACACCGGGGTGACGAGACACAGCTGAAGCTGATGAAAGACAACAAGACACAGCAAGGAAAATAAAAAATGATGCACACTGGACTGAAAGTTGTATTATTAGTCTGGTGCTTAACACTAACTAGCAGGTATGTCGCACGTCATGCAGTTTGCTGAGGAGGCGGGAGTTCTTCAATAACTCGGTCAATGGTTTAATAAAGGTTCTGTAAGCCTGTGGATAACTGGTATCATATGGAGGTTTGGAATCACCTCTGAAAACACCTGGGGAAGGTAGGTTTGGCACTGTATGTATACATATATATTTTTTATTTCGTTTTCAGGTTAAATTATGCATAAATCTGCAGGCAGCACATTCTCCAAAAACGTGGGTTCGTGAGTCAAACTTCAGGCCTCGTCGGTTTCACCCGGGCTGCTTCATAATGAGCACACATCCACGTTTTGATGCCTGAGATGCAAAGAAAGTGCCCAGAAACATCCTGTATATCCCGTCCTCATCAACTCCAGGTGGCTTTGTGTCTACAGTGCAGGGCAGCGAAAGAAGAACAGAAAACATTTTCACATAATGGTGACAGGTAAAACCCGTCAGATTGTTCCAGGTTTGCTTTCTGCTGCTGTTTTGTTTCTGAATAATGAGCCACTGTCTGCACTCATGCGCTGAGGACAAACACAGCTTTTCCTCCATGTAACCTCACTTCCCACATTTCACAAAAGCCTCTGTCATCCTCGCACACCGTTGCTCTGAAGCTGCGAGAGTAATCACATGTGTGAAAATGGTTCCAATGCTTCTAGCAGCCTCAATAGACGAGTACAAAACAGTGCGCTGAAAATAAAGAGAGGGTGAAACTTTCACACCCGGTCGCTAATGGGTGGATGGTGTCTGCAGGAAGCCATCAAAGCAGTTTGCGTATGCTGTCTGAGGTGGAGTTGAAGTCAAATATTTGGCTGGTTTCCTCCTGGGAGGAGATTTCTGGAATATCCCGTGCACTTGCTCTTCTGAAGACGAAGAAGGTCGCAGAGTTTCTGACAAGTCAGCAAATATTAAAGTTGGGAGGTTTGTTTTTTATCCTCTGCCTCCCTCATCTACATTCAACGGAGGTAATTTTATAAAGCTGAAGGGCAAGAACATGACACGTCTTGCCTGATAACACAAATTGTACACTCATTATAACATCAGAAGCTTAATGGAAACAAGCGGCACAAACACAGTAAGCCCTGTAACTCGGGACGCATGTATCACGTCAGCGAGGAAGCCGAGGGTTTGGCAGAGCTGACATTACGCAAACACCAACAGCAAGGGCGCTCATCTGTTTGCAGGTAGTGTCCATTCTGTCCCTCCATGCAAAATCCACATGAATATACCCCTCTGCAACTAACTATTAGCCCTCAGGAAAATAACCTGAGGGTAAGAAGTCTCATCAAGAGCCAACCAGTACATACAAGCCTGGCAGAGGGAGGAAGCGACGTGTCTAAATACCCTTAGAACAACTGCAAAGACACCTGTGAACTTAACCGAGTCAGGAAGTGAAGTCTGAAAGAAGACAATCATTAGAACCCAGATAGAAACCCTGACAGTGAGTTTGGAGACCAAGAAAAACAGAAAAGACACCTTAATGCCAGACATACGCTAAGGACAAACTAAGATTATTGACACTGGAAGGACATTTGCTGGTGAGGTGAGAGAGGGGAGGAAGAGAAAAGAAGGAAACCTGAAGAACAGCATCACCACAGTGAAGCATGGTGGTGGGAGTATTATGCAGTGGGGATGCTTCACGTGTCTACAACTGGGCATCTTGTCAAGGAAGGAATCATAATCTCTTCTGGTTTGCCAAACAATCAGACTCCAGCTTCTACCACCAGGTAGATTATAACGGATGATTCTAAGCCTACCATGAGTCCTCGCTCCATTCTGCATCAGGCGCAAAGATCAAGACACGTGTACGTAAGTTACAAACCACAATGACGCGATTGGTAGCCTAATGCAAGGTCACATCCCAGCGTCGTATTACTGCGCCCTGACAATCGTCTGAGCGCAGCCCCACCCCACACTGGCTGGAGTGCCATAAGGCTCTGCTGTGCTTTATTGTAGTTCAACCAGCAGCTGTAGCTCATTTGTGGTGGTACAGGGCAAAGGCAGCTCTGTGTTGATATAATTCTTAATAGGAGATTGCTGTTGTGCAGTTATTGAAGTCATATAAGCGTTACTTCTTTAGCCGCAGCAGAAGTTATGAGTGTATGAGAGAGTGCAGCTGTGGGAACAACAGGTCCACTGTGGTAACAAACATGAAGGATGCAATCAAACATAATTTTCACAGACGAGGTTGTTGCAGTGATCACAGTGGGGAGAAGACTGCAGCGGAAATAGCTTAGCTTGATTTCTACCCAGTTCCAAAGTATAAAACTATTTCTAACAGGAACCAGCAAAAGAATGAAATAATCAAACTCAGTATTGTGTTTCTATGTGCTGCTGTCATGTGAATATTAGGCGGTCGGGTTAATTCTCAGTGATCTTGTGAGACGTCTGAGGCATCTTTCCAAGACTCGGGCTATGAGCTTTTAGCCACACCACAGGTTTTTGGACCAGCCAGTGTCTTCTGAGGAACTACTGGCAGTGACGTGCATGCTGGCCCATGACGGATGGAGCTGACAGATGGTTCAACCAATCACATGCCAAGTATTTTTAGAAAGCTCCTGCACATTTCTAAATTGTTTTTAAGCAGTATTGTAGAAAAAACAATACTGAGAGTCAGGTTACATAGACGATAAAAGGCTAGCTGACTTTTTAACAATGTAAACTGTGGCGAAATGTGACATTTATTTATTTCCTGTTTTTCACTCATTTGACAAAGACTACACAGCTCATCCTCACAGACCTGCTGCTTTTTGTTTGCATTACTTTTACTCCTACTACTAATAAATATATAAGGTGTAAAAACAAGAAAACCATCTATTGGCTTTTTATCACTATGCATCACTTTTATTTATTTTTCGCTTTACTTTCAAATAGCTGTACAGCACTTTGTCTGAAAGCGCCAAGTTATTATTATTATTATTCTAAGCTAATCAAAGGCCACAAAACAGGAATCTATGTGTGCACATCATATAAAACACGAGGAATAAACAGAGATAATTACAGAGAACACAGACAATCCAGCGGATGGGCGGATAGATGGACGACTGCAAAACAGAAAGTTACCAGAAAACCATGAATTCAAAATAAAAATCAATAACTTTACAATAACTAAAGTTAATTTTAGAGTAATGAAGGAACCAAATCATAATAATAAAACCTAAACCCAAAAGAGGAAGCTGAGGTTGGGCCCTGTTGAAATATAAAGGCCTAAACAAGTGGAGCTGTTGTTGTGTGCGTCAGAAAGCAGCTTCTGATTCTAACGTCTTTGGCGTCAGCGTGTCTGTACTTTACTTTCTGCTTCGTCTGGTTTTCACGACTCGGATCGTTGGGAAACTCTTCAGCACAAAATCACCAATTTGACGAGACTCTGTCACAAACACGTAATAAAGTTTCACTTCAGACTTTCTGTCAAACTGGAAAACTTTAACAACTCCCATCTTTCCCACACAGTTTTGTGGAATAAACTCTGAGATAGATTTTCAGTTGTGAGATCAATTAACAGCTACTTTGTGTTTCCTGGACAGGACAATGGAAACTAAACTAACACCACCAACATATCCCTGAAGGGGCATAAAAAATGTACTGTCACACATTCGCACCCAGAGAGTATTTGGAATAAAAGCCTTTTGACACCTCTGATGTGCCACCCCCAGGAGCCACTTTTTGTTTTCATGCCACTAACAGCTCTGTTGAAATAGGTCTCACTTACTCCGAACGGGAGACAAGAAACGCAGCTTTGACTTTGAGCACTCTTTCATTACGCTTTGTCTTTTATTTAAGCCTGAAGTGGCACTTTTTTCACATACCTGGCTCTCCTGATCAAAAGCCTCACATCCAACCGTTTGAAAGATGTGACTTGAAGTGTTTTCAGACGCGAAGGGTTACGGCGAGTGCATTTCAACAACAGGCAAAAAAACTTGAGCTAGAAATGTCAAAAACAGTGTCTTAACTTACCCAAAAGGCAGATAACAAACTGCAAATAAAGACAGGAGCGCTGCTGGAGGATTTATTTTGGTGTTCGCATTGAAGCGCTTGTGTTTTTCTAACCCTAAACCCATCAGTCGTCCTCGTACCAGCGGCTCCGTGAGCACGCCCAGGAATGAAAGATTTACCAGGTCGCGCTGCTGGTCTCGAGCAGAGGTTATTTTCTGTGTGTTGTCAATAATTTAGAGGAAAATCTAAGAAAATCTCCTTTTTCGGTGCTCATGTGGAATATTCGGACGAGTGATTTCATGAGTATCACGTTTTCATGTTGCTCCACCTTCTGAGTGAATCTTTGGTAATTATAATTATAATAAAGAGTTTGAAGCATCCTTCATACTTCAGTCCACACAAAGTGTGTGCACCTACAGCTCTTTCAGCAGCAGCATGCTAACATCACCAGGTGTAATGCTACACACTGTCATTTTACCCGAGCATGTTCACATGCAAATATTATCTACATTACACCAGGCAGCAATCTCCAGGCTGGAAACTGAAGGAAGTGGCAGAACCTGAAGTTCCTCGCGTGGCCACTGGAGGCGCCAAAAGCAAGTCAAAAACGGTTTATTTATCCCTCTAAACAACTTTATTTTAAGTTCAGTTCAGCACCAAATCACAAGCACACTTGCCTCAAGTGTTTTATAAGACAATAATACAGACAATCAGAGGAAACCCTTATGAGAAAGCACTTGGTGACAGTGGGAATGAAAACCTCCTTCTTAACAGGAAGATACTTCCATCTGCTGTGGGGTGAGGGGAGGACAGAGGGCACAGAGTGGAATAATTAATGTAGAGAGGTGATGAAGACAGAGAGCGAGAAAAGTTCAGGGAAGAAGAACCAGTGCATCATGGGAAGGCCCCAGCACCTGATCATGCCCCTATAAGCTTTATCAAAAAGTTTTAAGCCTAATCTTAAAAGTATGTTCACAATGTGTGAATATATATATTATGGATACAAGATCTGCAAACAAACAGACACACACAGAGAAGCTAAACGGTTTGTAATCCTGACTTTGAATAAGCCAGTAAAAAAAACGTGATCTTCGAGGTCGGAGAGAAACTGAAAAGCAGACCAAGCTGAAAACTTCCCCTTCCTGTCGCTTAAAGCTGTCACTTCAAAAAACAAACACAAAAAAATGGCAAAGGTCACAAAGACGAGATGAGAATTCAAAATCCGAGCCCACAAACCAGCAGGCGGCTTCCTAGTGGCTACACTTCATGAATAGCAACAAAAAGGTATTTGCACAAACCAGCATAATTCACACGTAAACCTGGCAGTGCACCCAGTCCTCACCCAGACATTTCCCCCGAAACCACAAATGTCAAGCGTAACGAAGGCGCGACAGGAAATGTCAGGTGATCCCGAAAGTCATTACATTTCATCCTGTGGGAATCGGCGATATCTGTGCTAAATTTCATGGCCACATATGTAATAATGTCAACCTTATGATAGCAGCAGAGATGAAAAGTCTACAGGACTCATCGCTCTGTTCGGTCTGGACCGTGCAGGTGAGCTGGACCGACATACGGACCGATTTCGATTCCAGCTGGTGATGATCAACAGACCCGCTGCTGTGTAGAGGCCGGGTTGGATTAAAGCAGAGCAGATGCTGATAATACGATGGCAGCAGTTAAGAACAAACCTTTGTTCACACTAACCAGGGTCCCAGATCATTGATCCCAGTGTTTGTCCTGATTTTAAGCTACAGTACAACTGATAATGATGTATTGTGTATTGTGTGTGTGTATTAGTGAGTCTGTCATATGCTGTCCAGGGGTAAAGATTTACTATAACATACATCAAATCAATGCTGGTCTTACAGACAGCTCGATACACTTCTGCTATGAATTATGGGCTGTCATGTTCGATCCTTATCCACAATGTTAAATCTACTGATAGGTGAAGTGAAAAGAAAATTGATCTGCTCATTAGAATGCAGAGTTATGCTGGGAAACTCTGGGCCACAGCCTTCATGTATAAAACCCACCCAAACACCTGTGCAGTTACAGACTGAGCACGTCCATGAGAACGGCGCTCTCTGCTCCAGAACAGCTGAAGGATAAAAAGAGCCCACGGCACTGACCGGGCCTCCAAACTTCTCAGATTCACGTTCGATAGATCTACAAACATCAGATTCACTGTGACAGAAACCAAGAGACATCCTTACAGTCACATGTCCATGCTCCAGCAGAGCAGCGCCAACGTGGCAGGACAAGGACCTTCTGACATACAGTACAAAGACCTGAAAGCTCAGGCCCATCACCCCATTTATACAGCGCCAAATCACAACAACAGTCGCCTCAAGGAGCTTTACATTGTAAGGTCGACCCTACAATAATACACACAGACATAAACCCAACAGTCATATGACCCCCTATGAGCAAACACTTTGGTGACAGTGGGAAGGAAAAACTCCCTTTTAACAGGAAGAAACCTCCAGCAGAACCAGGCTCAGGGAGGGGCGGGGCCATCTGCTGTGATTGGTTGGGGTGAGAGAAGGAAGACAGGATAAAGACATGCTGTGGAAGAGAGACAGAGGTTAATACTATAGGAACAGCAAGTAGGCCTGCAGCGTGAGAGCGAAGTGTTCTGATAGGGTGATATGGTACCACAAGGTCATTAAGATAAGATGGGGCCCGATGATTTAAGAGCTTGTATGTGAGGAGCAGGATTTTGAATTCTGGATTTAACAGGAAGCCAATGAAGGGAAGCCACAGAGAAAAACTCACTGAATCAGATAGTGAGATGATCCAGTCGTCTGATAGGTGAGTCACAGCCTTGTCTGGCCTCCCTGCACTCTAAACAGATACAGAGGATGGCTTTATCAGTTCTTCATAATGGCTCCCATCATCTGTGGGGTGAATTTCAGCTTCTGTCCTCTGCATGGAGGCTTTTAGTCCCAAGGTTTTTTATCACTTGTCTAATTATCAAATGTGTGTTTGTCAGGTTGAATGGGTCTGTGTGTTTTGCAAAGCTACCTACAGGTATAAATGCAGTGACCTCAGCACAGGGATGGACTGGCAGGCTGTCTCAGGTGTAGTCTGCCTGCCACCCACTGACACTCACTACCCTGAAGTATGTAAGAGGTTAAAAATGTTCAATGTTTGTGCTGTTTCTGTGTGGCATTATGGTAGTTTGTGAAAATAAAACCAAAAGCTCGAACAACAATCTCTCTGGTGCTTTAAATACAAACATTTCAGTCTTTGTCAAAAACACGAGCACGGAGCCTTCGGGGCCTCTCGGCTTTAAAACAAAGAGAGCAGAGTACAAGCTGGCATCGTGGTTAACATTTAAAGTTTGGGTGAACTTTGGAAATCTCTTTTGTTACATGCAGACTTTCAGACAATCTGACAAACCTACAAGCTGCCAAGCATACAGCAAACGGTAAAGGCCAATGAATCTGCAGATCTGCAGCCACCCTGACGGAAAAACCTCTTCCCAGAGTTGGCAAAGTACGCTGTGCCCTCTTATTCCCACCTACACAGCAGCATTAGACGACTGATTTAAAAACCACAGCTGCTAATTATTTTTCTGTTAATTGATTTCTCTTGCTGGGGTCTTTCATTCAGTTATTTTAAGTTAAAAGGAAATCAAGGAAAAACCAGAAGAGATTTTTCACAAGCAGGAAACAGAAACACATAAACTGGTGCCTCGTTGCTTTTGTAGGGTGTTTTGGGATTTGTTTAGGAGTTAAAATTGGATTTTGCAGGTTGAACCCATAAAATGACCCCGAGATGAATGTGAACTTTGGTAACTGCAGTTTGTGGACGGGCTGCTGTGCTGCTGCTTGCTCCGAGATTTATTCTCCTTTGTGGGTTACTTAGAGTTACTGCAGTGTATTTTATCTAAAGAAGATTTCATCATGGCTGCTTTCCAACTCCACTCGAATTTGGCGAGTGATACTAAGAAGCATCATCAGCTTTATTATTAATTAACGACGGCTACCACTGACCTTACCTAACCGTGAGCACGAACACAAAACCTGCTCTGCACCAGCCAAAGTCCAGTACTGCTAACTGTGTGTACTCCTGTAGCTTTATATTAACACAGAGTTATTATCACCGTTTGTTTTTGTGCTTGAATGCACATATTTGGTTCTTATTTTATCAAGAAGCTCTTTCACTCACACCACATCGTGGCTGGATCATTGCATCAGTGCAGTGAATGTGCACACTGCCTTTAAGTGTATATTCTGTTGTTGCGTCTATAAATACTGAACATATTCCCGTGTTATTAAGAAACAGACATGATGGGAAAACTGAAAAGCTGGATTTGACGTTGTTCACAAGGGAAGATATTTCAGTTTTGTTCAAAGACACAAATGTTTAAGTGATGTCCTTTTGCCTGGGGATGTAATTATGTGTCCACTGTAAGGATGTGGGCCACAGGGAAGAGACTTGACATGTATAATGATACAGTAAGTGCTCTGCATGAAGGCACTAAGCCCTACTGAAAACACAAATATGACACATGTATCACGCTGAAGCTCAGAAAGCATTGAAGTCGTAAGGTTTGGCTGGTAGAGTCAGGGCCTGTGTTCAAGTCTGAGAAAGATAAATACGATGTTCATGAACAAACCATCAGGGCTGACGGAGAAGCTGCGAATGACGTCACAGGTTTGCGGTTCGTAGTAACTGTGAAATTTCTCTAACATTACAGCAGAAGCATTATAGCATGCGCCTCTGTGGTTATGATGGCATTGCATATATGCATTAATCATGTTAAACATGCAGGTGGGACTGTGTGTGTGGGTGTATGACCTCTGCATGGCTTCTTTTGGAGGGACTTGAGTTTGGTGGATGTCTGCATGATTCTGACCCACTTTCAGGCCTCCAAAAAAGGCCCAACCTTTCCCCCGAATAACTCCTTCTCCTCTGGTGTGTTTGGATTATGTAACTCCTCCGTGCTGCTCAGATGACAGCGAACTCGATCTGCTCCAAAGAAACAGGTCAGGAGTTGCGAGTCCCAAACGGACCGTTCTCATCTCCAAACACACTCGGATGTGCTTGGTTTACCCCGCTGTGCAGGGCGGGGCCGTCCCTGCAAGGATGTCGCCGTTTAGAAACACGAGACAAGAGAAACGAGGCAAAACTGAAGCAGCTGATAGATCAGCGGGGAGTTTAAGCAACGGCTATCTGCCGTGTTCACACACATGTACTTAATAATGTTTTTACTGCATCATTTGGCTCTTTTCCTGCTTCATGAAAACAGATTGGGAACATGTTAAAACCCTTTCACGCTGAAGCCCTGCAGATGAGTGGAACTGTCTACTTACTTTAATATTCAGTCTTATTCTTCCACCACTACGTCTCTGCATCTCCCTCGCTCTCCTCTAGTCTTTCCATATTCCTCTCACTCTCTTTTGCATCAGGCCTGACTCAGCAGTGTTTTCAGAGGCTAATAACAGAACCAGCCAGTCAAATTAATTACTGCTGGCCCTGCAGCAGCAGTCGTACCTCTAACACACACACACACACACACACACACACACACACACACACACACACACACACACAGAGGAGTATTTCTGGGTGCTCAGGCGACTGAGGAGCCGATTCCAGACATTAAATACCTTTGGGGCACTGAAGTGAACGAGACTACACACTTCCCTCTTCCGTCTGGAGCCTTAAAGGGCACTTACACCCTAAAACCTTAACGCGATTAAAATAACATCACATGTGAGCATTTGGAGCTACCCCGACATTTTCAGAGTGTATCTCTGAAGCATCATTTGAGTTTCCAGGTTCAGCTGTGAGGCTGGAAATCACTTTTCTGAGCTCGTCTGTGCACTTCCAGCCTCTTTGATCTCAGCCACTGTAGATAACCTGACACCGCTCGACTGCTTATCACATTTCCCACACTCTAAAACAGAACTACAAGTGAAGACATTACAACTGTCCTTATGTTTGCATAAACAATCACTGACGGCTGAGGTTGGAATTTGGACATGCGCTTAATAGATAAAAGTCGTACTTTTTCTTCTTCCGAATAAACGCTGCCTGAGTGAGAATAGTTTTTTCTGTCTTAGTCGACAGCTTCCCTTCGTTTGTTCTCAAGTTAGAGATCAGACTGTACGCCTGTATCGATTCTTACTTTCTAATGTCAGTGTAACTGAAATAGCCTTCATGTTTCCTGCGATCGTTTACATTTGCAGCAAATTAGCAATGAGAAATTAGGAAGATCGTGCAAGCTGCTAGGCAACAGCCGCCTTCAAGGTCATCCATAATAATTAACATTGCTAAAATCAGCCACAGCTAAGCCTGGCGTAAGCTTTTAGTTGTTGCACTTGCAGTAAAGTTCATAAAAATCCAGTTTGTTAATTGCTGTTCCACCGTTTCCTCTAAAGTCTGGTGTAGCAGCACGACGGCAGATCTCCGAGGTGACCTCTCTGTGCTGACAGTTCAAGCCTCCTGCATGTGACGGCTCTGCGGCGTCATGCGCTGTGAATCCAAAGACAGACGCCCGCTGACGTGTGACGTGTTTCACTTACTCCACTCGTGCATAAACCCCACCTCAACAAACAAACATGCACAAAATCTCACCGCTCCCTTCTGTCCAGGCACTTAGTCTCTGCCGGCACACTTGTCATGTTTTGCCTCCGGCAGCATATGGCTGCCTGTTGGCCTGCCTTACCCAGTTGACTGCCTTCCAGGATCTGATGCAAAGATGTCCACCAAGAGACGCCTGGTGGTCATTTCCCATCCAGCACAGAGCAAATGTCCAATTCCAACTCATGAAATTCCTGCTTTGTGCCGGTTTTATGTTTGGTTAATAGATTACAAGGAAATTAAAGTGAAAATGAGCCATCAGATTTGATTTTGAGTGGGGAATATTCAAGTGCAGTCTATTCTTGTAAGAACTGCACTCAACAGTTCAAAGAGCGATGTTTTGTTTCACATCACTCCCACGGAGACCTCACTTAAAAGATCATGTGCATAACTCAGTAGAACACGCTGTTAAAACCAGCAGAGGCCAAACCTATCCACCAAGATCTCACAGACATTTGATTGCACTCTACATCACTCATACCAGGCAACCAGCTGATGTAAGCCTGTGTAACAAGTGATGCTGTGCACGTTAGCCATGAGCCAGCTGGGCATTGATTAGAAAAGAAGCAAAGAGAATTGTTTGCTGAAGAATCTGAAGCCAGAAAAGAAAAACATGTTTTTATCTTTGAAGGTCTCAGAATAGACGCGCTGCTAAATAACTCAACAATACTGTAGGTTTATATTACGGCCATAGGTTAATAATTTCTCAATTATACGTATCACAGACTGAGGAAAGTCTTGTTGAAAAGGTGTTCAACTCTCCACGAGGCTTCATATGTTTTCTGTTTACCAGGTGAAATGCGAAGTTGTTGTCAGGCGGCCGTCTCGGCCTCTGCGACACCTCTGCAGAGTCCTCGGACAACCGGTAGATTAAAACCAACACTGTGCCATATTAGCACAGAAGACTTTATTACCCATGCCCACAAGTTCATCTCAATCCACAGTGCCGAGCTTTATGTAGATGAAACACAGTCTGGTGATTTACTCCGAGTTCCTCTGCGACACTCAGTGGACGTCTGTGGAGTCGTGGGTCCCAGTTTTAAGAAAAGGGACCCAGTGGTTACGATCCAGTTATCGGGGTACCACAGTCCTCAGTCTCCCTGGGATGGTCTGCACCCAGAGGACCAATGCTGTTGTCATTCTGGTAGCAGAACAGTGGACCGACTCCTTCTCTACCAGGGATATTAAAGGTTGGATGGATCCAGTCTGAATGATTTTTGTTGACTTCAAGAAGGGTGAACAACTATGTGCCTTTACTGCTTGGGAATATACGGTATGCATCGTTATGGCCCTTGAAAAGGATCACATAGTCCGATAAATACCAGAGGGTGCACATTCCTACCAGCGTGGACCTTTAAGGACAGACATTTGACTATCCTTTTGGTTCTGAGAGCGTGCACAGCTTGGATGGTATAGCTGTAGCTCCAGGTCTGTCGGCAGCTTCCCACGCTGCTGCCTGACCTTCCACAGAAAGACGTCTCCCAGCTTGGCTGTTTGTCAACTCATCCTGGTGAAAGAAGGCTTTATTATCCTGGACTCGTGCTTGGAAACTGAGCTCCCAGGAGTGACATCCAGATGAGTGAAAGTTTGGAACGGACGAAAGTTTGCAGACCTCGAGTTGCCAGAACTCTCTCAGATAAAACAGCAGCGCCTGGAGCTCAGGCAGAAAGAGAGTTATAAGGACGGCGCTGCCAGCCTGTCAGCTATGTGACAATAATATCCCCACTTCACACATTTGTGATGGGTGCACTGATGCACAAATGTACTGTTACTGCAGTGTGTGTGCGTGCGAGTGGGTACATACAACACAAAAGTAGATCCAACCAAAATACACTCAACCTTGGATATCCTTTCCATCTCTCTACATCAAACCCCTGAAGGATATAAATAGTTCTGTGTGTGTGTGTGTGTGTGTGTGTGTGTGTGTGTGTGTGTGTGTGTGTGTGTGTGTGTGTGTGTGTGTGTGTCGTGGTCATGCTGTCAGCCATCCAGAGGACACTGAGTGGCAGCTCTTGTACTTGCACGGCAGGATAATGACTTTAGTATCTTGGGAACTTCTGTGTGATCCTGATTTCTAAAATTTATTATTAATTTATGTTTTTAATTTATTTATTTTTTATCAATTTATTTTATTTTTTGTGAGGGGGGGGGGACTGGTTCCTTTCAAAATAAAAGTATCTGCCTTTTGTAAGAAATACTGTGATATTAAATCTTGTTTTAGCAGAAAGATCTGGAGCTCAGAAAACAGAAAATGTTTCCTGGTGAATTCGGACAGAGGTAGAGATTACTCCTCCAAAACAAGTAACTCAGGATCTGTGCATTATACCTGCAATCGCATGACTGCATAGCAAATGTTCAAGTTTTAGTTATTCATTTCTTTATGACAGCACATTAGGGACATTTAAGGTGAAGTAAAAGGAGCACTGCAGGTGTCCATGCAGGTAGTTTCTGTTCTGTTTTCAGGGGAACCACACTTCTGATTGGATCAGTTTCAAACTCGTCCCGCCTTTCGATACAGCTTCATTAGTTCAGATTGGATCTCCTCTGTAGAGAGTATTTTCAATTATTTTATTTATTTATTTATTTATTTATTATTATTTTTATTTTTTTATTTTTTTTCTTTCTTGGGGGGGTATTTATGCTTGTTATTACTCACTGTCTTGTTTTACTCTGAGAAAAAAGGTAACTGACAAAAACTACGACAAAACACATTGTTCTGCTTCTCAGAAATGTTATTTCCCCAACGACGCAGGGATAAAATCACAGATGCATCCTTGTTGCATCCAGTTGCAAAGTACGATTAAGACAAAGTGCTCGTGTAATGAGCAGACAGCCTGAAAAAAAGACAACAAATGAAAAGAAAGCTTTTTTCTTGGAAATTTGTTATATTTTGTTTTACTCGATATGATAATTTTAACCTTTAAAATCATGCTACTAGACCATTTCCACCACTTTTAGATTTATCAGCCCAAAGTTTTCTTCTCCAAACATAAATCATGATTATTTTCAAAAATAAAGGACTTTATTATGTCAAAACTGAAAAAAAAAACCCACCACCTGAATGATTTGAATCCAGACTGGGAGTTTTATTTTGAAGTCTCATGGTGGCAGCAGGGCTGTGGTGGGCGAATTTTTCTTTCTTTTCTCAGGAAAGCGAAGCAGAAAAACAAGTAAATTACATACAGTCGGTATAGCCGAAAATATGAAGAAGACAAGTGGCACCAACATTAACTGTGGAGAAGCACTGCAGCAATGAGCACTTAGCAACAGAAGTGCCACTAAGACTCTCCAGAAGTGAAGATCTTCACAGTCACTTCTTTAACAGTCTATTTTTGCTCCTCAGAGGCACGGTAACCTGAAACTTAACTTTTATTTTTCCATTTCAACCATTTAGTGACTTGGAAGGAGCGCAGCGGTATGGTATGCTCCAGTTCCTTGGAGAACATTTCAAGAGAAGTGCTGCCGTGTCCCAGGGAAGATCATGTACAGAGAGAGTCGGTGGGAAGAGAAATAAAACATGAGATGTATGAGAGGTCGAGGGAATTTTTAAGTGCTGAGAGCAAATTGAAGTGGGAGGATTCGGCGATTTAAGGTACAGCACAACTTTTTGTGAGTTTTTAGCTTGTGATAAAAGTTCTGGTGACTAACTACTTTTCCGCCTGGAGCCCCAGTTTGGGGTTTAACTTTCAGCTGGGATTTTATTAAGTTACGTGCGCAGATCAAATCAGGGACAAAATGTGCACCAGAGTATCTCCTTTAAAGGTTTCACATCCAAACTTCATAATCTAGTCAGTTTCTGGAGACAAAGTGAAGTACTGAGAGAAAATATAGCATTTAATATCTGCAGCGGTGATTAGAAGTGATGGCAAAGATAGTGTTGATATTATTAACTGTACGCTGCTGGCTCCACCTCACAGGAGACAACACACAAACACCTCCTCACGTATAAAGAATTAATCCTAAAATCTTGAACATTTATGATGAGAAAAAGTTTATATTAGATGCCAAAAAGCACTGCAGGCAGAATAAATACTGCAAGACAAATTCCAGAATAACAATGAACCAACTGCTGATTTCCACCAAGTCTATTAACAAAATCAGCAAATTCTGAATTCGGTTCAGTCAGTTTGATGCCATGGTTGTTTGCAGGGGAATAGAAAATTGCTCCTGCGTTGGTGTAAAGTCACTACATCAAGTGATAAAGGTTAATCTCTGCATTTTGTTCAGACATTACAGTAAAAAGGAGTGGCGTGGAAGAAGGCCAGAGTGTTTGATTTACCAGCCAATCTTTACAGGCGGTCATGAGCTCTGAGCAGGACCAATAGGCTCGGGGTTACCCGATGCTCCTCCATATGTGCTCAGGCTTATAAAGGAGGTAAAAAAGCACAGCTTCAAGTCAAAGGGTCCAGCTTGATACAGGTGTCTACCTCTGTGGGTTTCGTGGGTTGACCCAATTAAAGCACACAGGAAGCCCCAGAACTCACTGCAGGGATTAAACGTTCCACACAGCTTGTGAACATCTCAGTGTCTTCTAGGAGGAGATGGACAAAGTGTTTCTGGATAAAAAGACAGCTAAGCTTGCTGCCCCTGGATGGATGGATAGACGGACTCATGGATGGATGGACTCATGGATAGACGGACTCATGGATAGATAGACGGATGGATGGATAGACGGACTCATGGATGGATGGATGGATGGATGGATAGATAGACGGACTCATGGATGGATGGATGGATGGATGGATGGATGGATGGATGGATGGATAGACGGACTCATGGATAGACGGACTCATGGATAGACGGACTCATGGATGGATGGATGGATGGATGGATGATGGATGGATGGATGGATGATGGATGGATAGACGGACTCATGGATGGATGGATGGATGGATGATGGATGAATGGATGGATGATGGATTGATGGATGGACGGACTCGTGGATGGATGGATGGATGGATGGATAGACAGACTCGTGGATGGATGGATGGATGGATGGATGGACGGACTCATGGATGGATGGATGGATGGACTCATGGATGGATGGATGGATGGACTCATGGATGGATGGATGGATGGATGGATGGATGGATGGATGATGATGGATGGATGGACGGACTCGTGGATGGATGGATGGACAGACTCATGGATGGATGGATGGATGGACGGATGGATGGATGGATGGACAGACTCATGGATGGATGGATAGACGGACTCATGGATGGATGGATGGATGGACAGACTCATGGATGGATGGATAGACGGACTCATGGATGGATGGATGGATGGATGGATGGATGGACAGACTCATGGATGGATGGATAGACTCATGGATGGATGGATGGATGGATGGACGGATGGATGGACAGACTCATGGATGGATGGATGGATGGACTCATGGATGGATGGATAGACGGACTCATGGATGGATGGATGGATGGATGGACAGACTCATGGATGGATGGATAGACGGACTCATGGATGGATGGATGGATGGATGGATGGACAGACTCATGGATGGATGGATAGACGGACTCATGGATGGATGGATGGATGGATGGACAGACTCATGGATGGATGGATAGACGGACTCATGGATGGATGGATAGACGGACTCATGGATGGATGGATGGATGGATGGATGGACTCATGGATGGATGGGCTTAAAGTTTGAGTGGACTAAGACTAGAAAAGCTCTATCCATGTGCAGTTCCACGCCGTTAGCTGAACGAACACGCTGGTTCATCATGATGCAACACTGGCCTGGAACAGCTTAAGAAAAATGAACATTTTGTATGATTTTGACAAGATGTTTGTAGGAATATGAAGGTCATTCATTCAACAGAGCAGGCTTAAAATGTGTGTATGTTCTTGGAACTTTGTAAGAGCTCGGCACATTTCACTAGTATGGAAATTATTCATAAACATATTTTAAACAGGATGAAATAAAGGATTTTGGAGACGTCTCAAAATAAAAGGTTAAAGTGACGTGAAAATAAATGGAGGCCTTGTTTAATAAAGAAAAGTTATACATGAGTGTTTAATTTGTTTCATACAAAGAGTGAAAGAAAGAGCTCGACCTGCATTAAATGGTCCAAAACAAACGAAACGCTGAACATATTCAAAAAGTTATTAATAAATCAACAACATGAAACTACTTCCTGATTTCGTAGAACTCCAGGACGATGTGACACGCAGCCTTACGTGTTCTTTTAACAGACAGATAATAACTGACTGTGATGTCAGCTGGTGGAAACAAGACAAATAGAGCAGAGAGACCTGTCATAACAGCTTACTGTCACTGCAGAGCGCCTGTGTGTGTGTGTGTGTGTGTGTGTCTGTGTGAGCTGACTGTGCGAAACACGTCAGACTAATATGATTTTGGCAAAGAAAGCCCATTATACCACTACGTGCCCCCTCGTCCTCGTGGAGAGGATAAGATTACATTTGTGTAAAATTACTCCACCTCCTAATAGTATCAATGGATGGTATTTGTCTTTGTGGAGTAAATGGATTTTGGTTTTCCAATTAGAGACTGTTAATAAAACTCCACAGCTGAACGGTTACGTGCAAATAAGCTGTTTGAGGCGTTGTCTCCATTCACAGACAGGTGACAAATGAAAGGAAGAGAACGTTTTCCTGAACAAACTGCCGACTCGCCACGCGGTTTCATAGCATTTAAAGGCCGTATCGTCAGATTCACGTCATGGGTGGGGCCACTGACACCTTCATCCTGTATTTCATCAGAGGACAACGGTGAGTTCTCTGTACTCATCTGCAATAACGTTACCTCAAAGGGAAGAGGACGGCTGACACGAGATCAGATTTTCAGATTTCAGTAGTAATAATACGATGCTACCTACAGAACATTTGGAAAAATTTCCAGCGGTCGATTTATAACTAATTAATAATGAAATGAGTAAACAGAACTGGCAGAGACTTTCAGTCTAAGTGTCGTAGTTCTGTGTGACAGCATGGTCTCACAGCAGTCTGTGATATAATAACAATCTTTAATTCATTGATTTGTGTTGCCAGATACAAAAACCCTTTTTACCCTGAATGTGATTTTCCACGTTTCCACTTGGTTTCTTGGAATCCCGGAGCAGTCGTAGAGGAGTAAACTGTGCTGATTTAAATTTCTAGAGACTAAAGTTTGAATCACACGTCAATTTTTCATGCATCATTTCTATGATTTTTAACTGTTATCAATTACAAATATGGTTTAGGGTTAGTCATTCAGAACTACTTAGTTACACAGGTTTTCTTCATTCACTGGTTGCCACGGCAACACCTCAGTTACAGATGATATTTCCTGTTTAATGACAAAAAGGAACAAAAGTAACAACCTGGGTTCAGGAACAGGAAACAACATTCATTCATTTCATGAGACCGTCCTGTATTAGTCACCTGGCTTCAGTGCTGGAGCTTTGCCTTCGTGTACTTCCAGTTAAGGAATCGTTTGGTGTTCGACCCTTTCACTTTAGGTTATAGCAACAGCGATATGGTTGGGTTATGGTACTTGTTAGGGAGTTTTTATTGTTTTATTTGCTTATGCTTCAAAAGTTATGTTATACATATTTCACCAGACACAGTTTTCTGTAGAAACAGGAAGCTGACCCTGTGACACTGACAAGAGACCAGTACAGAAATACATATCCGCAGAAGTTGACTTGCATTATATTATTCTTAGAAATTGACTTGCAACACACATACTTGTGACACACACACACACAGCTTACACACAGACAGCATCAGGACCTGCGTAACAGGAAATGTGATTATATTTGCATATTGACGATGTAACCTATAAAAATAAACGAATACTGCAGTTCGTGGTGATTCGCTCTGAGCTTTTCACCCGTGCAGCACGTTAACCTACACAAGTGTCTCAGTGTTGTTTATTCACCTGACTGTTTGTTAACTGTAAATCTCTGACAGTACTTCAACCAAATCAGGACCTTTACTTAAACCTAATCAACCAAAGTGAAAGGTGACCAAAAACAAAAAGGAATAAAAGCAAAAAAGCAAAGAAAACACAAAAGTCCAAATGGGGTGGACGTGGTTACCTGGCTCATACACCTGGAACTTACCTCAAAGACATACTGACCAGATGTACAATTACACAGCAGCCCTACAGTACATAGTATTTATAATGAGCAGTCTTAAAACGGCTGTTTGCCTTTAGTAAACAGCACGTTCCCACTATCGCTTCCTAAATGTGATAAAATGAAGCCCCGACAGGCCTTTGGTTGCCCCCAGACACTGAGGGGCGTCTGAGCAGATACCCTAAACTCAATGCGAGGCTCAGGTCACCTCAAAGATATGATGCAATGGGCACGACCTCTTCTGATAGAGAGACCTACTCTGTATACTAGTGTGCATAAAGCTTGACAGCTATGACACCCAACACACAGCCGGAGTGAACATGAAAGAGAAACTTCACAGAGATAAAGAAACTGGTTTTGTTAATATGTTATGAGTCAACAGTGATGCCTGCCTGGGTAGACTGTATTTATGTATCTGTCACCTCATATAACTGTATTTACTTTCAGGCCATGTATCTGAGTGTAAAGTGATAACACAACACTGTAATATGAGGCTCTGTGTGCAAGGCAGGCAGCAGAGTGAGGCGACCGTCCCGTCGAGGGTTCGTCTCGAGTGATTCGTGCTGTTCTTAATGCTTCCACCTCGCCGTCTCCTGTCACATATTCTGCCCGCTGACTCAAAAACACAGAGCTGCTCGCGGCTGTGAAATGCTGATATGAGATTAGAATGAGATATCTGAGGGAGAGTAAATATAGTCGGCATCTCAGAGGAATACGAACCTGGAGTGCAATTCGTTCAGGCAATCAGCCCAGAATCAGATGGAGGGGAAGGCTGGGAGGAAAGATGTGGCAACGGAGGGAGAGAGAGAACAAGAGGGCTACTCGGGGATTCGTCCAAATGAGATGAACAAGACAGGCACAAATTAAAAGATGCAAAGAAAAACTAAATCAGGGGATGCCCATCAAACCAAACTGACAGTAAGTCTCTCTAACCTGAATCGTAAGGCCGCTCTAATCGAATACAGTGATCTGGATTCGCTCGTTATGACTCTGGAGGTACGTTTGAAAGTAGCTTGCATATGAAGAGCAGATGTGGGTACACTTTGTTTTGATAGCTACATCTCGTAGTCATCGTCCATTGCGTAAGGGACTGGTGACCTGTGTCCAATGACAGCTGAGATACTCTAGGCCTTTGCAAGCTTGAATTGAATTGGTGGTGAAGAAAATGGTTGTCAGCTGTAAAAAAATAATCTCCAATCTCTGGGAAGTCCTGGCTATGCGTTGTCTCAGAGGGATCCGTTTGTGTTTTAGAAATGATTATTCAGTAAACCTTTAATGTGTCAGCATACAGAGAACTGCCAAGTGGATGCACTGGAGCTAAGCCATCCGCCGATGTGGGATAACACTGAGATCCACCCATCTGCCGTGGCATGGCTGAGCTTGATTTTTAGCCTGAAGCTTTGCTCCAGTGGCTTCATACAGTGTGTTCAAAAAATCCTGGTTATAAGCTTGAAACAGGTAGCAAAGGTTAGCATGGACCTCCAACCGGAATATTCAGGGCTACAATCCACAGCAGTCTTCCTCCACCAGAGTGAACTGCGTCCAGTGAGGAGCACTGACAATCGGCACAAATGGCATGAAAAGTGCCCGATGAAGTTGTTGCGATTGCTTTGCAGCTACGATACGTCAGGTGGGGTTTTTGACTGTTCCTTCAGTTGTTGCTTTGATCCTCCAGATTCTACTTTCTGTGTTAACTCTGGGTCAGAAACAACGGTTTGAAATGATTCATGCAATGTGATGTTTCTCCGAAATGTCTACAGGGCTCAAACTGTCTGCACTGAGAGGTGGGAAATACCTGAGGTCAAAATAAAACGGAGTCAAAATAAAACGGAGTCATTCTCTGATTAGATCAACCTGCAGCTTATTGTATCCTGTGGGTATTTTCAGTGTACAAATCAGTTCAAGTATATCTTTAGCACAGACCCAAAGGACGATAGCTTTTTGTCAGGGCACCGGGAAGAGACAATAGACAGTGAAACACAATTCCAAGAAAGGAGGAAAAAATATGGAGGTGTGTGATGATGAATAAAGAAGACAGGAGGAAATGAGTGGAGGATGGAGCCGAAAGCAAGAGGGAGAAGAGCAGGAGAAGAAGAAAGAAGAAAACCAAGATGGTAGGAAATGAAAAGAGAGTAAGACAGTGGTGTGCATATCACTTTACATTATCTGTGCTGTTCAACCTCCTTTTATGTCGCACACAGACCCACACAGACTCCTAACTTCCCACATTTCTCTTGCTCATGTTCACTGACTTAATCTTGGCTTTTGGCGTAGCCAGCACTTGTCATTTCCATAATTCTTGTGATAGTGCAGAGGGGAGGGGTGATGTGAAATAGAAAGCAGGGGGGAGGTAATCTGGAAAGCGAGCGGCTGCTCATCTGTCAAGATTACAGCTCTGAATTCCTGTGAAATTCTTTTTTATCTCTCAAAGCAAAAGCAGACTTCCACCTTCTGCCGTGTAATTGGTAGAATAAGAGCATTAGGTTTCAAAGGATGGAGATGCGTGGTTAGGATCCAAGTCAGAGGTGAGCAGCCAAGTCACATGACTTGGACTCCAGGAAGAGTCGAGTCAAGTTTAGGCTTTAAAACTCGACAAAATCGCATCGCATTCACTTCACAGCAGTCGGCGTGCCCAAAAGTTATCCAAATCCATATCCTGCTTGTAATACATGCAAATTGTCTCCAGCTACTTTGATTCACATGCTTTGAACCAGATCACTTGGCAGACAATCTCACTGTGAATCTGAATAGCTCTGAATATTTATAACGCTGCCGCCTTTATAGGTCTGCTGCTGCATTCTTTGCCTCTGCAAAGCTCGTGCTACATCCAAAAGCGCTGTTAGCATGCAGTGCCTTTAAAAAGCTGGGAACATATCTTAACCCATGCCCAGCACACACAGTTACACGCCCTACTACATACACCACATTACTTTAAAACATTAGCCTATATGCTACATGCTGCACTGTGCAATCAGCTGTTCACAGTGAAGCTGTGTGGTTTTATCGCTGCACAGCCTCATCAAACGGAAATACTCTAATGTCTTGCACATTATTTGAAAAATGCTGCCTTGTATCCTCTAAACAGCCAAAACAGTGCTATTAAAAATCATCTGAATCTTGCTAGCTTGTCACAGCGTAACAACAACAGAAATGCTGAGTGAAAATTAGTGTGTGGAACATCTGGACTGTGCAGACGGACACAGAAGTGTAACATGCTGCAGAAGTAGGACTAAGATGGAAAATACATCCCAATAAAAGGACGTGAGAGGCTGACCACAGCTGCTGCCACGCGGCTTTTTCCCTGTTTCAGTCTGCAGGTGATGATTCAGTCTCCATATGGGCTGTAACAAAATATATAAAACACACTAACTCTATATTCTATTTACTGTATTTCTTTAAAAACAAACAAAACCATGATAATTAGCATTGCTCTAAAACCTTCTCATGTTTGGCTCTCGGGTCAAATCTAACAACGTCTGCCCCCGGTCTTGCTCCCAGCTCTGCACAAGGACGTCTTTCATTGGTTGGGTAGCTTCTTTGATCAGCTGGCGATGCTTGGACCACGAGCTTCTCCTAAATCTCACCATGTCATTTTACTCCCTAAAGCAAATAAACACCAAGCGGCAAAAATGGAAAACGCCCACACAGGATACACACTGCCGTCTCCGGGAAAATACTGGATGCAGGCTTTGTCACCCTCTGCGTCCTTACGTGGAAACAAGCGTGCTCGCTGTCAGCATCCCGCACTCCCATGGACCCGAGGACACCGCATCACTGTGTCAGCTGCTTTGACAAAACAAGGGTGAAACTTTTTTGAGGCAGACCTTAATCCTTCTTTCTGGGTTTCCAGTATTTTTCCCTGCCTGTGCTCTCATCTGTCGGTCTGTCTCTGGACTTGCTGTGTTCAGTATGTGGGTGAGAGAAACAGCATGTTCAGCCAGACAGAAGCATGAATAGACCATGCACACACATACCAAAATAAACTAACCACATACCCACATTTATCTGAAGGCCGTGGGCTTAACAGTCCATATGATAAAGCCAAGGCATGTTTCTTCTTCCGTTTACACAATGCAGAAGAAAACTGCACAATAACGTTAGCTTGTACCATCCAGCTACGTCCAGAAGATTTAGTCTAGAGGTTTGACTTATTTGTGTATTTTTTGCACATCGTTGCAGAAAATGTTCAAAATGATAGATTTTCTTAGAACATTTGATCTGTTTTATATGTTCTACTGTAAAATGTGGGTTTATAACATTTGCACATCATTACATCCTCTTTTTATTTAACCCTTTAAGACCGACCATAGAACCAAGTCCGCCAGAGCTTATATTATATTTTTACATGCTGTGGAACCATTTTTGGGAGCATTTCAAGTTGCTATACATCAATACAACCATTACAGGCCAAATTTTAATAATATGTCTGCATTAAGTGCATAGTAATTACATAAATTGCAAAAAAGTGCAATAAACTACAAAATAATTGAAAATCGTTTTTGTTTTTTAACATATATTTCTAATTAGAGAAATTTCAGAGGCTTATCCCTCAAAACTGTAAATACAAAAAAGTTGCACAAAATAGTTTCCCACCACAGGAAATTTATTTTGAGTGTCTTCATAGTTTTATTTTTGAAATACACCAATTTTTATATACTGCAGGAAAAACGAAAATAAATATTATAATGCAAATTTGCAAAAAAGCAGCATATGCATCAAAATAAACTATTTCCAGCAGTGCAATATGAGTCCTCAGCATCCCAGAAACGACACAGGAAGTAATAAAGTCAAAGATAACTTTTAAAAACACCAGTATAAGCTCATGAGACCCTGATGGTAAAAACTACATTTCCGCAAAATGATGTCACTTCCGGTTTCGGCAGGTCATGGCGGACATGTGATAGTTCACGCTGATGGACGTAGGAAGTGTTACAAACAGCTGATGGGATCAGCAAAGGGTTTCTGGAATATTATGTTTTTGTTGCTGCTTTTTATGCAGTTTTTGCAAAGCTATATGTGGAAGGAAACCGTGACCGAGGACAAGCTGATGGCATAAGATGTAAGTACAACTCCTCCGGTTTCATATGCAAAAAAAATTATTGCGCTAGCTTACGTGGTTGCAGACCGGGATTTAAAAATAGTTACGCAAAACAGAGCGTGCCCGCTCTGACCGGCTTTAAAGGGTTAAAACTTTAATTTTTCAAATTTTGCAGAACTGGGGCTGTAATTGGCCAATCATAGTTGTACTGAGCAAGAGGCCTGTTGTGAGAATGTGGCTGTAACAGCGTGTCCATTAGTCTTTCGGGTAACAATCAATTTTAGAGTACAACATTGGTCCACACCTCTTTATCTTTGAATTCAGGTGTCTTCAGCCAACACACCAGGTGTATAAAATGCAGCACCTAGTCATGAAGACTGCACGCAGCTGTGAAAGGATGTGTAGCTCTAAAGACCTCACTGGACTTGAGCCTCGTACCGTAACAGGATGTCCGCACTGGAACAGGTCATTGTGTAAAATTTCTCGCCTCCAACATATTCGAACATGTACTATTGTAAAGAGGAAGTGTTAGACCGCAGTTACAGATGGAGCTACAGTCAGGTTACAGAGCACTGATCCCAGCCGTCCTCTCACATTAACATCAGCATAGTAACTGTGCACCGGGAGCCTCGTGCCCTCTGTTGGGTATCACATGGATGACTGCATTAGTTGCAGCCGGTCTACAGAGAAAGACAACAGCAAACTAACTTGAAGTAACGCATTTTGAGGACAGGTGCAAAGACACAGGGTCATCGTGACGTAGGTTCAATTCCCCACCTTTGCTTCATGACTTGGCCTCTGAGGCCTCTGCGGTACCGACTCTGACGCCACTTTAATGAGCAGTGTACAGTCCTGTGTAATTATAACAACATTAGCCCGAGCGCATTGTTAAGTTATTACGGAGGCACTTATAAATACAGCTTCATTCCATTTAGAAAAGCAGCTTATTCCCATTCTGCCATGCTATTACATTATCGCCCAGTAATTAGATATCACTTACAACAACAGACTTCATCATTTCTATCATAATATAATGCAATCACAGATTATTACTTTCCACCCACACCCGCTCTACATTTAACCACATTAACACAGCTTTGTTATTTATTTTGACTAAATTAAAGTACTGCGACCATCGAGGTGGATGTTGGAGTCAATGTCAGTGCTCCACAGGCAGCAGGTGGAGCTCCACGGAGCCTCCTGAGACCAGAGCAGCACGAGAAGATGAGGAGGACGAGGAAACAAAGCGTGAAGAGCCATTTCATGCCCGATAGAGGAGAAGGTAAATCAAACATCTATATGTGACATATGCATCGGTGTATTCATTAAGACTGTGTGTGTGTGTGTGTGTGTGTGTGTGTGTGTGTGTGTCGGTATGTAAGAGTTCTGTGCTCAGAGTGGTTTTGTGTGTACGAGTGAAGGTGTCACTTTTGCTGTTTACGCCTGTAAAGAACCATTAGTGACACTGTGATTACCATTACCAGGCTGCATGTCACACACACACACACACACACACACACACACACACACACACACACACACACACACACACACACACAATTAACTGGCAGCTTCAAATGCTTCCTACATACAGAAAATCCTTTCTATCCCGCTGTGGCTTTCCCTCCATGGCGCTGCTGAACACAGAGCTGAGCGCCGGTTGACACTAATCCTTTTCAATTAAAATACCTTCACTGTTAAAGGGAAAACATCTCGCATCGGCACATTAACTCTGTAAACAAACCGCTTCTTTGAGTCTGTTCAGCCGGCCGCTGTGACGTCAGCTGTCTAAACGGCTAAACTAGGCTCGAGCTTCATATCAAAGTGTGTTTCAGCAATCTACAATCTGTTCCTAAACCTACACAGAGCTGCTGCTTGTACTCAATAGCAGTCATTCACAAAGAAGCTGCGGCTATTTTTGGTATTATACTGAAAGCAGCCAAGAAGAAAGTTGAGCTCTTTGTTATTTTGCAGAAAACAGCACAGGGGGAGGTTAGGGTGGATGCACGTGGACTTTTAACCTCTTTCGGTCAGCACTCTTTAGTCCTCACCATGGAAACAGCAGGAAAACTGAGGTCATTTCATCTCCATCACACGTTTACATCCACATTCATTCAATCAAGTGAAATTCTGCAGTTCATTTCAGCTCGTCTCTGACGCTGAACCAGCCGTCATAACCTCAGCACTCCCCTCCTGCCATCTCCTGTCCTTCCATCCTTCCCTTCCCCAGGCCACAGCTCCTCTCCCCTCATCCATCAGTCCATCTCCTCTCCACCCTGCAGCTGTCCCATCTCCTTTTCTCATCTCTTTCGTCAGCTCGTCAATCACATTTCCTCCTCTGGCCACTTGTCCTTCTATCTCTTCCCTTTTCCTCCTTTCTGCCACCATCTCTTTGGCATCCTCCTCTGTCAGTGCGCCCCAGGGTGCCTGTGGCTACAACATAGCTGCCATCACCAGTGTGTGAATGTGTGCGTGAATGGGTGGATGACTGGATGTGTAAAGTGCTATACAAATACAGGCCATTTACCATTTACCATCCATCAGCACTCTGTATGTGGACTGGCGCTGAGGCTTTATTATGTGCCCCCCCTCCACACTCTCATATTTATTTCATCGCCAGCAGGCTTGAGAGGACGTGAGCCCCGCTGGCAAATGAAAGGGTGAATTTCCACATGCATTATTCTCACGTTGAGTCGCCGTGGGGCTCGTCACAGCCCGAGACGCCCCGCGGCACTCTATGGCACGGAGACGCAGGCTGAGAGCGCTCCTGTAAATGCACACAGACATGCAGGAGCATGCACGTGGGGGGATTCGAACAGAAAGAGAGAAAGATCAAAACATGCATTATCTGCGCCGCACAGGAATTCACAGTGAAGAGAAAACGTCGCCTGTTTGTGGCAAACAGAATAACGTGCATGCATGTCGAGATGTGGAACAGCCTGCACGGCGGGCTCGTCGTTCAGGGACGTTCAAAGGAGAAGAAATGTATAAACTTTACTTTGGCTGCGAGGGATTATTCTCGTCTTCATCTCAGGTGAAATCAGTGGGTTAGAAATGAGCACATTGACATTTAGCTTGAGCTAAAATAAAGCAAAGCTATCCTAAGCAGTAGGTATCCTACTGAGAGCTGCTTACACTTGCTGACAGCACGATGATGTGGAGCCTGAACCGCTGAAGTTGCCATTAGTCACCACTCACCCCAACGCTGGCTCCATGTGCATACTCTGAAATTTAGTCCTGATGGTGCCACCGAGCAGAAGTGCAGACACAAGCGTTCTCTTTGCTTTACTAGCTGCTGAGAACAAACCGAGCGGCTTGTTGTGCATCCGGCTGAACTACGAGTAGACAGAGAGAAGAGCCCAGAAAGTTCTGTCTGCTTTCATTTAAACCCGTTTGTCTGGACAGCGTGAACAAGGTGTCAATCAAATCTAAACTGCAGGCAAACGTAGAATTAGACTGAAGCACAATGACAGAAAAGGAAGAAGATGGATTTTTAAAAAATGTTATTTTGGTGTGAAATGGCTCCACGTGCCGTTTGAAGACCTTTTTTTTCCCGTTGGCTGATATTGAGTCATGTTTGCTTTGGAGTGTGTGTTCACACACACACACACACACACACACACACACACACACACACACACACACACACACACACACACACTGTCGGGTATTCATATCTTGTGGGGACATGTCATTGACACAATGCTTTCCTTAGCCCAACCCTCACCAATAACCCAATTGTAACCCTGACACTAAAACCACATTTTGAGTCTAAAACATGCCTTGTGGGGACGGGAATACACACACACACACACACACACACACACACACACACACACACACACACACACACACACACACACTCTAAACCAGCCCAAAAGCGCCGGAGAGAAGCGTCTCCTCTCTCAGCAGAACTGCTCATTTTACATCCTTTAATGGAACAAATAACAGGCCGTCACAGCATTTTGTCGCAGGGATATCTGCATATAAAATTTCCTAACATCCGTGTAAAATGCCCGCGTCTGCTGCTTTTCTCTCCCAGATGATGGAACTTTTAAAGACCTCCTAAAAAGCCCCGGCGTCCCTAACGAGCCAGAACGAAAAGCGAGAAGAAAAGGCAAGGAGAGGAACAGGCCACGGGTGAGCAGCCCGAGTCCCCATTAACCTTGTAAATGATTCAGCTGGCTGGCTGGAAGATTGAGGCGGCTCTGCTGTTTATCTAACAGATGATATTTAGAGTCAGAGAAGCTCTATGGATTTACAGAGCGCCCTTCAAGAAGCAGCGACTGACCGAATATCGACGGACCTCGAGAGCCAATTAGCCACGTTAGCGCGTGCACCTGAACCGTGAGGCGCAATAACGCCCCCGCTGGAGTAATTAAAGCTCCGAGATTAGAGACACCGACACTCACGGGTGGAAACGGCTTTCATGTGACGGCAGCGCACCAGCCGCCGGTCTCACGTTAGATAACACACTCATATCTACACCGATTCCTGGATCAATAGGTCTCCCTACTCCACTTTGCTCTAAGCAGCCGTCACCATGGCAACCGGTGACTGTCATCTCTGCAAATCTGTAGTCTGGTTACGGAGTCGCACACAGAGCATCGTTTTCATCCCTCGTCAGTTTTTAACTTCCTGTTTCAAGAGATCGATGGGAACCAGCTGGAAAAGGGTTTTTTCTCTAAAAGGCATCAAAGCGACACTAATGAGCGAGCCCGGTCTGGACTCACCGTGTAGCCTCTTTCAGTGCTAAGGACAGCTCATGATTGGCTGGAGCCCCTTCGGATTCCCATCGGATTTGCAGATTTTCCTTTGGTTGGTTTGTTAGTTTGTTTTTGTGCTGAGAGAATCAGAGCGCAGAGCGAGCCGGGGATCATGCCGGGCAGGTCACAGGTCTGAGAATGAAAACGCTCTCTGTACACATTACACTGAAGGAGTGACATCCGTACAACGACTCATTAGCTCTAACACTCGATCTATGATCACTCTGGCACACGCTCCAAAGTGAAATAATGCTGAACTATAACAATATGTAACTGATTACAAGAAGAAAGACAATAAGAGAAGAAATGAACTGAAAATGAAAAGCAGGATGTGGCCACAGAGATGGAATAAAACAGAATCGGTTTGGGTTTTCTCAGGACGAGATTTAATA
This sequence comes from Maylandia zebra, assembly GCF_041146795.1. Lineage (NCBI taxonomy): Eukaryota > Metazoa > Chordata > Actinopteri > Cichliformes > Cichlidae > Maylandia > Maylandia zebra. The sequence continues at coordinate 29,178,214 of NC_135174.1, read as the reverse complement.
AAGCTCCAGGGCCCACTAAGCCCACCAGGACTTTCCTTGTCTTGGAGATTTAGAGGCTGTTCCACTGTAATGTCCTTATGCCAGTCCTCCACACTGACACGCGTTGGTTTGTGTCGTTTGTGCTTCACATAAACGATCCTCCAGGGAGGTTTTAGTCATTGCCACCGAATGTGGAAGTCTAGATTCTAATTTTATGGATTTAGTGATAAATCCTGGTTTAAGTCTGTTTTATTAGGCCTGAATTTAATGTCCTAATGAATTTAACTTTTAGGAATGTTCAGTCAGCTCGGATGCTCAAACTAAAGTTTGTGGATTAAGTAATTATCTGATTGTAGAACTGTTTTATTTATCATCTTACCTCCTCTAGTTATTGGTGTATTTTCTATTTGTGGTTCTGAATCAAATTATAGTGGCAGAAAAATCGTTTATTGACAAGCGCGGTTTATTTTGCTTTGCCTGTAACTTTTCTCTGTGGTGCATTCAAGGACATTCCAGCATCTGAGATTTAGATGCTGCAAAGCACAGCCAACAAGCTGCGCTCTATGTGGAGAAGCTGAAACAAACAAGTGCATTGTGAAAAATACATTTTTTGGGAGCAAGTTCTTGCAATGAAAAGTTGCTGCAGAGTTCCTGAATTATTGAACATGTCAGAGTTCTTGAATTCATCGGCAGGCAGAGATGTCTGCACGATCCCCGTGAGCAGCTGCAGTTTGATAAATAATGATATCTCACTGTTGACTGTGATGGAGTATCGATGACACGCTGGTTTGAAAGTCTGGAGTTTTGATTGCCAACCTTGGGCTGAGGTGAAAAACTAAAAACCAAAAGGTTGCCAAATTAAAATGCCTGGCAGTACTACAGTATGTACTACAGTATGCACTACAGTATGCAGTATGGAACAGGGAATGCAGTAACACAGGCAAAGCGCTACAGTAGACATGTTGTTTCACTACACCACCAGCAAATGGAACAAAATGGACCAAATCTCAGCACAAAGTCAACACATGCAGCTGACATTTCATTTGCATTCCTGCTTCTGCATGTTTGGCTGTGCGAAGGCCTCAGTGTTGCTCTACTAGCTGGCTTAGTTTCATTTTAATCTACTCGTCCTCTCCATAAAAGCATGTGTCAGTCAGAATGCCAAAAACAGCAAGAGGAGGCGAGAGGAGCAAAATTAGACGACACAAAAGACTGAAGTTTGTAGAAAAATATCACCACAGAGACGGTTTGGAGACAAAAACGTGAGAGATCAGCAATTTAAAACTGAAAGAGGAAAGAAAACAAGAAATGAAAGAACGAAGCAGAAAGAGCCCTGCTGTGCATGCGTGTGCGTGCATGTGTGGTTTGTTTGCCAGGGTCCGATCTATTCACACGGTGCCAGTGAGCACCGCTTCGGTAAGAAAAAAGAACAAAAATGAAAATGCTGAGAAATTTTCATACATTCTGCTTTTCCATCAACATTCACGTTTTTTTTGGTAGAGCTGTGAAGTTCAATAAAGCCTGTTTCCATACAACCAAGTTCGGCAGAGCTTTCTATTTTTTCCTGCTGTGGAGCCGTTTCTGGGAGCATTTCAAGTTGCAATACATCAATAGAACTGTTGTATCCCAAATTTTAATATATGTATGCATTAAGTCCACAGTAACTACATAAATTGTAATAAAGTGCAATAAACTACAAAAAACTTTGTTCTTTGACACATATTTCTGGTTCATCCCTCTGAAAATGCAAAAAAGTTGCAGAAAATAGTTTCCAAGCACAGGAAATTTATTTTGAGTGTCTTCATAGTTTCATTTTTGAGATACAATAATTTTTATAAACTGCAGGAAAAACGAAAACAAATATTATTGTGCACGATTTGCACAAAAAACAGCATCAAAATAAACAATTTCCAGTTTGAGTTCTGAGTCTCCCAGTAAGGCACAAACATGACTTTCTGTGTAGTAAACCTTAGAAAAAAATCACACAACTACGTTTCCAATGGAAAATGACGCCACTTGCGGTTTTGGCAGGTAATGGCAGATGTGTGACAGTCTGCGCTGACGTTTGTTCCAGTGCTGTGAACAGCTGATCGGATCAGCAAAGTGTGTTTCTGGATTGCAAAGATTTTGTTGTTGCAAGCTTTTTACACAACTTTGCAAAGACATGCATGGAAGGAAGCCACGACCAAGCTGAATGCACATTATCTAAGTACAATTACTGCGCTAGCTTTCAATTTTACAGGGACTTTAAAATAGTTACGCAAATCAGAGCGTGTCCACTCAAATGGGCTTAAAAGGGATATTTATTAATCAGGTTTTAATTAAGTGACAGCTCTCTGTGCTGGGAAATGCAAATCAGTGTTCAAGTAAATGAGTACAAACTCCACCTTCAGGAACTACACGCTGAACAGAAACCAGTGAGGACCAGTAAGCAACCAGTCAATCAGCTGTTTCTCTCAAAACCAGCTGGCTCATTATGAAAAAACTGGATCTACAGATGCAGTGAAACTGATCCACATGAACGTACTAGACCCAAATCTACGAGACTAGTTCCTGTAGTAGAAACGAACAAAACCAGGATCTACGTGATTATTAGAAACCAGTCAGAGATGTTCACACACTGGTTCAGGATGCACCGAGTAAAGGTCTGAATTGTTGGGAATAACCGAGGCATGAATTGCCTGGTGAGAATTAAATTCATCAAACGTCAGCACGTCAGGATCTGCGTTTGTATCAGGATCCACAAACCCACAAGAAACATCATCAGAAATCCCGACATTCAGAACCAAAGAGAACCCCGGATCTGTCTGAGCGACACCAACAACACAACAGAAAGGCCGGCCTTGCTGGAGCCCTCAGTCTCAGCCTCTGTGGAGGACGAGAGTGACTCGATGTACTGAGCTGACTAATCCAGTCCTCAGAGGTCATTGTTGTTCCTCTATTAACCTGCACTTTGACCTATTGACTAAAACTGAGGTTCACAGTCCCTCCAATAATCATCACGAACTCACAACAATATACCAGCACAATATAATTTACCAGTAAAGCTCAGGAGCTTGAAATAATAAGACAGAGTGCCCTAAAGACAGCACTGGTCAGCATATCGTGTAGGCAATGGGATCCAATGATTCAAAACGAGCCCGACAGAAAACCACCTTAACATGAAACACAGAAACAGCAGCTGCAGATAAAGAGGTGGATTTGCTCTGCTTACCTTTATTGTTTAAACCACAGGAGGAGGAAGAGGAGGAGGAATCAAAGCAGGTGGACGGAGCGAGACAGCAGGGCAGCACAGAAAGAGAGGAGATCGATTTTATTAGAATTAGTGTGACAATGGTGCTGCTCGTTGTTCCAAACCAGGCTGAAAATAATCTCTTAATCGCTCCCAAATCTCTTATTCTCCTCTGCAGCTACCCGTCTGCACGCGGACCTGCTCGAACAGCGACAGCAGCTGGTGCGGCACCCAGCCCGGCTGTGTCGGGATTGGTTGGGAAAAGTTTTGGTGCGTGTTCCTGAAAATGTTTGCTTCCTGTCCAAACGCTGAATGATTCAGAGTTTTTAGGTACAGGCGCAGGCAGGAGGTCGTTTCCGTAGCAAAAGCACCCCGACTGTGCCAACGCGGTGTCATTTCCATCCCAGTGATACCGGCCATCTGGGGCCCCGACTGGACGACAAACCGCACGCGCAAAAAGAAGACAAACACACAACAGCGAAGGGCTTTTCACACAGATCTGTCTGCCATTTAATCGCTCGCTGGTTCCATCGGTTCAAAACAAAAACCAGGCTGATGACTGACGCTTGGAAAAAAATGAGAAAAGTCCTTTTTAATGTGTTTGTTTGCTTTCCGATCCATCCTCACTGCAAACACGCAGCAGCAAAGGTCAGGGCCAGCGCTGCCAATATTCTCCTTCTCAGCTTGCAGCTGAGCAACACTGAACAAACTAAAGTATGAGTCTGTGTTTGGTCAAATACGTGAAGTGAAACAGGACAATAGTCTGAGGGGAACTCGGTACCTTGGAGCAGAATGTTGAATATCTTTGCCTGAGCAGACGATACAGGCTGCCTGCTGTCCTTCAGGGTTTCCCCAATCATTCTTCTATTAAATCATTTATACGCAGCACAATGTCAACCTATAAGTACCTTTAAATAACGGTATTTATTGCTGTTATTAACCTCTTAACATCCAACAAGCCACCAGTGACCAATCTAGGATTTGGGGAGAATTTGGGGAGAAATCTAAAGCAACCAAATGATAAATATTAAAAACATTAAATTTAAATTAATTTTAATGGACTGGCTCTTAAAACTGGCCTCACTTAATTTCAAGTCACTTAAATTATAATTATATAGCACTTGGTGACGGTGGGAAGGCAAAACTGTCACGGTCTGGCTGGGGCAGACCGTATGTGTTGCAGAGGAGGACTCAAACGCAGACCAAAACGTAGTGTGGATAAACAAAACAAGCCGTTTATTGAGGCTAGCAATGAGGGTAAAAATAATCGGGCATCGGTGAAAACTAAACAATAACCTAAACTGGGTGAACTAATAACAAAACATGAAAAAGCTTAACCATAGTGAACTGACATGGGTACCTGGGGATGAGACATGGATGAGCAGACGACCTGACAATGGCATGAAGAAAACAAAAGGCTTAAATACAGACATGAGGTGATCAGGGGAAGTGGCGACACATGGGGGAAAACAGCTGACAGACATAAACCTAATGACAGGACCAGGAGAGGAAAGCTAAATACAATAAACAAAGAACACATGACATTGTCAGAATAAAACAGGAAATACTAAAACATGACAACACAACTTAACAGACCTAATATGTGATGAATAAATACAAAACCCCAAAACATAGAAAACCCAGGAACAATAACTGCCTAAACTAAAGGCAGATAGGAAATAACACAAACTAAATCACATAACAAAATGAGACAAATACAAACATGAACTCAGAGCGCTGGGTCAGAGACCCAGCCTGTGACAAAAACTGCCTTTTAACAGGAAGAAAGCTCCCTCAGGGAGGGGCGGGGCCATCTGCTGTGTCTGGTTGGTCGTTACGCCAGTTCATCTGCTCATTATTGCAAATATCTGATCAGCCAATCACACGCCAGCAATTCAATGCAATCACGTATATAGACATGGTAAAAACAACCTACTGAAGTTTAAACCGATCAACAGAATGAGGGAGAAATGTGATTTCAGTGACTTTGAATGTGGCACGTTTCACTACACAAACCATTCAGGTGAGATGATGCTGGTAGATCAGCATTTCAGGTGCTGCTGATCTCCTGGGATTTACCAACACAAACCACCGAGCGACAGGTCAGAAATACCTCGATGCTGATGTCAGAGCAGAACAGCCAGACGGCTTCAAACTGAAGGAAAGGCAACGGTAACTAAACCACTCGTTTACCACAGCACATCGGACGCTGAAGCAGCAGACGACCACGCTGGGCTGCATCATGCACGTGCAGGATGTGATGTCATCAATGTCAATAAGAGCCAAAACCTCTGAGAAATGTTCCCAGCATCGTGTTGACTCTGTGCCATAAAGAATTAAAGAGGGTTCAACCAGGTGTCATTAGTTAAGTGTCCAGTGAGCATAGGTGAGAAACATTTATGCTAAACATCCAAAAATGTAAAGCTTTAGATGGCTCATTTATGAGACCATGAGACTACTTTATGAGAATATATTCACCTTTCTGCGATTTAAATGTATCTCATTCAAATCGAGTGACACTGGATTCCCCCCTGGGGTGATGTGCTTGGTGGGGAGTGTCTCTTCCACTCTTGTACAACGATCCACTCGTCTCAACTCGTCTCTGATCAATGCATTTGAAAGCTGAAGCTTTGACGAGCTCTTTATCCTCTTTCAGCTCATCGTTTTGATCTTCTGCCACATTTACTCTATCTGCAGTGTTGATATAGTGTTGTTATGGTCTTTCACAATTTCCACAAAAGATTACCACATGACACTCATAAAAGGTATAATAAAGAGCTTTAACTCATCCGAAGAACACGAGGAATTCTCCCTCCTTTTAGAAATGCCATTTAACTGACACGGGGGAAAGAAACTCATTTAGAAGTTTAAAGGATTACAGGACCGCACAATCCTACTGGGAAGCCTGAAAGCCATTCATTAGTTCCCTCATGAGTGATGCACTAGAAATCCTCAGATGGTGAGTCCGTCCACTGAATGGCTAAGCAGGCTAGCGGGGCAGTGGGGCCAGAGAGAGCGAGCCAAAGATGGACGGAGGGCAAATGAGAGCGATAGTTGAGAAGCACTGCAAGAAAAGTGAACCTGGATCAAAATGCTGATAGTAGTACTCTGGTTCTCACACACACACACACACACACACACACACACACACACACACACACACACACACACACACACACACACACACACACACACTAAAGCCCTGAGGCAGGTAGATAGCAGGAAGCTAGCATTAGCCAATCACCAGCTTCTGTTACAGTCTCAGAGCTGCCAGTCATCCTTTAAATGGTAATGGTAAATGGCCTGTATTTATATAGCGCCTTTACTAGTCCCTAAGGACCCCAAAGCGCTTTACATATCCAGTCATCCACCCATTCACGCACACATTCACACACTGAAAGCCTTGCAGCTGTCTGCAGCTCGCTGTCAATCAATCAGCAGCGTTATGAGTCACACAGGTGAAGGTGTGCCATTTGGTGCCATTTGAGGAGGAAGCTGAGATCAGGTGGATTAAGAAGACTGTATGTAACCTTTCATGGACAGATTTGAGGTCCCCTGGTCCTGGAACCAAACCACCAGAAGCTGTACCAACAATGAGGGTTTTGCCGCGCCGTGGCTCAGGTGGTCGTCCACCAAGACGTCTATCGGTGGATCGATCCTTGAGTCCTCCTGTCTTATGTAAGAAACCGAACCCCTGGAATGCCAGTGGAGCTCACCAGCTGCTCTGGTTGCTGGCTGACCGTCTTTCCCCCTGCCGTCTCCCATCCATCCTGCCCACTTTCACACTGTTCTGTCCTAATCAAGGCTAAAGCCCCCCAAAATATTTCAGACCTGCACTAGAAAGCTTTGTGTTTTTCCACTGAGTAGAAAAACACAAATTCTGGAGGAAGGAATAAAAGGTAAGACGGTAAAAATTCATGTTGAGGCAGAAAAATAAATCACACAAATAGCGGATTATTATTCCTCGCAGTGATGCGAGATGGGTGTCACGACTGCCTTCAGGACTGACACGATGTGAAGAGAGAGGAAGAGATTTGACATGCATTTCCACACCAGGCAGCTACAAGCTTTTCTTTGTGCAGACTTCCAAAAAACACCAGAAAGATTTAAGGAACCTTTACAGGCTTTAATCTGTTCCTACAGCTCATTTAACACGTTTGTTGTCTCCTGCTTTCCAAAAAGTATCTCTAACGAATGTTTCTTTTCTTAGATTAGATGCAAAACATCGACATGGCAGGATGACCCACTGGTTTATGAACTTCTTGTTTTGAAGCCCATATTTTGCATTGCAGAGTAGTTTAGCAGACAGCTAGCAGCTACATCTAGCATGTAGAAACACAGACTGTAAGTCGCCCTCCTCTGCGTCCAGAAAGCAATCTATTTGCAGCATTAACAAGGCTAACGTCATCCATATTTGAGGAGCAGTGATCTTGACCCAGATACACAGTGGGTGAGATGATCGCTGCAGGAGGAGGGGTTCTCATTAAATATCAGAAATCAGCTAATCGGAGCGCCTCACCCTCTGACTTCAGTGTGACTGATGACAACGGCCGCCGACTGCGGGGCCAATCGATTACGCACGGGCTGTCTTTGTGAACGATTAATAAAGCTTTCAATTGGATTTCAGACAAAAGGTGGTCATCGGAGGAGAATTTCTTCTTAAAAATCCCACTAAAAGTGATCCTTGGTGCAAAAACAGACAGCTGATGTAATCACACTCTGCTTTAAGAGGCATGAAAAACGGCGTGTGAGGCGTTCTCCTGCAGCTTGCTCCTGCCTTATTGTTCAGAAAACAGGTGAGTTTTGTATGTGCTCGGTGCACGCTGGGTGTTTTATCTTCTCTTGTTGCTTGGCTCCGTTCAAATGCGTCCACACTGGGAGATGAAACGCAGCCTGCCTGGGCATTAGAAAAGGAGCAAAATGAAGGCTGTAAGCTGGTGTGAGAAACGTCTCCATACACCACAGTTAGTTGTTCTTGGTATCTGTGTGTTGCTTCTCCTCCCTGTCGTACTCTTCATCGCTTTTTTTCTGCCCTCAATCCCTCTCATTGCCTCCTCCTCCTCCTCTCCATGGAACAAGTGTTATTGCCTGCAGCCATCAAACTGTGCATGACCGCAATATAAACTGCTTTTCACTACAATAGGTTACATTTCACTGTGTTGTGTAATGTGTGTGTGTGTGGTGATGTAACCGGGTCAGTGTTGTGGCTGGCGGCCCATCAGACAGATTGAGGAACAGTTACTCCGGTCCAGTCGACTGTGTGATTGGCTGTTCAACCGACCAATGGCGCAGCAGGCTGTCAGCGGCAGCAGCGCTGAACCCGACTGCCTCAGCAGACTCATGATGAACGCTCGCTCTGGGACTATGTCAGGATGCTGCATGTTAGACTGTGTCCTCGTGACCTTATGTTGATCCCTGTCACCTTGGTAACGTTGGTAACACTGTTGCATTTCAGGGGCTTTTGTTTTCGTGAACATCAAGTTGTGCGCCACGTTTTTTTGTGTGTTTTACACCTTATTTCTTGTGTTCCTGTCTTTGTGTGTCCTCTGAGTCACTACAGTGTCCTCTGTGATGTTCAGGACAAAGATTATTTTGGTAGCTTTGCCTCTGTGCACAACCACAGAGCCCTGCACATCGAACATCTCCAAGCATCTGAGGTGCAAACTTTTAGTCTTAATTCAAGGAGTTTTACAAAAATCTGCATAAACTGTTTATTATACACAACCCTCCACTTTCAGACGTCAAAATTGAGCCAAATAACATAATATCAGCAACTTAAGTAAAAATATTTGTTACTAATACCAGCGACTGCCTGAAGTGTAGACATCACCAAATGCTTCTTCCTGCTTTGCTCTGCTAACGTCTGTGCTGCAGCTTCAGGTGCTGTTTGTTTGTTTGTGATTCAACTTTCAATTCAAGTTTATTTATGCAGCGCCAAATCACAACAACAGTCACCTCAAGGTGCTTTATATTGTAAGGTCGACCCCAGGATAAAACATATAGAGAAAAACAATCATATGCCCCCCTATGAGCAGCACTTTGGTGACGGTGGGAAGGAAAAACTCCCTTTTAACAGGAAGAAACCTCCGGCAGAACCAGGCTCAGGGAGGGGCGGGGCCATCTGCTGTGATTGGTTGGAATGAGAGAAGGAAGACGGGATAAAGACATGTGCAACACCAAATTCTGTGTAACTGTGATTGCAGTAACCCAATTGTATATACATAACACTATTTATTACATATTGCTTTTTAAAACTGGCTTGTATATTTGTACATTTTATATATTTTTTTCTCTGTTAATACTGTCAATATATAATATAATGCTGCAGAACTGTGTCCCCCAGCATGTCTGCACTGAGTAGGAGATGCTCTGTATCTCATTGTACAACTGTATAGTGACAATAAAGGCATTCTATTCTATTCTATTCTATTCTGTGGAAGAGAGCCAGAGATTAATAAAAAGTGTGATTCAGGTGTATTAACACAGAGTTTACATTGTGAGTCTCTGTGCCTTCAGTTTTGTATTTAATAACTAAAAAGCTGCTGTGTTGGGTTGAGATCAGCTGTCTAGTAAAGAATCTTTCATGTCTTTGCCTTGAGAAACCTTTGGGCTGCTTTTGCTTTATGTTGCTTTTGCTTTATGTTGTGAGTCTTTATGTGAAGCTTGTGTGATAAGTTTTGTCTGAATGTGTGCAGAGAGTATAACCCTGCACACGTCATAGCGCCTCCTGCTGCTGCTAACAGCAGTCACATTATCAATAATCACCACTGACAGCCACACATTTAAACTGAGCTCCAGTTTTTTACCTTCTGATGGACAAAACCTTCACAGTCGTTTCAGTAACTATGATTTTGTTGATTCGAGACCAAAGGGGACCGAAGTGTAGGTGATGGAGTACGGCGCTTATTGAGCTGAATCCCAAATTATTTGTTTTACTTCATATCCCCAAAATGTGGATGTGATGAAAAAGGCTCTTTCTTTAATAACATTACAGAATGTGCAAAATCCCCACAGCAAGCATAAAGCAGCGCCCAGACAGAGAGACAGGACTATTTATACACACAGAAACTTAATCGGGGGGAGGAGAAACAGGAGGGAAGCGAGACACAGCTGAACACAATCAGGCAAACAAACAGAGAGGAAGTAAAACTCAGGAAATACAAACCAACACACATGAACACCGAAGGACACAGAAGGCTGGAAAACACAGAGGGGAAGGAGACTGATAAGGAAAGCACACAGAGTACATGTAGGAGGGATGGTATTCACAGTTAAGGAGAACTACGAATGCAGAAGAAGAATGAAAATCCAAGACATGAAAATCTACACAAAACAGAGCGTTATTCTTAGAACGGTACAGAAGAGCAACAGAAAACGAAACAATAAAAAACGATATTCAAGTCAGAATAAATACGAAAACCACACTCAGAAAGCAGGGACCAGTTAGAGGTGACGACCTCAGATACCATGGGTGGGATTCAGTTTACCCAGAATGCCTTGCTGTTCAGAAGACGGCACGTTAAACACACACACACACACGTTTATATAAGGAGGGTCTGCAGCCGTCTTTGCTCACGCATTTATTCAGGGAGAGGTGTTTGTACCAGGGCGGTGTTTAAACTGTGTGTTAGCACAGTGTGTGTGTGTGTGTGTGTGTGTGTGTGTGTGTGGGGATAATGAAGGTCATTTTCAGCGTCCTGCAGGTTAAAGCAGGGGCAGTGGCTCCAGCAGTATTGATTGTTTCCAATAAGCTGCTGGTTGAGGCTGGAGCCGTCAGGTCAGGTGGAGCGCGCTCCATCCGATGCATCACAGCAGTAGATGCATTAAACACGACATGCACTGAATAGGAAAATTAGAAGAAACTAATAAAGACCTAACCGCACAAGCGAGAACACCAGCCGTCAAAACAGGCGGAGAGACGGTGTATCGCCGTCCTGTTTTTGTCCTTCCTGTTAAACGCTCTGAGACGTATGATGACAGGCAGGCTTTGACTTTAATGGTAATAGCGAGATAAGTGGATGTTGAATCTCTGCTTCTCTTTGCTGACGTGGTTACAGAGCTGCGACTGCAGACATGTCATAGAAGCATGTAATTAATGACGTGAGCAGTGAGCCATGTGTCCCGTGGCTACATTTTAAAAGCAGGAAACCACAAAGTGGCTCTCATACTTCTTTGGAAGCCGACGATTTGTATGTTTCTTCCTGGTGAACGGACGGGCGCCTCAAAGCTCTTGTTACCACATTCACCCGTCCATGTATTCACAGCTCTGTTTTACGTGTTCTGACCACTCGCTAACCATCGTGCATTTTCTTGCATATTTTGGGGATCAAACCACCGACTGTGATAAGCAGACGAAACACTCGGTCGCCCATAATGTCTGGTGTGATAAAACGGATTATAACAAACCAAAATGAAGTTATCGACTAATATCCAGCCAATAAAAGAAGTGTAACGTGAGTGTAAGTGAAGTGAAAAATGCTTTTCAAAAAGCCAACATGACAGGAATCACTGTGAGCACTATTTTAAACTATTTTAAATTAAAAACAAAAGCAAATTAAACAGGAAATAGAAACTCCAGCCTGCAGGCAGATCAGCAAAAATAAAGACGAGATATCAGGAGTGAGGTGTAGATAAAACGAGGCCGTTAAGGTGAACATCCTCGGCAGGATCGCCTCCCGTGGAAACACATTTGTGCTGAGAGTAATAGATGCGGAGGCGCGCTTGTTTCATTACATGCGCAAACAGCAACAACAGCTCTCCTGACAGCCGTACAGACGGGAAGCTGACACCGAGGTTAGCCTCTTTCATTACTCCTCCTCCTCCTGGAGCGCTTTGACTAAGCATGCAGCTGCCGTGTGGAAGACTCAACAAGTCACACGTGACGCCGGCGTCACGTCTAAAACACGAGTGCTGCCAGAACGAAGGCAGCTGCGTGATCTACGCCTGAAATGCTGCATATTTGCACAAGATGAGGATGCACATCACAAGTGACACAGCATCGCTGCTTTCAGTAACAACAAATCTGTCCTCCAACAAGAGTTACACAACTAGAAACTCGACAATAGCAACACTGTTTATTGATATTTGTGGGAACAAAGCTGCTCTCTAATTAATGGGATTAGCAAGTATAGCCATGAACACAAACATCTAACAAGATATGAGCTTCTGTATATTTCTATAGAAGTGTGTCCTTTAACTTTGCATTTCTTTCCAGGGAAAAAGTTTTTTCCCTCGTGTTGTACGTGTGCGAGTGTGTTGGGCTCACGTTTGGTCTAAACCCGACTGTCCTGTTCAGATAGACAAACAGCTGAATACACGAGTCTGTTTCTGCTTTATTAAATACATTTGAATTCAAGCAGCTCATAAATCTGCTAATATGTGAAATGTGTAGTTTTTCCCTCAGGCTTTCACACTGTGTCCACACTAATACATCTTTGTTAGAAAACATCTTTTCTGTCCGTGTCTGTCCACACAGAGACAGTTTGAAAACGCCATTTTCACGTCGCAGTGTGGGCAAACGGAGGCTTTCAAAAGTCATATGATGCAGTCATGTGACCAATGCAACTAAGACGGCGGATGGCATTTTGTTTGGTTTCAATTTTGACAGCCCGATTAAAGATCAATATCAGTTTGTACCTGCTCCAGATAAAACTCGGCACTTTTCCTCGTTTCAAAGAGCCGTAAAGTAAATAAACGGCAGACGGACATGATGCAGGTCGAATTGTCTTGTGTTTGACGCTCAGCACAGGAACGCAGCGTTTTCAGTGTGGAAAGTGTGAAGCAGGGAATTCAAATCATGGGAATGAGGTCTTCCTCCTGCTGTAACAGATAAGAGTTCAGATTTGCTGTTTGCGTTTGTGTCTCTGCAGCGCTCTGATTAAATCTGGATCGGGCCACAGCGCTCACACGAGCGAGGGAAGGTCAGAAACGGCATTTCAGAATAAACAAACAAGGCGAGCTCGCTGTGAAGGACGCCGGAGTGCGCACACTTTTAATTTGGGGTCCTGAATGAGGTTCTTTCGCTGTGAACAGCAGCAGAATCTTTCAGCCACACCTGAAAGCAGACGCACGAGTCACCTCCTGAACGATGCCGCAGGAATCACAACATGAACAACGGCAGAGTTTTCAGTTCTACTGACTAAACTCTGGATTGTTTTAACCTGTTGAGCTCCACGAGTGTCTCTGAGGTTCCTGCTTGAAAATGAAACGTCCAAAATGACTGAAATATTCCTCTGAAATGAAAAATAATCTTGGAATCAAAATAAAGCTAACACCTGTGAGACTTCATAATACGCATCAGAGCAGATGTCACTGCGTTAAGGCGACTGAGGACAAATTTTTCCTGCCATATTTTGTTGCATTTTATAGAAAATAACACAGACATCACATCGATGCTGCTGAAGCGAAACACAGCAAAGCTACAGAGGTTTTAATAAATACATAACTCTGTACAACATGTTAAGATTAGTGCACAATGCGTCTGTGGATAAAGAAGTGAATAAGACAGGAAACGGTTACATGAGTTCAGGAATGCAGTTTCATCGTGGTGACAATGAATCCCGTCGTGGCTGCTTAAATGTGCAGTTTAGAGACGGTGGCACTGAAGAAAAGACGGGAGACCCAGCTGAAGATGTCCAATCCTCACTGAGCGCGAGCAGGATGAGCAGAGACGTTTATCTGGATATGGATGTTCTCCTACTTTACAGAGATTTCAGATGGAATTATATAAACAGGGATTATGTAGAAAGTCTATCATGTCGTGCTTTTCTGAAGAGGTTTTAATTTCATCAACTGCTATGAACTGACCTACACTCAAACCTGTCACCGTGACGGCCCGTCACCTTCATTTGGTACTTTTCCAAACCCGCACGCTCGCTTTGACTGCAGCCGCTCTGCTTTCATTTCACTATTGTATCACTTTATGATCTCTTATCTCTGCGAGTGCAATGACAGCAGTGACACAGATGAAGTTTTATTCACTCAGAGCCAGAACCTGAACAATATCCACTCAAGGCGCACTCAGAAATGTCAAAACCATCAAAGAGAAACCTGCTTTCCTTTTAATCTCCTGAGCAGGTGATCTGAGCTGTTGATGTGAGGGGAATATTTTCCCTGTGATGAGACCTTTCAGCCAAACAGGCAGACCGGAGCTGCGGCAGAAATCCATCCATCCAATCGCACACACGGTCTTTATGCTGTACACGCGCCCTGTTTGTGGGGACTCGTGTTTGTGTGTCACAGCTTGTTAGCAGGCATGTTGTCTTGTCCATCAAACATCTCCATCCTGCTGCTCCCTCTGACCTTTAGCTTACATTGCTGGCCTTACGGATAATAAACTGATCCGTAAGGCCAGCAATGTTGTGGGGATGGAGCTGGACTCCCTCAAGGTGGTGTCGGAGAGGCGGATGCTGTCCAAGATAAAGACAATGTTGGATAACACCTCCCACCCACTCCATGACATGTTGGTCAGTCACAGGAGCTCGTTCAGTGAGAGACTGAGATTACCGAAAAGCACCACTGAACGACACAGGAAATCATTCCTGCCTGTGGCTCCCTGTACAACGCATCCACTTAACACACTGTTTGCTGCTACAACTACACATGTTTCTTTTCCAACTATTTATTTATAAGTGACTTATGTATGTATGTATGTATATATATGTATATATTGTACTATTCTTAGTTAGCATATTGTCTGTCTTGTCTTAATGTTGGTTTAAAATGGAGCACTGTAACAAAAAATAATTTCCCCCAGGGATCAATAAAGTATTCTGATTCTGATTCTGATTAATTAACAGCCTTTTTCTCCATTGAGCCTCAATTCAAATGGCAGCACAGCCCACGGTGGTGTGTGTGTGTGTGTGTGTGTGTGTGTGTGTGTGTGTGTGTGTGTGTGTGTGTGTGTGTGTGTGTGTGCGCGCTTGGGGTAATGAAAAGAGTTTATACTTATATTATTATAATAATAATAATAATAACTATAATACTAACTTATATTATATTATTATATTATTATTGCAATAATAACAGTGTGCAATACACATACACTTCTGTTTTTATTACTAAGTTAATATAATGTGTTGTGTTGTTTGTGTTGCGTTGTGATGTGTCATATCGTGTCGTGTCGTGTTATATGTAGTGCCGACGTATGACAGTTTTCCAATTTCATTGTACTACTGTACTATGTATGACTGTGCAATGACAATAAAGAGTTATCTTATCTTATTAACAAAAATAATTGAATAAACAAATAAAATACTTCTACATGTGAACTGCACAGCACTAAACATGTGATAAAAAATGTTTACAAATTTATTTTTGCACTCGCAGAAAATTTAGTGTGTATAGGAGCTTTAGGTGAGGTGAGGGTGCTGCACTATCTGATCTTTAAGTGATGACATATGAACAAACTGGCTGTTGTGTTTTTAACATGTTTTGTATCTGGTTCTATTTAATCTGAACGAGCCCCTAAAAACAGTCCGTGATCCCTGTCGACCTGTTTTTGTTACCACTGGTCATTTTAAAGCTCAGTGTTTAAACCCTTACGATGTAACTCCAGCCCAGCAGCAGTATATGAATGACTAACCTCGTATTGTGGATGGATTATCTCAGTTGTTCTCCTGGCTGAAGTTTGGTCCGTTTACAGCATCCTGCCATGCGATTGCATTTGTCTCTAACCATCAGGAACCCTCATGTTAACTTTTATCGAGTGGAAAAAGTTAGCGTTCATCCTCCAGCTTCACTGTTTATGTTATGCTAACGTAGCTGTTTTGCTAGCGATCACGTAGCACATCATTATATAGCAGCTAGCCCAACTTCAGTAACCCTACAAACGTCACTGCTGTTTAGTTTTCTGTCTTCATTTATGTTGGAAGTGATAGCAGAGCTGTACGTTTGAATTTTTCAGAAATCTCTCAGTCAGAACATGCTATATCATGTTTACATGGAAGCTAGCGAGCTAACTTCCTGCTAACTTCTAACTGGATGTTAAACTTAATTGTTACACCTGGTAAAGCAGCAACACTGATCATTTTATTAAAGATGAAAGAATCAATTCTTTTACCAGTTTGTAACTCTCAGTGATGCTGCAGTGTTCGTTTGGCTTTGGGACCTGAGGCAGAGTTTGGACCAGAAAACGGCTAATGGCGTATCCGGTCAAAGGAGCCCCATTGATCAGATGGATAGCAAGCCGCCTGGAGTGGTTGGTAAGGGAAACAAACAACGCTGCTGTTGATATTGTCTCTCTATTCTTTTAAGTACACTGAGACCAAAGAAAAACTGCTACCCGTTCCCACATGCATGGTCAGTAAAGCTGACTCTGAACCACATACTGTACATCCACACAGAAACAGCACAGGGGCCAAACTAGAAACAGTTACAGCTTCTGAATTCATGCAGTCAGTCTCTGCAAACATTTTTGAAAGAATAGGTCATCAGTAGTTCTGAAGAGCTCGCTGAATTTCATCGTGTGTTTAATGTCACCAACACCCTGCTGATTCAATAACCGCAGAGCTCCAAACCTCCTCTGGCATAAACATCAGCACAAAATCTGAGCACCGGGAGCTTCGAGGTGTGGGTTTCCACGGCCGAGCAGCTCCTGCAGGCGTAACGTGTAGGTGGCACACTGCTTTTGTGTGTGTGTGTGTGTGTGTGTGTGTGTGTGTGATATTTTGATTTTCAAGACGTTTTACCTCCTGGTCATTATCAAATAGTCTTCCATACCTGTGATAAACAACAGCAAATTTGTTGATACCATTCTGTACAAAGTTTTCCATCACATCTTGTTTATTCTTGACCTCTAAATGAAGGCACTTTTGAGCAGGAACAATGGAAGAAACGTTACTTTACTGTCTGAAACAGAGATATGGGCAGCAGCTGTGAGTCACCAACATGCAGCAAAAAAACCACAACAACAAAAAAAGCCCATCATCGCCGAGCCAGGGTAATTAGCTCGCAGACACTAAATGAAAATCCTGATTAATAATGTGCAGGAAGCGAGCCGAGCTGAATCGCTTCCAAACGCCGCTGCGGCGCTGCAAACCGAGGGCGGCCTTCTCGGCATCAGTTAAACAATATAGATTTCTCAACCAAACTAAATTGTATCTCTCACACAAAACACAAACAACAAAATTCATTTCCTGCATTGTGAAACAATCACCATCCATCCATGACAGTTATCAGGAGAAAGCAAAAGTCATTCAGGTGAAATTGGAGAAAAATGTGTTTTTGTCTATAATTAGGCCGCTGCTGGCTGACAGGCAACAATTAGAGGAGAGATGAGAGGAGAAAGAAGGGAGGAGGAAACAGGAGAGTGGGGTGGAAGGTGAAATGAGATCACCCCTGAAGACTGATGGATTTTAATGATGCACTGAACTCACAATTTTGGATAATCACCAAAATGTCATCCGCTGTTTTACAATTTAATAAAACGAGCACCAACTCTGAAAATTGCTCTAAAACATGCAGGAGACATCCACCTTTAACCCCAACGTCCTGGGGTTTCTAGCACAGTCACACACCTGCTGCTGAATCACTTCAGCTTAATTCTCTCAGCCAACGCGAGCCCGTCTTTCTTTCAGAGACTTGGAAAACCACTTTCCAGCCCCTGAGTCAGGGAAGAGTCTAGTTTTAGAAATTCACACAGCAGATAAATGCTCACCGAGAACTTAATTGGAGGCTCTAAAGGTCCCGTCTCCACATTCGCACCGAATGCGTTGTGCACAACAAAGACATAATAACACTCCGTCTCTTTTCACACCATTTCCACAAACTATACACTTTCTATGTGCTTGTTCCATTTTTCATGCTTATCTGTGTCAGAGTCGCACGAGCAACCTTAGGGCAGACTAATTTTTCTGAGGGGACACTGATGTATTCCCAAGAGACACAATCCTCCCAGCATTTCCTGAATCTGCCAAAGTCGGAGACATCCTAGTCACCTCAACTGTCCCCATTCGGTGTGAACAAACAGCCCCAAAGTCTCTGAGCTCTGAGAGTCCACTTACAAAGCTTTAAGTAATACGAAGCCTGGCTGCCAAAACTGTGCTGTGCATTTAAAAAATAAATGCACGTGATGCCATGTGACACAGCAGTTGTTGATTTTGATTAGCTATTAAGCTAACAGCTAAGGCCATGTCCAAATGAAGGTCCTGCTCAGTGGAGCAGTAGGACAGTATAGGACAGCAGCAACTTTGGAAGGAGCAATCATGACGAGTGCATCTGCTGATGCTCACAGACGCCCGGACTCGAGTCGGTGAAACTGAGGTAAGCGATGTTAGCCGATTAGAAAGCTACATTAATGCTACCGAATCCCTCTCTGTTTGGGTGGTGGGAGGTAGAACGTAGATCTAAAGCTAAGTGCACTAAGTTATAGAAACGAGCTCTTCCCAGGGAGCAAACACACGTCTACCATCACCTGTACAAAACACATAGGTCAACAATGCATTGCTGTGATGTCTGGGACGATGCAGTAAATGTTTCTCCTTTCACGGCTGACTGTCCTCAAGTGATTCCTGCATCAGAGGTAGGAATTCTCCAACAGAAATCCAGAAACCATCCAAACCTGGATAAAATGATCTCAGGTGGCATCTTTGTTGGCAACAGTGGGACCGTTGGAGTATTCCTGGAATTTCCACCACAACAGTCTCTAGAGTTTATCTGGGAAATGAGAAAATAGTCGAGTGAGTGGCTACTCTGTGGACAGCAACACCTTGTGGATGAGAAAGGTCAGAGGGGGATGGTCAGACTGCTCGGAGCTGACAGAAAGGTTAGCGTAACTCGGATAAGTGCTCATGACAACTGTGCTGAGAATAAATGATCTGTTAGGACTCTGCATGTGAAAGCTTGAGGTAGACTGACAACAGCAGCAGAAAACCACATGGCTGGCATCTCCATCCATGCTGAAATCAAGCCTCGTGGTGAATGGTATGTTAACACCAATCGGTAACGGTCTGAATGCCACAGCCCTTTAAATGTTGTTGCAGACCACGTGCAGCCGTTTATGCTCACAGTTTATCACCCTCTAATGGCTCTTTCAGCACAATGATTCTTTATGTAGCCGAAAAATCTGCAGCGATGTTGCAGTGAAATCATTTCAGAGTGGAAGAACAACAAAGGAAGCTTCACAACGTCTCATCAAGAACTAACAGGCAGAGGAAGACTTTGTGTCAGTCGCTGTTTCAGCCTCAGGTTCTGTGTCAATATATTCAGTCTTGCGTTAAACATTTTAAAACTGTTTCAGTTTGAGGTACTTCTCAGTACCAAGACAACTTGACCTTGTTAACCCCAAGTTTTCAAATATTCTTATTTTATTACAGAATACTGATGTAACATACTAGAAGATCACCCAGAAGCTTAGCTTTCCCGAGTTTGTACTGAAAGACTGCAAAGCTGAGAAGTCTCTCCACACCGTGCACGAATATAGTCGCTGGATCCAGAAGGCCAATTAGAAACAGGACAATGCTTGAATGTGCCTCTTCTGCACAGCCACATTTTAACAGGCACAACATATAACTATCACACACACACGTACACACACACACACAGTATCCTGTACCTGTCATCTTTGCAAACCTAGCAAACTGCATGTGTGGGTTATTTGGTAAAACTATTTGTTTTACAGCGTACTGCATTCTTGCACTTTTTACTGCGTTTAGAGGATGATGATTACCAGCTCGGCTCACGTTCAGCTTACCTTCATTGCCTTTTTTTCCCCTTTCAAAGACTTTGCAGGGCTGTTTGCTGTAATGAAGGACTGATTTGTAAAGAAGTGTTTTTATCTCATTCAGAACAATCAGCTCCCCAGAGCACCGCAATGCATAATGAAGGCAAGGCAAGGCAAGGCAAGTTTATTTGTATAGCACAATTCAACAACAAGGTGATTCAAAGTGCTTGTACACAGATAAAGTACACAGATTTTCTACAGTCACAGCATATTTGTATGCATGTTTGCTGTTATAATGAGCTATAGCATTGCCTTTCTGTTTGTATTCAAGGAGCTCGTTGACCCTGATTTGTAGGCACTGTGGGAGGGGTCAGTGGTGGCTCTTTATTGGAGACTTTAGCTCTCATATCTGCGGTACTGTTTGAGTAGGTGGGTTTTACATGGGCACTGACTTACTGTCTTTTGTTTTTTTTTTAATTCTTATTTTGTATGGACAGAAACATTAACAAATATACAACAGGAATAATCATACTGTCAGTTCTCTGTCCGTTTCTTAACAACAACCAACAAATAAGGACTAACAATAACTAAAGACAAGCAAACCAAAAAAAAACACCAGGAGAGACAAAATGATAAACCGCCTCCTGGGAAACATCAGCAAAAACAAAAGCAATGGGGGCAAAACACCCGGGTGCCTAAAAACAAAACATAACCTTGACTACTGATAACATTAGACAATTTCTTCCCTCTACTGACTTTCAAAGTAAAAGAACAACAACGAAAGTACCAACGACACATGAAACACATGAAACAACCCCCCCCCCCCCCAAAAGAACACTTATCACAATATCTAGGAGACATTGTCGATGTACAACAAAAAAGGACCCCAGACCTGCTCAAGAATATCTTCTCTCCCCTTAATTCTGTACATAACTCGTTCATATGATGCCATCTTATACATTTGTTCAGTGCATTCCCTGAGAGAACAGGGGCTGGATGACTTCCAGTGCCTCAGTATTATCCTGCATCCTGTTATGAAAGCCAGACGCATCCACAGTCTGTTTTTTTGAAAGGATACTGTTGTCAGGTAACAGGCCCAGGACACACACAGCTGGAGATTTAGAAAGATTAAGTTTAAAAATATCATTCACCAAGTTAATGATCCCGTCCCACAAATAATCATTTTTCCGACATGTGTACAACATATAAACTAGGGTCCCGGCTTCCTCCTGGCATTTCCAACAGGTGTCATTATCCACAAGCTTCAGCCTGACTAATTTACTGGGAATCCAGTAATTTCTGTGAAGCAACTTGTACTGGATAAGTTGAGACTGTGTTTCAGGTGAGCAAACATACCATGATGTCTTAAAAATCAGCTGGCCTGGCTTTATTGTTTTTCACTGGTAAATCAATACACACTTCAGACAAGCTGATCACTCTCCATTCCCTCTTTTCGAGTCGCGTCTCATCCACTAAAGCCTCTGAGCTGGGAAACCTCGTGGCTTTCTCATCTTTAGACGGAGGCAGAGATGGTTTCTGTCACTGTAACAGTACTGACAGCGATGTGTCACAGCTGGACAGGTGTCAGTCAAAACACCAATTACAGCCACACACACACACACACACACACTCGGGGGTCAAGTTAATTAGATCTGCAGTGAAGTCGGTGAAGCAGACGGAAACGACTCCACGCTGCGTCTGATTACGGGAACACACACACTCAAAATCTTCACATCTGTGGAACAAAAACATTCTTTTTTATTAATATTTGTGTTTTAATTATCATTTAATTTCCTTAATGCATTCTCTGAACGGACTCACTGAACCAGTTAAACAATGAAAACAAATTAAAATGTCCACAGACGTTCTGCTTGTTTTGGTGTTTTAAGGATTAAGAAAAAGAAAACTATGAATTCATGTATTAATGACAGATTATGCAGGAGTAATGAGGAAAAAAAGCATTAAAAGCACCCTGATTTTAATGTGATTTCCCATTTCTGATAAGAAATGGATCCCGCGGGGCTGCGAGAATAAAAACTAAATGGGCTCACATTATCCGAGCTGTCAGATAGCGAAAGTGCAGAAATAAAATAAAAATAATAAATTCCTCCTTAGTATTTATCAGCGAACGCGTCTTAAATGGAACACGATTCAGGCAAGAAGAAGCTCTCCCGCTGCGCTTTCACACTTTAACTGGCTGCTATTAATCATTTGTTCACAGAGGTGTCATCGTTTTTCAGAAACCTGCCAGGCGGCTCGGAGATATGACTAAACTTTGGGATAAAGAATCCAGGAAAGTTGGTTTTCGTCTTCTTCTCTCGTGTGTTTTACCGCCGGGCTTTGGTCTGCTGCCGCACGGCTGCTTCAGCTCTTCGTTAAAAACAATCCACGCGCGAGTTTTAAGACGGCTTCTGTGTAAACGGAGGCGACAACTGAAAAACCCAACTTTACACCCACAAACACACAACATGGAGAGAGATCCACGTCTGCCTCCGTGTGAACTGCTGCTTTTCTTTCACTTTGTTTGACTTCTTATAAAACTTTAGACATCAGCACATGAACAAACTTCAGTGTTTGCTCTTAAGGTGCTCACAGTGAAATCGATACATGTAACTCATTTATGAAGAGCTGTTAAAGAATGATTGATTCACAGACATGTAACAGTATCAATAAGTCTTTTTCAACCAATCACAGCAGATGGCCCCGCCCCTCCCTGAGCCTTGCTCTGCCGGAGGTTTCTTCCTGTTAAAAGGGAGTTTTTCCTTCCCACTGTCACCAAAGTGCTTGTTCATAGGGGGTCACATGATTTTTGGGTTTTTCCTCTGTATGTATTATTGTAGGTTCTACCTTACCATATAAAGCACCTGGAGGCGACTCTTGTTGTGATTTGGTGTGATGAGTAGAATTAACCATCAATTATTTGGTTCTATTAGTCTTTGAAACCTGCCACGGTGTTGTGATCATGATTTTGTGCATCGCGTTGTGTGATGAAGTATCAGGTCAGGTCAGTTGTAGTGGGAGTCATGTTTGTGTTTCGCTCTGGTTTCCATGTAGTTGGGTCGTCACACCTGCAGCGTGCCATGCTGTACCGTTGAGCATTCATGGCACATAATCCACAAGCAGCGTTGTGAGTAACAGCATTCATCCACATTGACGGCGAGGGAGAGTTAAAAACATTAAACCTGTTAAACTTTACCCAGAACATCAGCTTCATATTTCTGCTCTCATGTTGAGACTACTGTTATCCCGGTTTGTTAGGAAAACAGTATCTTCTTATTTCTGACCTGGTCCAGGGGCCTGACTTCACAATAGAAGTGATCTGGCTGACCCCCACAGGACAGAGCAGGTAACTGGTTTTAACTGGTCTCGCTGCAGCAGACGCTCTGACCTCTCTGCTCACACACTACATATAAATCGACTGGACGCCACGTGGAGTCAGACTCACTTTGTTCGCCATCGTCGCAGTCTTTCACCCTCATTTTTATGTTTCATGGCAAACACTCACAAGTGACACACAACATGACACTCATGTCCTCACACACACACACAGTAAAATTGTATACTTGTTTGCGTACCTCTCTCTGCTTTGCCTTTGAGCTGCTGTGTATGGTTTGTGTGCTTCGTTACAGAGACTCAACATGTCTGTTTGCTTCATCCTCCACTTTTTCCATCCGCGCCCTCTTTCTTTTCTTCCCCTTCTTCTTACTTTCATGCAGTCTTCTCTTTTTGTTACAAATATTGATACACCTTCCTTGTTCACTTGCTTAGCTTTTGTGAAGAGGTTTTCTCTTCACCATGGAAATTATTCTGCGATCATCCTCCGCCGTCGTCTTCTGTGGATGTTCAGGTCTTTGTGCTCGCTTTCTTTCTCAGGATGCACCAAACTGTAGATTTTGCTGCTCCTAATGTTGTAGCCATTTTGCTGGTGTTGTATTTCTATTTTGGCAGTTTAAGGATGGTCTGTTTCACCTGCATGGAGAGCTGCTTTGACCACATGCTGTCTGTTCACAGCAAAATCATCCAAATGCAAGCACCGCACCTCAAATCAACCCCAGACAACTTTTATCTAATTCATTGATAAAGACATAACGAAAGAACTGACCACACCTGCCTGTGAAACACCCTTTGAGTCAATTGTCCAATTACTTTTGGTCCCTTTAAAAGAGGGTGGCACATGTTAAGGAGCTGAAACTTCCAAACCCTTCATCCAGTTTGAATGTGGAAACCCTCAAATAAAAGCTGCAAGTCTATGTTCATTATATAACTATAATTGGAACATGTTTCAGTACACAGGTTAAAAAAAAACAAAAACACAACTTAAGTCAGTGTACAAATATATAACATCACATCTACACCTTTTAAAGCAGGCTTTATAAAACTCAGCACAAGCACTGTTACCAAAATCATGGCTGGTAAAGTTGTGATCTCATAATAAAGATGGATCAATTTATTATGAACCACATGGGCTGACTGTTACCCACAAACACAGCAGCTCCCTGTGTGTGGTTTTCAGCTACCGGGTCAGCTCTGCTCTTCTGCTGCTCTCCTCTCACTTCGTTCCTCTCTGAACTGCAGCTTTCTGCTTCTTCAGTTATTTTTCTGATCGCTGCACATGCAGAGAGGGATTGTTCTCTAAAAAATACAAATTTAAATAAAACACAGTGGCGTAGCGAAGGTTCTGAACTGCTGTAATTCCTCTCAAATACAAAGAGATAAAACAGCAGAGATCCCTCATTATTAAAATCCTGCAGTGTGTCTGAAAGCTGGGATGCTTTCTCGCTGCCTTTAATGTGCGTCAGAAGCTGAAATCATTTTGAAGAAGCGGGGAAATATTTTCAAAAGCAATAAGAAAATGTTTCAATTCTTTAAAGTGAAAGATTACATTTTCCCCACATGGTGAGAGGGAGATGTAGGAGGGTTTGAGGGTGTCATGTAGGATCTTATCATCCAAACAAGCTTCAGTCTTCGGTTAACACAGAGGCAAAGTTAGCCTGCTCCACCTGGGCTGTCTGCAGGTGGATGAACAGCCGTTCAAAGGTCCTCCTGCTCTACAGCACAGATTCAATCCTCTCCGTGACTCCAGCAAACCTGCAGACCTGTCAGTGGGCTTACTGTCTGCTAGGCTGAACCGAAGCAAAGTTAATTTTCCTATTTGAAAAGATAATAGTGTGGAGGTGAAATGGCTTAAAAACTGTGGAAGGGTCCATCTAAAATATGATGGTGGTGCATTCAGGGACACTCTGACTCACAAATGCCAGACGGGTTCAGACATGAGGAGAAATGTACTCTTTAATACAGTCACCAGCAGGACTGCAGCTCTGACCAGCATCTTCCCATGCTCCCCACAGCACCATGTAAGGACCTCAGCTTAAGTGCCCTTTAGCACTACACTATTAGTAAAACCATTACGCCACTACCTATGATTGTAATATGTAAAATCCCGCCCACCAGTACGACTAATAAATACTAATAACTGCCAATGAAAATCACATAACAAAGCTCTCCTCAGAAACATATGTCAGGCAGAGCAGTCATGGTTTTAAAAAATAAAAACCGCTTACATCAGGGGCATCCAACTCCAGGCCTCGAGGGCCGGTGTCCTGCAGGGTTTAGATGTGTCCTTGATCCATCACAGATGATTCAAATGGCTAAATGACCTCCTCAACATGTCTTGAAGTTCTCCAGAAACCTGGTAATGAACTAATCATGTGATTCAGGTGTGTTGACCCAGGGTGAGATCTAAAACCTGCAGGACCTCGAGGCCCTGA
The DNA here is from genome assembly GCF_041146795.1 of Maylandia zebra. Lineage (NCBI taxonomy): Eukaryota > Metazoa > Chordata > Actinopteri > Cichliformes > Cichlidae > Maylandia > Maylandia zebra. Next base: position 29,152,575 of record NC_135174.1, on the reverse strand, counting down.
GTTCCCCACCCCTGCCTTACAGAAAATAAGCGTATCCTTGACTCCTGGTGCCCATCACCAAAAAGTAGAAAACGTGACCCGAGGTCATCTTGATATCGTAAGTCTGTGAAGGTTCTCAGTCATCCAGGTCATCGTAGTCTAAGGAGCTTGGAAAGAAAAGCGTCTGGACTTCTTTAAGTTGCTTGAAGACGTTTCACCTCTCATCCGAGAAGCTTCTTCAGTTCTAAGGTCAAATGGTGGAGAGTCCCAGATTTAAGCTCTGTAGGAGTATCCCACCAAGAGGGACAAAGGGCCCTCTGATGATCCTCTACCTAATCACAGGATCCAAGGTGTGAAAATGGGTGTAGATCACAATCAGCCAAGGTTTCGGGAGAGCTCATTGTGAAACCTGGCCCCACCCTATCATGTGATTTCCTGAGATCAGATGGCCCAGGATGTGAGTGGGCGTTAAGGCGTCTAGGAAGGATCTCAAACCTGGATTATAGATAGCAGACAAGCTCCTTTCTTTCCAAGCTCCTTAGACTTTATATCATAAGGTAAAGACTCTATAATGTAGTTTAGGGGTGGTGGTCGGTGCATCCGTCACCCAGCTGATCTTCCAGCAGCAACACCGACGGACGGCCTGATCCTGCACTATGCTGCAGGCTAATTTAAGTAGAGAGGCTGTCTGTCTCCTCAGTAGAAGTTCCCAGTCAGACAGCCACATCTCCATTTTGTTTGTTTTTTTTAAATAAAACCTTATTTACCCAGAATGCACTGTATGGCAGTGCTGCATAATTCAATTTAATTCAATTCAGTTTTATTTTTATAACATCAAAACACAACAGCAGTCATCTCAAGGTGCTTTTTATTGCAAGGTAAAGTGCTTACAGTGTTAAAGAGAAACTCCAATGATCAGATGAGTCCCAATGAGCAAGCACCTGCTGACAGTGGGAAGGAAACACTCAGTTTAACAGGAAGAAACCTCAGACAGAACCAGGCTCAGGGAGGGGCGAGGACAAAGTACCCGATCAACTGCTCTGTGCAGCCGAAAGATTTGGACATCTGGACTTTTATCGGTGCTTCCACTGCTGCACGATGAAGAGGAAGAAATGCCATCAACGGGAGTGTGTGTGTGTGTGCGTGTTTTTCCTTGTTAACAATCCTGCAAACACACCAGACCTGCCCTTTAAAAAGTTAACTTGGTTAAACTCGACTGTTTTGGATTCAGCTAGCTCCCACTTCCACCTGGCTTGTTCACGTCACTCTGAATAGCGACACAGAGAGGAGGAATTATCCATTATCCGCACACAAAGGTTTCTAATCGGGGCCTAACGGGTGTCATTGAAGCGGCGGGGCTCCACCGGGCGCTGCTCATTGTGTCGCTGTTGTCTGACTCCATTGTACGAGCTGATATTTGTATGAGAAATACCCCGGCTGGCATTTGGTGAATAGATTTCTGTTTAAAGCTCCTGATGTGAAGGTGCTCTTCCATAACTGACCACCGCCGCCGCCGCAGCGAGTGTGTAAAAGGGCAGAGTGGTGGGTTTAAGCCTGCATGACTGATGAGTGTAAAATCATATTTCCACTCTGATTTTTCTGGCGGATATCACAGGCTGCAGCAGGTGGACGGGGAATACAGAAGCTCAGTCTGATACCTGCCTCTCTAAGCCACCAGCTATCCTTTTTCTCTGTCCTCCTTTACCTCAGACTGACTGTCAATCTGTCATTATCCACATTAGCCTTTTACTTTCAGCTTATATAGCAATTCTTTCGCTCGCCTTCTATTTATTCTCTCCTTTTCTATCTTTTCTATTCTATCAGTGGGAAAAAAGGTTTCCAGCAGTCCTCTGAAAAACTAAGATTCCTCCATGATTCAGCAGCACATGGAAGCAGCTTCTCTCTCACATCATTGTGCAGGAACTTTGGTCCAATCATCTTTAGAGCATTGCTTCAGTTCATTGAGGTTTGTGAGCTTTATGCACAGGTCTCTGAAGGTCCCACCACCTCCTGTTGGAGATTTGCTGCCTGCGATCATTGTCCTCTATGAGCCAGGTTCAGCCTGGCTTTAGCTGTGGGACAGATGGCCTCACATGTGACTCCAAAATACTTTCAATTCAATTCATTTTTATTTACACAGCGCCAAATCACAATAACAATCTCAGGGTGCTTTATATTGTAAGGTAGACCCTATAATAATACACGCAGAGAAAAACCCAACAATCATATGACCTGTTATGAGCAAGAACTTTGGTGACAGTGGGAAGGAAAAACTCTCTTTTAACAGGAAGGAACCTCTGACAGAACCAGGCTCAGGGAGGGGCGGGGCCATCTGCTGTGACTGGGAAATGCATACGTTGGTTTATGGCTGCAAGAAGCTCCACCGTGCTGACAGCAGGTATGAGATCCCTCCAAACGTGCTGAGCATTTCGATCAAACATCTCCACGTTGGTCTCATTGTTCCAGAGGTCTTTGTTCTGCTGTAACTTTGCAAACCTAAGCTGTGCTGCTATGTTGTTGTGAGAGAGGTATTCTCCCGGCAACAACTCCGAACAAGTCACACATGTTGATTCTTTTTCTAATTGTTGTGTCACAAACTTCAACATTTCACTTACTAACTGAAACCTGAAGGGTCCAAGATGGAGCTCTTGGGTTTATTGCAGTTTCTCTGAACATCTGAGCGTGGGGTGAATGTGCTGGGACATCCACTCCAGCAGGCTAGCACACCTCAACGCTCCAGACCTGCAAACTGATGAAACGTCTGCTTTTATAAAGGCGGTTCGACCTCCTGATGATCAGTTAATCAAGTGCTTTACCTGCTCAGGGACACTTTGTTCCCCATCAGTCTCTCCTAACTTACCTTCATATGTCAAACTTTCTCCAGCTGCTCCGACTTCTTTAACCTTCCTGTCTTTATCTTTCCTTCTTATTTCGCTCTCTCACTCTTTCTTTCATCCTCTCCTTTTGATAGGTGAATCCAATTAACAGCCAAGTAAACAAAAATGTGTGTGTGTGTGTGAGTGTGTGTGTGTGTGTGTGTGTGTGAGTGTGTGTGTGTGTGTGTGTGTGAGTGTGTGTGTGTGACTGTTCTAATTAGAATCAGGTTTCTTATGTTAGCAAGTCAAGAAAGGCCCCCGATCTCTGACAATAGTGAGACTCATTATAATTCCCACAAAGCATTGATAAAAATATGAGGTTGCATATGAACACATTCTGACCTTTGTGTTTATTCAGGCCAGAACGAAATTACAAAAACTTTAATGAACCAATTTCAGCTAAAGGCGTCGGCTCAATTTAACCAGTAAAACTTTGGCAAGAGTAGCGGCATCTCAGCTACTCCCGACAGCCCGCTTTCAGTTTTTTTTAAATATAAGGTCATGTGTTTCTGTGCTACTTATTTGCATAAATCCGGTCTTTGCAAAGTTGTGATTGGATGCCAGGATGACCAACCATCACACTTCAGAAGTCTTTGCATCGTAACATTAGCATGATACTGAAGTCTGATGCACATGAATCACACAAGATCAATGCAAAATTCAAAGATGACGATTGATGCAAACACTAGATTTTATGAAGTGATGTGTGTTTGATTACAGCTGCATGCGTCACTCACAGACTCGTCAAGAACGCAGTGACTAAAAAGCCCCATTAATAAAGAGTGCGGTCGTCCTGCGGTGTGATAGTTCTTTAGAGGCTTTATGTTCAAACTGCTCATGAGTCGTTTACAGTGAGTTTAGCCCAGCAGTGTCATAATGTTGAGGACACGCTGACACCTCGAACTTTGTGTCATAAACGTGACGGCGCCGAGTGAAGCAGCTCAAACGAACACCTCTCAATGCGATTACCTTGTGTTAAAGGCTTTCTGAATAGATCGATGCTATACAGTATTTCTACTCAACCTGCACTTTAAAACGGATGGCCCTGGCTATAAAGCAGAGAGGTTTAGCACGTTACAAGCCATCTGAGTTGTTTCCTGCACATAATCTGTTCCATAAGTTATAAAAACGGCAATAAAACTAAAAAAAAAAAAGGTTTGGAGTTAAAAAGGCAAATGAGTCCTGCAGTCAGGAGCTGGAGCGTTACCGTGATGCCATTACTGCAGCTGTTATTTCCAGTGAGGCCCTGGGCAGTATTAATCTCTCCCAACTTAATGCGATGATCTGCTTTGATCTAAATACAGTGGCTCGCCGCTAATTGCTTAATCAATTTCCATGCTATTAAACGAGTATGAGGATAATTCACACAGAAACAATCACTTCCAGCAAATAGGAAAGTGAGAGATAAAGAGGAGGCGAAAGAATGAGTTAATCTCAGCCGCCTGCTCCGCCCCGCTGCACGCTACAGCCACCTCGGTGTGAATCCCACATCTGACTCATCAGATCAGTGTGAATGAATTTACACCAGCCTTAGAATGAAAGCAGCAGTGATGAAAAGGGGAAATAAACAACGCTAAACAAAATCCTGCCTTCGTCACTGTATGCACTCACATCAGCTAATGAAAGTTTGACAGAGGAGCGATTCCCATATCCCGAGGCAGCTTTGACTCAATGTGATTTTAAGAACAACTGCCTACGTTTAGCTTCTTTTCATTTTAGTGTGCGGGGAGAAAACATCATCTCACAGAGAGCTGAATGTTGGATAATATGGGCAATCCATCACAGGGATATTTAGCCATCTTAACTTAATGATCATCGTTTACCCTCACGCTGTAAAGAAGCTGCATTCAACACCTTTTTCTAAAGTGTTTAATGACCTTCTGACAGGCGCAGTTTATAGTTACTGACGCTGAAAAGCACCAAAGTGACAACCGACACATAAAAGAAGAGAAGTTGTAGAAAGCTGCTGGTTTGTGACCGTAGACCGAGCACAGCCACATTCCTGCATGCACCAACGGAGCCGCAAAGATACGCTTACGTGCACGATTTACAGATCAATGTGGCAGAAATTGATGAAATCTTTGTCTGAGGACAAAACACTCTGTTTTGTTCTGCTTTTGCAGAATTGTTTGTTCGCTGTGATGCTCAGTTTGTGGACTCTGGCTGGAAAAAATGATTCACGAGTCAAATCAAAGGGACATTTTAGCTTGTTGTGTTAAATGAACCTCTGACAGACAGAAAATGTTAAAATAAAGTCAAACTGTGGCGTTTCTACGGGGTTCACTATGGAAGCGGTCTTAAAACAGAACCATGTGCAACACCTTTGTAAGCCTGTGTCCTTCCACAAAATATTAAGACCAGCTCTGAGTCCAACACAACAACTTTAACCTGTCCTGCTCATTTCCAGCTCCTGTGTGTGTCTGTGCTTTGCAAACAGAGGGTTTGGATTGGCTGCTGAGGTTCCTGAGGCTTAGACAGGGCTGTGCGCATTAAACTGCGTCCACACTGGTAATGATGTAGCAACTAGAGACCACAGAAAGTGAACGATATTCCTCACCTTCCACCAAATACAGGCGAAATAACCACAGGCGAAATAACCACAGGCGACAGGAAGTGGGCGGAGCCTGAGATGAACTTTTCTCAACTTCCAGTGAGCAACTTAATCCGCTGGTTACCTAGGCAACCAGAAGCTGGGATGTGCATAGGTGACGAGAAATCTTTATGACATCATAAAGATTGGAGATTTAAAAAAAAACACCTGAAACTGAGCGTTCAGACAAGATTATTTTACATTATGTGAAACTGGCCGTGCTTAATCTCAATTCTTGCCATTAGAGCAGCAAATGTGCACATGAGCAGAATCGGTCCCTTTCAGTCATGTGGACCTCTGACATCGTTTAACAGCGTCTCTCACTTGCAAAGCAAACAAAGTGTGAACATGTGAGAACATCTACGTGACGCAAGCTAACCCTGAAGTCTTTCTTTAGCTGGCCTCTGGACTGCTTTGGGTCAGTGTCAAGCCATTGGTGCAAACACTGGGATCATTTAATATTACCCCAGTGAGCAGGCATGCTGGATCCAGGGCTCCGCTGGGCTAAGACATTTAAGCTACCAGGGATGTTCTTGTTAGCACTATACTTGGTTGTCAGAATTAATCACGCAGCACAAATTTTCCTCATACACGACAGCACTGCAACCAGAGCAATTACTGCAGAAAAGAGAGTGCGTTTGTTTCGCTTACCTTGGATATCCAAACGATGGAAGCGAGAAGGGGAGGAAGAAGGAGGAGGGCCACGGGAGGAACAGCCGGCACAGCGGGACAGCACCGAAAAACAGAGAAAGAAAGACGCATTTATTAGAATATGAGCGAGAAAGGAGCGTGATTGGAATTTCAATTAGCTGCTCAGGGCTGTAAACAAGAAAGAACCGTGAACCGCCAGGCAAACACAAGAATATCTTATATCCCGGCAAACAGCGCACCAATCGGCTGCGAGTGGCTGTTTAGCAGTCAGAGCGGCCGCTTCATTACCCAGGTGAACTGGTTAGTTTGGTAGGTAATCAGGCCTCCAGTCTGCATTGCTCGCCGAGGCTAAAGTTCAGACCTGAACGGCGTTCATCACATCACCGACGCTCTGTTTACTCAGCAGAAACGCAGCCAAACAGAAAGCAGATGTGAACGCAGCTCAGGGTGTTATTGGATGATGGACTGTGCTTCCTGAAGGACGAGGCGACTGAATACAAAAGAATGGGAGCAACATGGCTGCAGCTGACACAGTGAGGCCCTGCTGTGTGTGTGTGTGTGTGTGTGTGTGTGTGTGTGTGTGTGTGTGTGTGTTACAATTCTGCACATTTGTGGAGGTTGCTGAATAAAGCACTTCTGACTCAGAGGTAAAACAGAGATAAAAAACAAACAAAGGAAGAGAAAATCACAGCTGGAATAAATGTCTGTGACAGGTTATGAAAACTGAGATATGAGCGGACTGGACCTTCTGATGCCAGTGATAATCAGCTGAAGTGTGACCACGTGGCTCTGGCTGATGCAGGCTCTGAAATGTGAGCAGTCCGACAAAAGCGGTCGGTTTGTACGGTTAAATCTTACGGTTGTCATCATCATTTGACTCGGGGAAGTGTGAGACTCGGGGCACCGGAGGATGACCGTCTCCTCTGGGGGATGAAACTGTGTAGCTGGCTCAGAAACACACACACACACACACACACACACACACACACACACACGCACACACAGATGGCCTGACAGGACTGAGCAAAGTGCTGTAAAACTGTAAAAGCAGTCCAAACATGATTCATTTTTTATGTATAGTTCATGTTTTCTGGGGCAACACTGGGAGGCAACAACTACTGAGGAGAAGCAGAAAAGAATCCAACTGGAGGCGGCGCGTCGTCCAAACGTGTAAGTCGACGGCGTCTTTGCAAAAACGATGATTTCAGAGTATCATCATCCAGTGAGCACAGATTCGGTGGTTTGTAAGCAGAGAGTTTGTCTTAATGCCTTAAACTTTACCATTCTTGCTTCTTTACACTGAATCTCATAAAGCAAATGTTATTCTGGTGTGCGGCTGCATAGCCTGCTGCAAGAAATGCAACAGCATGATGTATGAAGGGGAGCGCTGCCACAGGACGGTGCAGGCTGGGCCGTCTGCACAAACATCGGCTTGTATAGAGGGCAGCTGAGATTTTGCCTCCAAACGATTTTTCCTTCTCACTGTAGTCAGAAACCAAGCTCACACCTCTCCGTTACAGCGGCCTTCCCTTAGAGCCCAAACAGTTGTGTTCAGCTCGAGCACGGTATGGTACGGTAGGTCAACCTGAGAGGAGAACCTGTGCCTCTGAGGCCGGCAGGAAACACCGATTGCCCCTCACTAAACAGCACCTGCTGTTCCAGGCCTGTAGCCCTGCTGCTCACCCGTGCAGCCTTCACCACATCCAGCTATTGTTTTATACATTTATTGATTTACTTTTGGATTCATTTTAATAAGCTCTACTATAAAATGTTTTAAAATCAGTAAATATAGCTTTTAAAGTCAACACGTGATTAAATTAAATGTAATTTTGGAACCCTGACATGATTTTCGCCATCATTTTATGACTGTTTTGTTTTCTTTCTTGCAGAAATCATCTAATCCAAACCCCGTCTGCATGTCCTCCTTCACTACAAGCTTCCCGAGATCTTCCTGGGTGGTTTTCCCCTCCTTCCTCTTCTGCACATGTCCAAACCACGCGAGCTGATCAGCTGATATATACTCATTTCAAAAGTTTTAGACACAAAAATGGTGCATCAATCTTTCTCTGTGATAATCTCTTGTTGCTCTTCCAGAGGATTTCATAGGGTTTATCGCTCTGTACAAAGTCGATATCTTTTCGCTCGGGTGCTGTTGGTTGAGCAACTTCTGCTCTGGCAAACTGTGTGTGGCATTTTTCAATACTTTTTGACAGTTCTCTGCTAAATGATTAATGGCATAACAACAGGAAAAGGAAAGAAAAGGACATCATATAGAAGAGACGCATGTTGGGCCTGTTTTATTGCTTCACGCAAAAAGCAACTTATAGCATGAATAGGGGACATATTTTCATATTTTCACTGTGATGGATGGAATAACAAAATCAAATTTAAATTACAAAGCAAGAATTTTTTGAAGGGCAAAACATGGCAGGACTAAAGTTTCTGCAGCTTCTCATTGACCGTCTGCGTCATTAATGTCTTGAAGAGAAGCAGCTGTTCAACGTTTAACGCCAAAGTTAACAAAATGTTATGAAGTGTTGCTCAAACAGAGCGGCGGGGGGTTGATTTCCCTTATGTTAGCAACTCACGACCACCTGCCATTAATTAGAGGCCATTAATTTTCCTGATTAATCACGTCGCTTTTAAAATATCACAATGAATAAATAGGTTGTGAGAATTCAACATGTTGGTTTTGAGCAAACGTAAATCCAACGAGGAACTAAAGAAGACGTAACTCTGACGAACCACCTGATCAGGCAGAGCTCACCCGTCAACTGAACTTCTTTGGATTCATTTTGACAAGATTTATTTCATTTGTGCATCTCAGAAACTCCCTCATCCTTAAAAACACTGACGTTAACAGGCTCAATCTGCCAACTGAGACAGCACGAGGTACGAGGGAGGACCTGCTGCTGATTTGCCAAAACGTAATCCGCGGACGTGACAGGCGGTTTCCGTGACGCACATCTACACGTACTCACACATTCATTGTGAGGTATTTGATAAGCATGTTATGCAGCCTCCCCATAACAACCTGTGTAAGTAGAGGTGACATAATAACAGCCATTTGTCAAAGCTAATGACTCCTGCTTGTCAACGTCTCAGCTGCTGTCGCTTTAACGGATGGCCTCGGCCCGCTCGGCTGGTGACACCAAAGGTTACGCCGCTGTTTGCTGGTTAATAATGAGAGCCGACGCTGCTGCTGACGGGAGACGAACGAGCTGTGTACTTCCACCATCCCGGCCTCGTTTTCTCCTGACGGATCGTCCTCTGGATTTATACGGCTCATCTGGAAGAGCTTCATTGTGCTTCAATTTGGGTCTCGTCGGGCGACGCTCGTCGCTTTACTGCGCGACTCACCAGTCGGTCGTTAGCTAGGTCTCAGAAGAGCACCGGTCCAAGCCAGTCACTGTTCCACACAGATCTGTTACGCGAGTCGTTTCTCTCCACGCTCTGAGATGAATGAGTTACTACTTCTGTTCCTGATGACAGGATTTAAACATCTGCTGCCTCCAATAATAAAAGAGATTATTTTTGTCATTCTAGATTTAATCGATCTGAACAATTAGCACTTTTTCAAGCGCCCGTGGGTGCTTATTTCTTCAGGAAAGCCTTTAATGACAGCCATTATCCTGATTCAGTTTGATACCGTGGAAACATTCCTCCTCTAGCTCGAGAGGATGTGGAGGGTGAAGGTAACGGTGGTCCCCGTGGTAATCAGAGCACTAGGTGCGGTGACTCCCAAGCTAGGCGAGTGGCTCCAGCAGATCCCGGGAATAGCATCGGAGATCTCTGTCCAGAAGAGCGCAGTCCTGGGAACAGCTAAGATACTGCGCAGGACCCTCAAGCTCCCAGGCCTCTGGTAGAGGACCCGAGCTTGAAGGATAAACCGCCCGCAGGGGCGTGCTGGGTGTTGTTGGGTCTGATGAAAACCCAAACAATCAAATAAGTTCTCATCACATGGCCCTCTATGAACAAACACTTGGTGACAGTGGGAAAGAAAACTCCCTTTTAACAGGAAGAAGCTAGTTCCAGAAACGGGGGCTGAAAGCTAAAGTGCATTGCAATTTAAGTGTTTCAATATATATCTGCAAGATAACGAGCGACTGAAGAGTCAACAAGAAAAACCAATGAAACCGTCATAACAAGCTAAACTGACGGCAACAGATGTCCTTCAGAGGGAAACAAAGCAAGATACAGCGGGGAAAATAAGTATTTGACACATCAGCATTTTTATCAGTAAGGGGATTTCCAAGTGGACTATTGACACAACATTTCCACCAGATGTTGCCATCAAGCCAAATATTGAAGTCATACAATCAAATCAGAACATATAAGTATACAAGTTAAACCATAATAAATAAAGTGAAATGACACAGGGAATAAGTATTGAACACACTTCATTCAATACTTTGTAGAAAAGCCTTTGTTGGTGATTACAGCTTCTAGACGCCTCTTGTATGGATAGACCAGTCGTCTGCATTGCTCAGGAGTGATTCTGGCCCATTCTTCCACACAAACGGTCTTTAAATCTTGAAGGTTCCTTGGGCCTCTTTTATGAACTTTAATCTTCAGTTCTCTCCATAGATTTTCTATGGGATTTAGGTCAGGTGATTGACTGGGCCATTCAAGCAACTTGATTTTCTTTCTTTGAAACCACTTCATTGTTTCCTTGGCCTTGTGTTTGGGATCATTGTCTTGCTGAAATGTCCACCCTCTTTTCATTTTTAGCTTCCTGGTAGATGGCAGCAGATTTTTATCCAGAATGTCCCGGTACATCTCTCCATTCATCCTGCCTTCAATAATATGAAGTCTGCCAGTACCCCTTGCTGAAAAGCAGCCCCAAACCATGATGCTTCCACCCCCAAACTTGACTGTTGGTATGGTGTTCTTGGGGTGGTGAGCAGTGCCATTTCTTCTCCAAACATGGTGTGTAGAATGACTGCCAAAAAGTTCAATTTTGCTTTCATCTGACCATACTATAGTCGTCCAATAATCCACAGGCTTCTCCAAATGCTGTTGCGCAAATTTTAACCGAGCCTTGACATGCTTTTTGTTCAGCAATGGAGTCTTGCGTGGTGAGCGTGCATGGATGCCATGGCGGTTCAGTGCATTGCTTATAGTTTTCTTTGAAACAACAGTACCTGCTGATGCAAGGTCTTCCTGAAGTTCTGTCCGAGTGGTTCTTGGCTCTCGGAGAACCCTCCTGATTATTCTTTGGACTCCTCGGACAGGGATCTTGCGTGGAGCACCTGATCGTGGCAGGTTTATGGTGAACTGATGCACTTTCCATTTCCGGATAATGGCCCCCACAGTGCTCACAGGAACATTCAGCATTCTGGAAATGCACCTATAACCATTCCCATCAAAATGCTTTTCAACGATAAGATTACGAAGATCTTGAGAGAGTTCTTTGCTTTTACCCATCATGAAGTCTTTCCTGTGTGCCTTCTGGGTAATGAGGAGCCTTTATAGGCCATCAATTAGGACTAAAGCAGCTGATATCAATTAGTACTGATAGGGGACAGGATTTCTCTATCAATACTGACAGATTTCAGGTGATCTCCTGGCTTTCTATGTCATTTTGCCCCTTGTTATCTCCATGTATTCAATACTTATTCCCTGTGTCATTTCACTTTATTTATTGTGGTTTAACTTGTATACTTATATGTTCTGATTTGTTTGTATGACGTCAATATTTGGCTTGATGGCAACATCTGGTGGAAATGTTGTGTCAATAGTCCACTTGGAAATCCCCTTACTGATAAAAATGCTGATGTGTCAAATACTTATTTTCCCCGCTGTATGCTCACAGTCCAAGAACTCATGATTATAGAAGAGAATTCAACTTTATTATCATTGCACATGTCACAAGTACAAGGCAACGAAATGCAGTTTGCATCCATCCAGAAGTGCTCTAGCAATAATATAGATATATTACAGAATATAGGTCTATTATACGTATGTTATATCGATATATTTGAGACTCTAGTGGAATAAAACTGCATATAACTGGCAAAGAGACCCAAGTAAAGCAGATGAACGTCACTTTGCTTGGCAGAGTGAGCAAAGGATGCACAAACTGTGTGGTAATGTTGCAGAAGAGCTAGCAACAAGCAGCTAGCTTAACTAGCGTGAGCCATAAATTCGTCTTAGAAAAAAAGGGAAGCAAAAACAAACCAACAGTGTGTCCATTCATCCAATCAGCTAATTATATAAGAACTGACTGCTTTTTAAAGCCTCGGGTATATCGCCTGGAACCAGAAGTGCACACCCACTGAGTAGTGACCAGTCACTCACCAGGTACTCATTCCCTGTCACGTGCCCTGCTGTACTGACTAGGAGCATAACCCAAAATAGAAAAGACAAGGACTCAAGACAACATTTACTGATGTCACAGCACTGGTGAGAGGTAAAGCCATAATGTCATGAACTTCAATACAATGGGAGTTTTCTCTGTAACTGGAGCACTGCCCCCTGTTGGCTGTTACAAAGAAAGCAGTTTGCTATTTGTGCAATTGTTCATGCAGATCATCCGCAGGTGTGGATCGACCTGCAAACTGATTTCTTGATTAACTTTTTAAATTGTTATTTAAAACCTCTCATTTGGCCCAGTATGACAGGTTACGAAGCCACAGGAAGCTTTTTATTTTTTAAAAACAAAACCTGAAACCTGAAAATGAAACGCTGTGCTGCCAGCCTGCAGCAGAGGGATGGACAGCTACTGAGATAAAATCACACTTGCAGGAGATGCTGATGCATTTTGGGGAAAATGGTAAACTTATGCATTAGTTTCCTTTAAAAAAAGTTGAAGGTGCCACTTTACCCGGCAGCCTGAAATGGAACTGAAGAAAACGGAAGAAAACAGGCTGTTTGTGAGTTACACAAGAAGAAAGAGCAAGCTCCAAACATGATTCAGCGTCTCTGTAGGGGGGATGTGTCATCTTCTGTTTAGCGTTCAATAATTCAAGCCAGCTCGATCCACTGATGCCTTGTTTATATGTGAAAAGTCTTGAGATTGCTGAACACTCCTCGGCGAGTTTAGCTTTAATGCCAACAAACACTTCATAAGAGCAGGTTGTCACATTGATCCGAACGCCGACGTGTTGCTTTTGGAAAGATGCCCCTCTGTTGTTTGACAAGTCGGGCTTGTGTTTGCTGTGAAGCTTCTGCAGTTTCAACCGAGTAATAAGCTAAGAGAGCGAGTGTGTTAATTTGCAAACACGGACGCTGTCGCCTCTTCACTTTCCTAAATTTGTGACCTAAATTTGCTTTCAGCCAGGACAGCGTTTCAGTGCTTCCTCCCACCGCAGCCAGCCCATAGACCACGCCTCTGAATGCTCCTGCTTTCTGTTGGAGGGGAAATTAAACAGGCTGCCTGTCATTTGATGTATGTAGATGTGCGACACTTTGCTCTCCTCTTAGAGCAGCAGACAAAGATATGACAAGTTGTGACACTTTTCTAAATAACCGAAGCCTCGCGCGCTGCGATGACAGATTTATTGCGCCCGTCTTCTCAAAATTTGACACCTGAGCTTCGAAACTAAATGAAAAGTGTTTCTTGTTAATGACCTAAATCGGACACAGAACAGAGAAGGAAGATTTTCTATTTCACCTGGACTCACTGTCGCCAGCAACGCCTCATCCTACAGAATTTAACATTACTTGACATCATTGAAGATTGTTCTGCTGCAGATTATGACCCCGAACCTACAGCAGAGATCTGATGAATGTGTACGCATCAGGGTGACCAGGTCCCAACAAACTAAACGTAAGACACATTAACAGTGCCACGATGTAGTCAAATGTATTTGTGTGTATATATATATATATATTAGGGGTGCAACGATACACAAAATTCACGGTTCGTTTCGGTTCGATACTTTGGTGTCACGGTTCGATATTTTTTCGATACAAAAAATGTTCATGCCTTTTTAATTTGTCATTTATTAAAATTATAAATATATATTTTAACTCAAAAGTACAGTTTTTAAATTTAACCCTAACCCTTGTGCGCGTTTTTTATTTTGACAGCGAATGCGCACCTGCGGACCACTTATGTGCAGCCCTGGTTATTTAGCTCATCATATTGCAGCCACAGAAATTCTTTTGTCCATGAAACCATAAAGCTGCACTTTCTTTTTGCCTTATAGTCTGATTTGTCATAACTTCTCCGTTTTGTGGTAAGCTTTTCTTTGGCTGTCACTTCTTCACCCTGACCTGTCTTATTTGGCTCAGCAGAACTAAAATATATATACTGCTGCTTTTACACACGGACTCACATAATCTCAGCGATTCTCTGCGCGATCAACCTCTCACATGTTTAAGCTGCCGGAGATTTCACTTGTCATGTTTGCATAGTAAGCTAACGATTAATAAGACGATGTCAGAGGAATTGGTGCACAAATTATCATCACTCACAGATCAGTGCTGTCATTGCAAAGTGAAAGCAAAAAAACAAGCGCAAATTCAAACGCGATTTCAATATGTCACATATTGACAGTGGCTCACCGATGCCAATGACATAATTACCCAGCTACATTTCTGAAAGAATGCAAAAGCATTGACATATATTTTTCCTACAATAGCCCGACGGGCAGGGCAGAGAGATTTTGGTAGCCTGACTGAAAAAATCGCTAGCTCCGGGACGTCGGGCTAGCGATATTGCAAGCCCTGTATCTGATTGAGGAATCACTCATCTTTGGAAAAGAGAGTTTATTACAGAGAAATGTCTCTTTCCAAAATAAAAGCTATACTATCCGCTTCTTCTGGGCTATATTCTCAGCAGCATAAGGAGAATCACGTGCTAACAGCTGTCTAAATGACTCGGCTAAAGTTAGTAGCATGCTTGTTGTTTTTGTCTTTGCACTAGGATGATGTCGGCGTAAATGTGCAGTCATATTCGTTGTGTTCCCACTAGTGCTTTCAGGTTAATCTCGTTGAAATGACCTTAACGCCACAACACGGCAAATCTCCGTTAACGAGCTACCGCCGATCGCCCCGTGCATGGGGCTAGACGGCCAACACGTTAACGAGCTAACTGCGCTAACACACTAGTTCCCACCCATGTAATTAAGCATTGCATGGCACATCCAACATACTGTTTTACTTTAGTCCATGACTCGCTTACCTTCAGGGTCATACGTCACATGAAAACCAAAATAATTCCAAACGCCAGATCTGAATGAGGGTGGGGGAGGTCCATCTTGCAAGGAGAGCTTAACTTCTGTCTCGCTAGCTTGCCCTGCGCTCTTCCTCCTGACTATGCTGTCTGTGTTGAGCGCTCAGTGGATCTGCGCTCGACAGTGCAGCCTAGGCGGAGTAGTCGAACGCAGATTCACTGAGCGCTCAACACAGACAGCATCGTCAGAAGGAAAGTTGATAAAATAAATTACAAATGTTGTATTGTTCGATACATATGCGTACCGAACCGAAAGCACTGTATCGAAAGGTTCAATATCGATACGAATATCGTTGCACCCCTAATATATATATATATATATATATATATATACACAAATATAAGTAAATATAATAAAGTGAAAGACAGTGTGAAGTTTGTCTTTATGATCTCAGTTCAATTCAGTTTATTTATACAGCACCAAATCACAACAACAGTCGCCTCAAGGTGCTTTATATTGTAAGGTCGACCCTACAATAAGACATAGAGAGCAAAACCCAACAATCATATGACCCCCTATGAGCAGCACTTTGGCGACAGTGGGAAGGAAAAACTCCCTTTTAACAGGAAGAAACCTCTGGCAGAACCAGGCTCCTTTGCCCTAACTAACATCTTCAGCCATTTTTAGACATTGATCACAGACGTACTGCGTCGCTCACTTTAAAACATATTTTCACCCCTAACCAATCGCCGCCCCTCGCCGAGGTTCTTTGGAGGTTTCTTTCTGCTAAACTGAGTTTTTTCTTCCCGCTGTCACCAAGTGCTTGCTCATAGAGGGTTTCTCTTATTCTCTTGATTTCTCTTATTTTAGTGTCTTTACCTTAAAGTTTTAACCCCTTTGAAGTGTCTCTTGTTGTCATTTTGTGCTATTTAAATGCATTTTAATAGAAAGTGAACTAAATGTTCTCCGTTTTCCTGCAAAAGCTTTTCTTGATCTCATTAGACCAGCGTACCTTCATTTCACTATAATAAAAAGCATGTATGGAGTAAAAGCCAGAGGTCAGGGAAGCACAGCCAGTCAAAGGTGAGACGGGGAGAGATAAGGATTGACAATGCTGTGCAGCGCTGGTCTAATGTACATGTGGGAGGGTCCTGGTGCCTAAACTCAGGTTTCTGAGATAGTTACAATCTAATAATCCAGGTTTTTATTAATCTGCAGATGATACTGTGTTTTTTGTATGTTGGTTTTAATTTCGGTTTATTTGTTTGCTTGTTTTTACTCAGCTGTCAGTCTCTTCATTTACTGCCCAGAGCAGCACGTGTGGTGTCCTAAACTCATCACAAAGGAAAAGGTGCGAGCCTGCTCGGTCCACCATAGATATTACTGAGTCAAAGCTGCGCTTTTAAGCCGATGCATTGAACAGGATTTGAAGGGAAAATATCAGCTTTGTGTTAAAATGCTGGGAAAGGTGGCAAAAAGCAGACTTGACATGAGTGTGGGAGGAACTCCACAGATGACAGGCGGCTGTAGCTGACAGATTCTGCCTCTTGTCGAGAAACTAAGCTGACATTTGGTCACACTACAAACTCGTTGGTTTCCAAACCTGTCAAGATGTGGGCCGGCTCTTCAAATCACCCAATTTGTTCCTAATGTTCATAAAGTACAACTGACTTTGATAATTGCTGATTCGAAATGAAATCTTATCAGTAATTCAAGCCTGCAGCTGTAAAAGCTGCAGGAGCGTTTTGTTTCAATCAGCTGCTAAAAGCTTCGGCTAGACAGGAAACGTCACGCGCCTCATATGTCACACAGGACCGACAGGCTGAGAGAGATAATAAGAGTTTCTCACTTTGTAAATAAATTCTGGATTTAGTCATCACAGCTGAACTTTACTTTCTCCGCAGTGTTTTTTAAAAGGTCAACGTCTTCATCTGTGATGGAGCTTCAGTGTGCTTTACTTCACCTGCCGCTCTTTGACACACAGAAGTAACGCAGTCAAAAACACTGAAATCACACCAACAACCGTGTAAATGAAAACCGTCGCATGCTTTCAGTTCAGTCGCTGAGCAGCGTTCGGCATCGATATCCATGCAATCAAATGAGGATATTATGTATCTGTTTGCAGAAAAAAAGAGAATGGAGAAAGCGAGCCATCACGTCTGAACTTTACTTTCCTGCCAGCAATCGGTGAAAAAAGAGAAGCTGGGACATTTCACAAAAGGTCAGCTGAAACCTCACGCTGTATTTTTAAGGCCGAGGGAGCGGCGGCTTTAAAAAACAGCAGCTGACACTCACACGCAGCAGGACGAGCTTTTCTGCGCGCCACTTTAAATGACGTGTTTGATGAAGGCACGCTGTTGTTGTTGGAAAAAGGATCTGAAGCAGTGACAGAGCGAAGCAGCACGCTCAGGACGAACGTCTCCACCGAGCGCTGAGACGCTGACGTGTCCAATCAACTATTACGGCTGGGCAGCAGTCTCATAGCTGAGACTCACCCGGGACGTTAGCAACAGCAGAACATAACAAAGGATCATGCTGCTGAACTCTGTTTTTATGTTTTGCTTCCAACGAACCAGACTTTGTTACTTTTTTTTAGGTCTTTCTTTGGTAATTTCCTGCTTGTGTCTTTCATTTTCAGTTCCGTCCTTGTACCTGATGTTTTTCTTCTTTGTTTTTTAAGCTGCTTAGCCCTTTAAAGCATGAACCATGAAATAATGTATATATTAATACTGTATGTACAGACGACAAGCCCAACATTAAAAAACAGATCTGAATGTCCGTCAGTGATCCCGGAGACTACTTAAATACAGCTCAGGCTGAGAAAATGAATAAAAAGTGGTCTTACAATTGTTTCTTATATACTGCACTTCCATGCATATTTGCATGTTTCAGTGAATTCCTGCACCCACTTTCTAATTTCTTAGTAAAATGTGAACAAATGAGGGATGGCTCAAGACTTCTGCACAGCAAGTCAAAACCCTTCCACATGAAATAGATCAGAGGGCAATGTGGCTCCAGAGTGCAGTTCCCTAATGTCTATAAACACATTTGCACAGGAATATGCATTAATATGTAATATATGTGCCTCCTACTCAAACACTCGTGCAGCTGTAGTTGCCGGCTACAAGTTCAAACGTTAAAGACGCACACATTATCTTCGTGCACAAAGAGATAAGCAGCTGCGTGTCACTGCTAATAACGACTGACATGAATATTATGTTGCCTTCTGAACATTAGTGAAGATGAGGAGCATTGTGAGTGTGTAAAGCAGCCCAGAGAGTGTTTCAGTCCCTTTTTTCACCTCGGACATGTTAATGAAAAGACAGATAACCCGGTCCTAAGTTTAAGACCAAACATCCATCGATTCCCCACTTAGCCTTCGACTTTCGCCCTCTCAGAGCGATGTAGATGTAGATCTGCAGTGCTTGTCAGTGCACTTTCCTGCACTTTGTGGGAGCTTGAGGTGGATGTGCTGCCCTCTGGAAATGAATTATACAACCAGTAGTGATGCTTTGCCCTGAAGCAGTCCGTGGATCGTCCTCCCACGCAGGAGAAGCACTCACATCACAGACAGATGGCGAGAACAATGTCCACCGCTAACCAAGGTCAATTGTTATTCTCCAGCGCAGCACTTGGTCGGTGCGCTTGTGTGTCCACCTCTTACACACTGTGTGCACGCACACGCGCATATGTACACGTGTGAGTGGGCACATGTAAATATGCGTGAGGTCAAGCTTCGACCCCGCGGTGCTCATTCAACACCGAGGGAACATTTCCGGGAGACGCTTCGGAGGATCGTAACTTAGCCGATGAGTGCCCTTCTCCCTGTCTGCTCTGCTGTTTTACGACTCCCTGGTTACGAACCTCTGCAAAACAGCCACAGCGGCCATTTGTAATTCTAATGGTCACAGGTGGCACCCTGCAGCTGCTAACGCGCACTCAGTCATCTGATTGTGCCCCCCGTGTGGCGATGCTGGAAAAATCACTGGGTGGCGTCAACCTCTGAAACCACAACATTTAAACGCCTATAAAATGTCTCTGCAGGGCCACCGTACTACTCTGCAAACAGGTTTCTGATTGGCTACTGCTTCATACAACCTGTAACAGTAAAAAAACATTTTGTGTGTGCATTAGTAAAATTATCAGTGTGATTTATTATGTCAAAATACATTTACCCCCACCCTGGCTTCTCTCCATTGGCTCCCCCCACATTTCAAGATTTTCCTCCCCACTTGTGATCGGAGCTAGCTGGCAGCCGTACATCTTAAAGTGGGGTGGGGTAGGGGGTGGGGTTTCCATGCAGCTGTACCGAATCTAAAGCTGACCACGGTTTTAGCATTTTAACGACCTACCCGAAATGACAGGGTTTATAGTAATTTCCATCTGATCCGTTTAGTGTGTATCCAACCTCTCGCATAGGCTCCACCCCCATCACAGTCCTAAACAGAGAAAGTGGATGGAGGCTCGTGCTGTCTGCAGTAGATTTGGCTCCTACGTCATGCAGGGATACGTGTGAAATGCAGCAGATGGGTTTTCTGTGTATTTAGAAGCAGTGGAGCTAAGTGGTCCCTGCAGGCCGGGCTGATCATCTCAGATCAGCTCTCTCCAGAGCTGCTTAGATGTTTCCAGGAGCCACAGTGTCAGGAGCTCAGGTCGTTTAGTTTGGATTTGACTGGCCTGGGTTAATTACACCAAGATTCCAAGGAATGCAAGGGTCAAAGGTCACTATCAAGCAGACCATCTATTCCATACATGTTCCCACACCTTCCTTCATAACCCTCTTCAAACCACTTGAATTGTATAACACCTTTTCCTCTCCTCCACCACTTTTCCTCTTAAAGCCCTTGAATCCTGACCCCGTGCCTTGTCATATCTTCTTTCCATCCCTGCTCCTCTCATGAAAGCCCTTGAATTATCTCGTGCTCTTTCCTCACTTCCTCTGCCCTCCAGTAATCCCGCCATCCAACCCGTTATTAGTCGTGTTCATCTCTCCAGCTCCTCTCCGCTCTCGCTAACCTCACTTCTAATATCATGCATTACTTTATGATGTTATCTTATAGATTTATCAGATAACCAAACTGGGCTGCAGCTCTCTCTCTCTCTCCCCTCTCTGCCTCTTTCATTGTTCATCCTGGGAAACTGATTAGCTTTAATGAACTATCCTGCACAGCATGTGAGCGTATATATCCGCCCTCATACGGAGCAGGGTGTGTGTTTTAGAGCTCCAGGAGAGCAGATCCAGACCCTGCAGTGAGTCTGTGTGTGTGTGCTGGATGTGTACATGGAGGATTGTTTGAGGTGAGGTGTAAGGATCGGAGACTGGACCACAAAGAACTGTCCACACTAAAGTCTTGGGATGCATTAACTTTAACCTGCTAGTGGATCTGCTGCCAGGTGTAGTCATTGCTTATATACTTTCCATCAGCAGTTAAGGCGGTCGTAAGCATAAGCGAGGCCAGTTTCTTTACTGAATATTACCGATAAAAAGGTACTTTTGCTCTATCAAAAGGAAAAAACACTCAGTACCCCCGGATTGATGTTTTGATGGAAATATATGTTAACATCACAACATCTGTTGCATGCCTGCATTCATTAACCCGCTGCAGTGGCGTACAGTTCAACCACATGCACATTGTGATGCTAATAGTAATAAACCAAGAGGCTACTGTGGTGCCACAAAAATGAAGATGCGGAAGTGCATGAAAGTGCAGTTCCTCCGATGGCCACCTGAGGCTCCAAAAACAAGCCAATGCCAAGCTGAACAGTGTAAACCAGCGGCCCCCACCCTTTTTTTATTTGTCCGGATAAATACAACGGAATAAAATGATACGATCAAGACAAAAACTGCGATATTTTGTGAATATAATAATAAACGTGACTTCACTGTGTAATTGTGTAACTTTATTAGCAGCGTTCTCCTGAAATGCACCAACAACATTGAGAGTAACGTCCTCCTCTCTGCCTCTTAATGCTCTCAGGTCGCTATGGTAATGTGTAAATATTTCTTTCAAAATAAGAGACACAACTACAACACGGGAAAAGACCCAGGGAAAAAGAGTTCACGATAAAACCCCTGAAAACCACAAATTTCACACCTGAACCTCAACTCTCATGGCCCGGTACCAAACGACTCACGGACCCGTACCGGTCCATGGCCCGGGGTTTGGGGACCGATGGCGTTAACAACATGTTTACAGCCTGGTAGATGAACTGGTTTGAGAATAGCTCATTTTCTTCACACTAGACTTAAGGGCGCGCTCACTTCAATTAACAAGCGTACCCTATAAATCCAGAACCTTCATCATGTTTGTGCCGTTGATGCCGTTTGGTCAGAAGAGCTTTAAGCTGTTGATCAATCCACATGCGCTCACTTCTGGTTCAGCTGCAGAGCTGGGTAACTTCATGGTGGCCACAGTCTATAAACTGAACTTCCAATATCACAGAGTAAATTTCCTACATGCAGAGAAACATGATGTTAACCCCGCCCTCGCAAAGTTGAGCTTTTTTATTTGTTTCATATGTCGCTGTGGTGGCAAATTCGACTGGAGACTTTAATTGCAGCTCAGCTGAAGTGCTGAATTTCTGCTCTCGTCTTACAAGCCCACAATGTCCAATTAACATGATGGTTTTTGAACTTCTCACCTCATCTACATAATGGAATATGGATAATATATTAGGGCTTACAGTATTTCAATCTACAGAGGGCAGAGCTGCTGCTGGCAGATATGAGTTAACCCGGCTGTCTCCATGTGTTCAGCATAATATCACAAGTCTTCCTAACGGTTCTTCAAGTGACAGGGCAGACCTAAGGATGATTAACAGCAGAGATAACAAGGAGGCTGTGAATTACACCGAATAAAAGGACGGTGAAAGGTGCTTTCTCAGGAGGTGGTTTTCAGAACTGTACCTGAAACATAAAAGATTTCTAAAACTCAGGCAGGACATATTCAATCATTCACTGGGGTAAAGTCAGATATCAGCATGCATGTGTCAGCTGTTGAGTAGCCGAATGTTTCTGTACATTTTCCAGCGATAACATCTGATGCATCGGTTTGTTAGGACATGACAGCTTCCACTGTGGGACCATTTTAACACACTCACAGAACCTAAAGAACCATGAAACTTTAAAGATATGATGATATGACTCTTTACTTCCCCATGTGTGCATTAAATAAAAAAGTCAATACATGAGACAGAGAAGACATAAATGACAAGAAATGCCACACTGATAGAGCAACTGGAGTAAAGGTGGGTTGCAAAGCAGCTTGCATGAGCAGAAGCTGTGGGTTTGACGAAGCAGCTCAAAGCTTGAATGAGATCGGAGCGACCATGCTGGTGACTGCCTGATATTTAATTTCTAAGCTGTCACTTTGATCTGATCCTTGGCTTTAGATATGATCTCCAGTTTTGGTAATAGGGGCCCACAACAAATGGCCCACATTAAAACAACGCCAGTCCACCGCACCACGTGTTTGCTGATTCATGTGACTTCTCTAAATCCTATTTCTTCTATCGGCAGCTTTGCTTTTCAAACATAGTGCACTCACAAAGCTTTAATGCCAGGCCGACGCAGCAGTTGCCTTTCACCATCAATTTGTTCCTATTTTGAGGAGCAAACTTGTACACGTCCTTGTTTTTAGAGGTTCAATGAAGCAACAAAAAAGGTGAAATCCCACAGCAGCCGAGGGGGAAAAATACTCCCTCTGAGCCCGGTGTCAGAGCAAAACTGTGTGATTTAGTGCAAAATAATGTTGTTGTTGATAATGTCAAGGACAGAATGATTGTCTGCTTGTAACATTTCATAGTAACACACATGCACATTCACGCACATGCACGCACAAAGCATTCAGGCCTGAACACAAACCAAAGTCCAGATGGCTGAAAATGGACAGAGGGTGTGTGTGTGTGTGTGAGTGTGTGTGAGTCTGAGTGGGTATCATAGGAAACTGGAGAGGGTGCAGCATTGTTACCTTGGAAACATTTTAAGTAATTATGTGTGCCCTGGACACCACGATGCCGTGTATGAGCAGGGCAGTGTGTGACTTTACCAAAACGAATGCAAATGTATTCTCTCCAGGATTATTGAATCATATAAAGCACCTAAATAAGAAGAGCAATGGCACACGGGCACAAATATAGACAAGAGCTAGAACGAGCAGAATGGGAAAATAAAGCCGAGGAAAAAGCTGCCACAGAAGGTCGGAGTAAGAAAGCAAACAGACAGACAGCACCTCCTCGGGGAGGTGTCCTCTCCTGAGAGCAGAGCTGTTCAGATCTCTCATCACCTGCCTGCATTGGCTCGTGCGTGGAGCAGAATAATAAAGCTGCATCCCCGATCTCCAGGTGGACTCAGCCCCCCGAGGTGCTTCGTACGCTCAAAGGTAACTGGGAAAAACAGAGTGGTTTACAAGCTTATGGCAGCCTTTTGAGAGACTGACAAGCATGCATTTATGTAGGGGTATTATTGTGTTCTTTATGGCGTAAGGCCAGTAGCACCCTCTACTTTGGTTAGAAGAAATATCAGCTGTTCAGTTTCCATTGCAGACTCGTGATTACCTCCCGGTGCAGGACGGAGTGGCACAATACAGAATACAGTGGTGCATTATCTTGTCTTTTAGGGTATTATGAGGTCCATCTATTATTGCCATTACAGGGTGTACTTAATCTTACTCTTTGTCTGTACTTTCAGGAGGCCAGTATTGAACCTCTGGTGGCGGTCGTGTGCCAAGTCACCACCAATCTGTCTAGAGGTCGGGGTAAGTTTAGGATTAGGTATATTTACACCCTTTATATGAACATTTCAACTCTTTGGCAAACCAAATAACACAAGAACAAAAAGTTTACCTGTAAGAGCAGATATATCTACATTACTCGGAGCCCTTTCACTTACACTTGTTGACTTGGAGATATCCTTGTTCCTAATAAGCAGTTAGCGGCTAGGTTGTTAGCCACTTGTGATTAGCGTGCTGGCTGGGTGATTAGCACTGTTGCTTCACAGCAAGAAGGTCCTGGGTTCAATTCCACCGTCAGGCCTGGTCTTTATGTGTGGAGTTTGTATGTTCTCCCCGTGTTTGCGTGGGTTCTCTCTGGCTTCCTCCCACAGCCCAAAGACATGCAGTTAGTGGGGACAGGTTAACTGGCAACTCTAAATTGCCCATAGGTGTGAATGTGAGTGTGAATGGTTGTCTGTCTCTGTGACAGACTGGCGACCTGTCCAGGGTGTACCCCACCTCTCGCCCTAAGACAGCTGGGATAGGCTCCAGGACAGGCGGAGTAGAAGGGCCTTTTTATAGCCTTCAATTAGAAATGGACTGGTTGACCTCTTGTATTACTTTTTAAAAAATCTTATAACCACATTTGTGAGAGGATGAAGACCAATGGATGATGGGTTTTCCAAATCTGCTGTCACTGGATTACTCTGACGCAGACAGAAATTGGAGCAATTCTCAAGAAAGTTCCTGCATCTGAGTGTCAGCTCGTCGAAAGGTCAGCTTTGGCTCCGAGCCGTGACCAGCTGAAATAAGCAGCCAGTCTCTGCTCTTGACCTCCCAGATTATTTCACTTAAGTAGAAGCCCGAGGAGGTAATAAAACTATCCAGGGCTGGAAAAAGAAGAGGCCACAGAAAAGCTGAGAGACAGCAGTACTAGCTGTTACTTAACAATTTTTATCTGCCTCGTTATGATCTTGGGTGTTTGCTGATTACCAGTCGGACTCAACCAATCGAGGCCAAGATCCTCGGGGACTTAAAGACTGAGATAAATGCTGTTTAACTGCAATCCAAACATTTTCTTAGTAACAAACTTGTGTATGATTTGCTGTGCCGGATCGTCCGTCCTTCAGCAGACAGTAGGTACTAATGCACTTTTGAAACCTTCATTGTTGTATCCCAAACACTGACTTATTATTTTTTAGCTTCTGTCCATTATTAACCCATCGATTAACCATTAAAACGTAAAGTAGAGCCATATTTTACCATTGTAGCGTCATTCTTTTCATTAGAAATATGTCGTTGGCTTAGGGTACTGTTAATTTATCACCTGACCCTGCATTTCAGAATAAAAGTGTTTCAGAAATTTCATTTGATTGTGGCTAAAGAACACAAACTACCATAACTCTGACAGGAGCAGAATTTAAACCACCTCTGACAGGTACTAAGAGTTTGGTTATTCATCGATTGTCTGGCTGTCTTCACCGTTAAAACTCAGAAACGAGCAGATCTTTACCTGATGTGATTTTTTTTAACTATTAAATGGTGCCAGCTAATTTTCAACAGCCTTAGGAAATCATAAAGCTGTCTGTGTAATGGAGGTCCACCGTAACTAACCTCCACAGTGGAAACCACCGGCTCATATATTCTGATTTATCATCTTTTGTCCTGCTCGACCATCAGGTGAAGAACATCTGTTGGTAATTCTCCTCTGACTTATTCTCAGCTCCACTCTGTGATTTCAGGCCTTAATCAATCGTGAAGTCAAGATCACATCAGCCCAGAGACACGTCGCCTGCAGCATCGAGACATCGACTACACTCGCACGTGTGTTTGCTCCCACTATTAAAACCTGCAGTCGGCTCGCAAATCTGTCTGCATGCTGATTGCTGCTGAAATTAGCTTTGAGTTCGATCGATACTTCTGTTCTTAATAAACTTTCGGGACGCTTTGCTGACGCGCTGCAGACGAGATGTCTGTTCGGCCGCTTTTACTGCGAGTTGGTGTTTTATGATGGACTCATATCCACCTGTGATGTTTAATTTAAAAGCCTGCACAGCGCTGCGCACACGCACGCTTTTATCGTAGATACATTACCAGAATTAGCTCTTGAAAATTCATCAAGCCAATAAATTTTATACTCGAGTAAACAGCCAGCGACGGTCACTGCGGGAGACAGCTTCACTTCAGCATCAGCACTGTTTGTGTGGATGGAGGTGGCGGTTTGCAGATGCTTCCGTTTCCAGTAAACTTGTTCATCGGGGCTTTGATTGGATGTCGATCCAACAGTCGCATGAGGCGTAAAAACAAAGACTTCCAGTCATTAAAAAAGTTCTGTGTGAAACTTTCAAAAGGTTCAAGAGGAGAAAAAATGTTCAGTGAAACTCATCCAGGTAAAGCAAATATATCACAAGTCTACCATAACTTAGTCATTTCAGGGCTGAATGCTCATAGAAGAACCATGAATATCCAACATTAATTTGGCCTGAAACTCCCCATTCCTCCTCCAAACTGCAACTTCCAGGACCATAAAGGATCTGCTGCTAATGACGCCTAATAATTCCAGATACTCTCAGAGGTCCTGCAGAGTCCAGTTAACAACGTGTAGTCACAGGAAGTCATTCATACAGCAGACAGGCTGCACATCCAGGCCTATTCTGGGCTACTCGTCACACTTCGGGCTCAGTTACGATTCTGACAAATGTCACAACACGCCTGACGTGAGAAGAACCTGTTGCTGAGCTGAAGCAGCCAAACTCGCGCAAACATGGATCATATTTGGCCAATGCTGTCTGCTATATGGATATATTATTACGCTCATTGTGAAATATTGCTTTGTTGATTATTATGGGTGTTAGCTGTGCCCAGTGCTGAGCTTTCATTGAGTGATTGATGTGGTTAGTCATACCTTTAGTCTGCCCACACTGATTCATGGCAGAAGTTTCCAGAAGGAATCAGGCTTCTGCACGGAGGCTCATTATCATGATGAGCGAGTCTCATAAAGCAGAGGAACTGGTACATAAAGCTTTATAGCTCATATGTAAAAAATATGCTGCTGCTTTGATAAAAGTGATGGATAAACAGCACATAAGTGTTGCTGCTTTGGCCGGTCAGTGCACGTCGATAAAACCAGGATAAGATCATCTTTACTATTTAAAACAATTATTAAATAAAGACCTGGACACAAAATGAGTCCTGCAAAGTAAAAGAACCACTGCTGTAGTATCAGATACACTGTAACCAATGTGAGCAGTTCAAACAGCATCAAACTGTAATATCAACATTGATGAAACAGGTTTATACAGTAAATTACTTTATTTAATTTGCACTGAATTTAATTTACAGCAGATTTATTGTAATTATTATAAATCCAGTTAACACACCTTTAGTTTGAATGCAGTAACATCAGGATCTTTGGTCTAAAAACTTTTTGCATTAAAGTTAACACTTTACAGCAGTGAACGCGTGCACACAGACACACACGGAGCTGTCCAACATCATTGATGATCACAGAGGTTCGCACGGCTGCAGGCCGCAGGCCACTGTTATTAATGAGATGCTGACTTCAATTAAATACCACTGAGAACACATGCGCAAACAAAAAAATGTGTATACAAGTGTAGGATTCATCTTTGTGATTTACATTCACGCGCTGCTGACAGGCTGGCTGGCGAGTTCTATTCTGGGAAGTCGGCCTGATGTTGTTTCTGCGATCTGACGATGAATTAAAGATGATGCTACCTCGAGCAGAAACAAGTGTGTGCGTCTCATTTCTTGTCAACACGTTTTCCCTCAGCGCCCCACATGTTCACCGTCATTAGCCCGACGCCGTGTCCACCGTATCTTCTGGACCGAAAACCTCGTCTGTGCACCGGACGCACGAGCAGTGTTTGATAGTCTGTGCAGCTCAGCATGAAAAGTGAGCAATAACTAAATGATTACAGCAACTAGAAAAAAAGAATAAATTACAGACATGCCGGCGTTTATTTTTCTCAAGGATCTTTAATGTAAACAGAAATGTAATAAATTCTACATGAAAAGCACAACTTTCATGTTGGAATGATGAACATGAGTAATTATTGTGATCACAGTCCTGTACGTGAAGGGATTGTCGCCTCTGCGCACAGTTAGTCAGACGCTTCCATGTGGACCTTAAACCAGCACAATGCACCAACATCAGCCCATCGAGCAACGATACAGAGATGCACCAGTGGTCAAACCAGGACTCCCAAGGCTGACCTAAAAATATCCCATTGATGTGTGTGTGTGTGTGTGTGCGCGCAGCTTGATTGAAAGGTTTCAGTCTCTTTTGATGGCAGCCGCCTCTTTGTGCCCCCACAGATCGGCGTTTAAGCATTCTTCTGGAAACCTCAGTGCGGCATCACAGATGCATGCAGCAGTTGGTCTCGACACTTGGCTAATCCCACTAACAGCCCACTTGTGCACGAGGATTTGGGGGGCGGCAGGCCTCTTTCCTTTTAGCTAAATGCCTATTGGCAGAGCGGCGTGTCTGTTGGCAGGCCGGAGTGTCCCGGTAACAGGAAGGAGCTCGGCACCTGTCAGTCAAATCGATTGGAAATTATGCAGCCTGGGGACGGCGGCGGTCCTCCTGATCCCATCCATCCTTCCGCCCCTCCGTCACTCTTTTTTATTACACTTAAATCCATATGTGGCGCTCTGCTCTGCCGGTTTGACCTCTGTGTGCCAATATGCTAACCTCCAGTCTATGTGCAGTATCTCGTATGCAGCGGCAGCTTCAGCCCACTGCAGCTGGATCTCTCTGTTCAATCTCCACATTCAGAAAAGAGACTCGACTCCTGTGTTTAACACTTAAAGTGATCGTTATTGTGCAGTGATTAAAGAGAAAATGAATTTAATAGAAGTGAAGCCAGAAATGTTGCTTTAGCTCCTGCCGTTACATCACTGTCATCACACTGAGCGGATTCATTAATACATTAAAACTAAAATTCAAGAGATTCTGAGGTTAAATTAATTGAGACGTACAGCTTTGAAACTATGATGGCTAACAGCATTACGATTGTGATCTTCAGCACCCATCCTTCCTCTTCCTCACCTCTCCTCCACCTCCTTCTCTCCCTTTCTCCTCCTCTTCCCATTGATCCCCGAGTTGATTTGCTGCCAGTGTCTTTGAGAAGTCCCTTTGTGAGGTCTTGTGATGCAGCACCCTGCATTTATTTATGCCTTTTACTGTCAACTGCCTCTGCAACCTCCAAGAGAGCAGAGGATGACCCAGACCAAAAAAGATGAAAGGAGAGCGACGAAAGAGTTCGACCTCTGGCTCTTATATCGGTTTCTTTTCTTCTTCAGATAGCAGCACTTTGGTTCTGGCAACATGAGCTGCCCAAGTCTCTTAGACTCACACTCTCGAGCCTCTAACCAATCACTTTGTTCTCTGTGTGTGTGTGTGTGTGTGTGTGTGTGTGTGTGTGTGTGTGTGTGTGTGTGTGTGTGTGTGTGTGTGTGTGTGTGTTTCTTCAGTAATCAGCTTAATAAATTCGAGTGCTTTGATTCACCTTTGGAAAAAACCTAACTGGAGTAAATTCTTCATTCCAGGAAAACGACACTGATGTATCCAGAGTACGTCAACACATATACTTACAGTATGAGTGGCCTCTTTAGCAGCTATTCAGTAAGCTTGTTTAACTATTAAAGGCATCGTGGTGTTTGTAAAGTGCAAAGCAAACAAAGAGAAGAATTGGTATTTCCAAGCGTGACGCCGTGGTTCTCAGCTGGAAAAGGACTGGGAAGGTGTTGCTGCCCCAGAATGAGCATGCTCTGAGGGGTGTGTGGGCTCAGCCTTAGAGATGGGGTGAGGAGCTTAGTCGCCGGGGACAGGCTGGACCTGCTACTCATTCACATCAGAAGATTTTTACAGTATCCATCATTCATCACTACATCCCACTATACTTAAGGTTTGGTCGGGCAGCTATTGGCCAATTGATCTTTGATGATAGCATCCCAACAAGTTCTAAACACTTCAATTCAGTGTTTCTAAAGTGTTGCTTTCTACCATTAGAAAGCATCTGGCATCTATCCAGACTCATAAAGGACTATTTTCAGCCCCACAAAGAGCAACAGAGTCCTGCAACAGATGGTCGGACCCCCCCAGAGTCCTCATCCCGATATGGAGTCAGTCTGGGATCACATTGAGACACACAGCCTGAATCCAACAAACCTGCACGTGCTGGATTTAAAAAAAGCAAAGTGTATCTTCCAAAAATAAAGATTTGATCTTATTCAACACTTTGCCTGAAAGAATTGAACAAATGTCTGAATGTCTTCACTGACACAGTGAACAGGGTTTATTTTAGCAGAGGATGATGTAGTATGTATGTAGTATGCTTCATACACTACTGTATGCTTTTACAGTAGAGCCTACAGACTTAAACAGGAACGAGCTGATCTCTGTACCAGACTACATAATCACATCCTCTGATGGCTCAGCTTATATCCTTTTACATGTCCGATTTGCAAAATTCACTAATTAGGTTGTTCATCCTGCTGCAGGCCACTTTGCAACCCAGGTTCTCCTTTCATATCAGGGTCTAGACCAGGGGTGGGCAATTTCAGGCCTCAAGGGCCGGTCTCCTGCAGGTTTTAGCGCTTTTCAAGGCACCCAAAGCGCTTTACAATACCATTATTCATTCACTCTCACACTCACACACTGGTGGAGGCAGCTACAGTTGTAGCCACAGCTGCCCTGGGGCAGACTGACAGAAGCGAGGCTGCCATATCGCGCCATCGGCCCCTCTGGCCAACACCAGTAGGCAAGTAGGGTAAAGTGTCTTGCCCAAGGACACAACGACCAGGACAGAGAGCCCAGGGATCGAACCGGCGACCTTCCGGTTACAGATGCGATTCCCACCCCCCTGAGCCAGGTCGTATCAAATGATTAGTTTATTACCAGGCCTCTGGAAAACTTCCACACATGTTAAGGAGGTAATTTAGCCATTTAAATCACCTGTGTTGGATCAAGGCCACATCTAAAACCTGCAGGACACCGGCCCTCGAGGCCTGGAGTTACCGAACCCTGGTCTAGGCTCATGTCATGACAGTTTGTTCCACATAGAGGTTTCTATTATGTATTCCATAAATCCAAGTGGGACAGCAGGGAAGTCCTGGAACATTTCCATACACCAGCAAATACATATTGGAAATACAAATACATGGAAATTATCTTTAAACTAAAGACTTCTTCAGAGCTCGGAATGACTGAAACTGCTTTCCTGAGGTTTGGAAATATCCACACATCCCGTCTCTTTCCTTTGAAGACTTTGTGCACAGCCTGAAAGCTAAAAGCTACTTTCTGATGGTTCAGATTCAGAAAGCCGGTGTAACTGGATTCATTGTTCACCGACTCATTTAAGAGTTTTGGTGAGTTTCGGTGTGGGAGAAGTTCTGCCACTGTCGCTGCTGCTGCTTTGTTCCCCCCGACAAACCTGACTGAAGGCAAACGTTAAGAAAAAAGACTTGAAGTAAAACTGCTTTAACTCTTTGCATTAACAAACGGTGCCTGGACATATATAACAATGTGTTCCACTTCACATCATCAGCTTTTAAAGTTTTCCTCATAACCATAAACTTGAGCGGCTTCCCTCTGAGAGTTATCTCTATCTGTGAGCTCCCTCAGCAAAGAAACGCTCCCACCGCTCAGACACAGGAAAGAAGAAAAGACATTAGGAGAGAAACAGTGAGGCGAAAAAGTGATGTGTCGTTTTTTCAGGGGAAGTTGGACAGATTTTTACCCGTGAGCACTTTGAAACGTTCTTTCAAGAAGCGCACAAACAGAGACGTTACTCTTGGAGCTTCACTCGACCTGCTGGAGGCCGAAAGTGGCTACTGACCGCTTCCTCGCTCCACAGATGAAGTTGATGTATCTTCACAACATCCACCTGCCCGACCCTCTTGAGACACCCCGCGTCCTTCTGCCGCATTTAAGGTCAGCAGTGTCGGTCCAGCTTGTTGGCGGTTTTGTGGTAAAACACTAATTCGTCATGGCAGGATGCTGGGAGCGCTCTGCGCCGTCCCCCCGCGGTCCGGTCAGCATTACAGGACCCCCGCGGCGGCGCTGACCTCTCGTTTATCAGCGATACCCTCCCTGCCGGGCGCAGAGTGTTTCCAGCTCGACTCAAATAAAGAATGTCTGAGGGGTTTAAAGAGCTGAGCTCAGGCTGTTTCCTCCGAGTGCTCCGCTGGACTGTGAAATACACCAAACTACGATGAAGCTCGGACTTTTCTCCCTCTGTGGGGTCTTCCAGCCGAGCGGCCCCACAGTTTGTCAGCGAGTCAATTTTCCACCCTGTTCTGTCCAAACATGACGAAGCAGAAATGATGTCATTTCGGTTCCCTCAAAAGAAAAAATCTCTTTTTATTCAGGTTAAGGACTACACTTTAAACTACATGATGGTCTACACTGTATGTCACGGTCTCACTGATGGCTAACACTTTGGGTTAGTTGTTTTGCCAGGTCATTCATCCATAGCCGGAGCTGTCAGAGAAACACTATGAAGATTAAATACAGAGTTTTAGAAAACTGTACTCCCCGTTTCTCTTTTTCTTTGTGTAGCATTGCAGGGATGTCACGGCCGGTCACGGCCCCCACACAAACAGTCCCTTTAAAACTGCATGTACACTGTGATTTGGAATATGTCACTGTGATTTACACAGATCAGCCGCAACGTAGCACAACCTGCCAAAAAAGCTATGACCTGTCAGGGTATGAAGACGGGAGCTCATGTCTGGCACTGTGATGTTGGAAGTATGTCCTCTGAATCCTTTGGATTGTTGGGTGGGTGTGGGTGGGGTTTGTTTCTCCAGCACATCTGACAAATGCTCGATAGCACTGGGATCTGGACAGACCACAGCCGAAGCAACACTGTGGGCTTTTTGTCATGTGCTGTCACAGAGTATCAGGATAGGTGATGTGTATGTGGCATGCACAGATATGCCATTACGAGCACTGCATGCTCACTATTATCCACATCACCTGCTCGCTCTTTAATGCGGTTGCACATGTGAAAAACAGAGATTCCCCGTCTGTCTGGGGCCTCAATGGGTGTTACAACCCAAACCTCCTTGGGGTTGCTGTGGTCATTAGAAGTTTGCTGTGAGGAAACTGGAAACGGGTGCAGCTCGCCTTCAAAATAAAGCTAAACTTTTACTGCACTTTGGGCTGTGTTGCACTCGTCGCAGTTTCACAACCACATAACACGTAGTTGGTGAGTGTTTACAGACAAGTCAGTGTCTTATCATTTTACCTGTATTACCAGGCACTGACCAAGGCCTGTGCATTGAGGGTCTTTATATAGACCCTAAATATGTCTATGCATACATATTACTTTATTAAATGCTTGATTTAAACATGTTAAAAAATTCATTTAATGTCTCCAACAGTTTTTTCTACCCTAGAATCTAATGTGAAAGAGGGGCCATCTTTATCGGACCCTCTCAAGCACACACTGCTCTTCAAGCCTTACATTTATAGCCAATCTGGAGAAAGGTGGCTCTAAAAGGGGAGGGGCTAAAGCAGTCTGGATGAATGTACATGCTGCTTTCCTGCAGCAAAGACACATTTCATGTGTTGAACAGGAAGGAGGTTTTTCCCCCCTCTACACTCATTTTTACAATTCCTTTATAACAACTTCCCCTCATCAAATATCAAAAAGAAAAAAATCCCCCCCCCAAAAAAAAAGGGAAATTTCCTGGACACACGTTAAAGATGCAAACATCACCTGCTGACATGCCTTCTATCTGCCACTCCTGCACAGACCAATGAAAGTGTCCGAGTGAAATCGTTTCACCTGTGCTCTGCAGGACGTGCGAGCCTGACCCACTTTCACTCCTGAAACCTTTCACCTCGTCGAGGAACGCACCGCGGGGAATAAACTCGTCCTCCCGTTTCACACCTGCCGCTCGGACAGACTCTTCCACTTAGCCGATCCGCTCCCGAGCGTTTCTCTGAATGCATCCGACCCGTTTCTCACTCCACTCGCATTGTTACGCACTGAAACTTGAAGCAATCACAGCTTCTCTTGAATGTGGAGGAAAAGTCATCTGTCAGAGATTCACACACGCCCTCTGACAACATTTAAGAGATTTCATCCAGAATGACAAAACACTTGTTTGTTTTTCCTCCATAAACTTATTTGGCAAAACTTTTAAATTTGATGCCTTTATGCTGTGGCATGAATCAGCTGTAATGACCGTCTCTCTTTTTTTAATGTACCATCTATCGATTTCTGCACTCATAAAGTGCACGTACTGCTCTCCAGAGAGCATTTGTGTTTTTCTAAATGCAACTCAAACTGCATTTATTCTCACCGACTTCCTCTTTCTCTTACTTTAGTTTCTTCATTTAGAAACTAAATGTATAATAGTCCATCCATCCATCCATCCATTCGCTTCCGCTTCCGCTTATCCTTTTCAGGGTCGCGGAGCCTATCCCAGCTGTCATAGGGCGAGAGGCGGGGTACACCCTGGACAGGTCGCCAGTCTGTCGCAGGGCCAACACACAAGGACAGACAACCATTCACACTCACATTCACACCTAGTGACAATTTAGATTAATCAATTAACCTATCCCCACAAGCTGCATGTCTTTGGACGGTGGGAGGAAGCCGGAGTACCCGGAGAGAACCCACGCAAACACGGGGAGAACATGCAAACTCCACACAGAAAGACCCGGCCTGATGGAGGAATTGAACTCGGGACCTTCTTGCTGTGCGGCAACAGTGCTAACAACCGTGCCACCGTATAATAGAAATATATAATATATAATAAAGCTAAGCATTCATCGAGACTTACACTTCAAGTAGAGAATGTAGAACCTCGAACCTGGCTCAAAATACAGACCTAACATAGATTTTATTATATATTTCTATTATACAATATATAATAAAATCTATGTTAGGTCTGTATTTTGAGCCAGGTTCGAGGTTCTACATTCTCTACTTGAAGTGTAAGTCTCGATGAATGCTTAGCTGAGCTTTGATTTGCCACTGTGGACACACAGCAGCCCAGAGAGCAACTTTGTTGAATGCAACTGTAACTGGTTTCCTTCCTGCAGATTATCATCTCTGCAGACTGAGAAATGTTTTTAGTGAAGTTGAGCATTTGCACTTTCATAAATCCTCCTGAGCATCCATTGTTGCTCTTGCTAGGCGTAGCTTCTGGTGATCTCTGCTCGCTTTAAGTTAGAAAGCAAACACTCCTGACAGCATCGGCTCTCCTGAGTTCATCCCACCCGGCTTGCTTTCTCCGTGGAACACCGTGAAAGCTGAAGCTCTTCCCTTGTTGACCGCCGCCCGTGTGGAGGACGCGTTTGGAAAGAGGTTCACCTGTAACACGTCTGAAACGTTCCCTGTCATCGAGCGCAGCCCGGGTAGAGGATGCGTGCTGACACGAGGCCCGGGCCGGGGCTCATCACGGAGGATTAGCTCTTATTAGAGCTGAGTGCGGACCATAATGCACCACAGGTGGCTGGCTGAGCGACCCGCCGGCGTTTGGCTCGGTGGCTGAAGTGGATGGAAGGGCAATTATCGCCGCATTCACACCAGAGCCAACGCTCTGCCGTGGGCGGCCCTGCTGCTTTCTGCTGCGCTCCGAGGGTGAAACAAGGACGGAGTGATGCTTGACAGCGCTGAAGCTCTGCTCTCAG
This sequence comes from Maylandia zebra, assembly GCF_041146795.1. Classification (NCBI taxonomy): domain Eukaryota; kingdom Metazoa; phylum Chordata; class Actinopteri; order Cichliformes; family Cichlidae; genus Maylandia; species Maylandia zebra. The sequence goes on along the minus strand of NC_135174.1, from coordinate 29,116,972 downwards.
CTGCTCCGATTCCTCAAACAGCAACACGAGGGGATCGGGTCATCGTTAGCTGTGCTGGAGTTTCAACAGTCCAGTGTTTGCGCTTTTAGTTTTTATTGCCAGCCTGACTCGTGTTTGATGTTTAAATACTGACGATAAACATTGGCTCGGTATCCAAGGAAACAAGTGCGAGTTATTCATTTTATTTGTTTGTGGTCGTTTTTTATGAGTAATTGTGCAGGATGGAGACGGTCGCTGATTCTGCTTATTAATAGAAGCTTGCAGTTTTATCTCTACTGGGATTCATGTGCCTGCGTTCATTACCAGCACCAGCATAGCTTTGCATGATTCACAGCCTGAAATGAGTCTTTAATGCTTTTGTGGCTAAATTATAGCCTAAATGTCTCAGCTGAGGTTGCACATTTAAAGGTGAATCTTTAAAGGCGGGGTCACCACTGTTGGTAGACGTAAAGCGACATTTTAGAAAACCTTTACTTTTACTCTAAATATGATTAATATGATATCAAGATGGCGCCGAGTATGGCAGCCTCGTCGCGAGCTCCCCCAAGCAACGGCTTTCTTCTGTGTTTAATTTTACTTTTCCTTCATTTTTTCACGAGCAGCACTTGTCTCCTTGTGTACGACCGACAAACCTTACTGGACATAAAAGACGGTCTTTCTTATAACTTTCCGGAGTTCAAGTTTTGCAACACGGACGCTCCGTTTGCAGACCCCCCATTCATCTCACCTGAGACGCCTTTGTTCTCTGGCCCTGGAGGCCGCAAACGCCGACACAGGGAGAAGATCTGGCGTTCTGGTTCGACTGAGACGGCGCACTTACAGACCACCGTTACCCAGTTTATTACTGGCTAATATGCAGTCTCTGGAGAACAAGCTGTGCGAGCTTCGGGCACGGATCTCATTCCAGCGAGAGATGCGGGACTGCTGCGTGATCTGCCTCACAGAAACCTGGCTATCGGACAAGGTGGCTATCGGACAAAGTACCGGACTCCGCAATACAACTACCGGGGTTCTCCGTGCACCGCGCGGACAGGTCACAGGATCTTACTGGGAAAAGCAGAGGCGGTGGTGTGTGTTTCATGATCAACAACAGCTGGTGTGATTATGCGAACGTGCACCCGGTCAAATCCTTCTGCTCACCGGACCTGGAGTACCTGATGATTAAGTGCCGGCCATTCTGGCTACCGAGGGAATTTACAGCAGTGATTATTACGGCTGTTTACATTCCCCCACAAGCCGACACTGACCGTGCACTCAGGGAACTGTACAGCGCGATCAGCAGCGAGGAAACCGCACACCCAGAGGCAGCGTTTATCACAGCCGGAGACTTTAATAAGGGAAACCTGAAGAAAGTCTCACCAAAACTCCATCAACACATCCTTTTCAACACACGTGGAAACCGGCAACTCGACCACTGTTACACCTCTTTCCGGGATGCGTACAAAGCCCTCCCCCACGCCCCATTCGGCCAATCAGATCACTGCTCCATCCTGCTCCTGCCCGCCTACAGGCAGAAGCTGAAACAGGAAGCTCCAACCCGGAGGGCGGTGCACTGTTGGACGGACCAATCGGAGTCTGCGCTGCGGGACTGTTTTGATCACGCGGACTGGGAAATGTTTCACGTGGCCGCCAGAGACATTGATGAATACACAGACTCAGTCTGTGGATTTATCAGGAAATGCGTGGAAGATGTCGTCCCATCCAGAACAGTCAAATCCTTCCCAAATCAAAAACCCTGGATTAACGGAGATGTTCGCGCGGCACTGGCGGCACCGAACACCGCCTTTGCCTCCGCGAACACATCGGACTACAAACACGCACATTACCAACTCCGGAAGACGATCAAAGCAGCCAAACGTGAGTACAGGGACAGGGTGGAGCAACAGTTTGACAACCCTCGGAGTATGTGGCAGGGACTAAACACGATCACAGACTTTAGAGGGAAAACCAGCACACCGCAGACCACGGCCTCTCTGTGTGAGGATCTAAACGTATTCTACGCTAGATTCGACACAGCGAACACCATGAGACCGGACAGTGTGCGCACCGCGGATGACGTCAGTGCGCACACTGTGTCTGAGGAGGATGTGCGGAAGTGCTTCAGGAAGGTGAACGCACGCAAAGCTACTGGTCCGGACGGGATTCCCGGCCGCGTCCTCAAGTCATGCGCGGGTCAGCTGGCTGGAGTGTTCACGCACATCTTCAACCTTTCCCTCTCTCTGTCTGTAGTCCCAGCCTGCTTCGAAATGGCCACCATCGTCCCTGTACCCAAATCCTCCACCATCTCCTCATTGAACGACTGGCGACCTGTAGCCCTGACCCCCATCGTAAGCAAATGCTTCGAGAAGCTGGTCAGGGACTTCATCTGCTCTGCACTACCCGACTCACTGGACCCTCTACAGTTTGCATACCGCCACAACAGGTCCACTGATGATGCCATAGCCCTGACACTACACACTGCCCTGTCACACCTGGAGAAGAGAGACACGTATGTGAGGATGCTGTTTGTAGATTACAGCTCAGCATTCAATACCATCGTTCCCTCGAAGCTGGACAGGAAACTGCAGGATCTAGGACTGAGCAGCTCCCTCTGCAGCTGGATCCTTAGCTTCCTGTCTGACAGACGCCAGGTGGTCAGACTGGGCAGCATCACCTCATCCCCCATCACACTGAACACTGGTGCTCCACAGGGGTGTGTACTGAGCCCTCTCCTGTACTCACTCTACACCTACGACTGCACAGCCACTAACAGCTCCAACATCATTGTGAAGTTTGCGGACGACACTACAGTGGTGGGTCTTATCACCAATGGTGATGAGACGGCTTACAGGGAGGAGGTCAGCGCCCTGACCCACTGGTGTCAAGACAACCATCTCACCCTCAACGTCGCAAAGACAAAGGAGTTGATAGTGGACTTCCGGAGGTGCAGAGAAGTACACACCCCCATCACCATCAGCGGCGCTGCTGTGGAGAGAGTGAGCAGCTTCCGGTTCCTTGGAGTACATCTGGCTGAGGATCTTACGTGGTCAGTACACACAAACAAAACAGTGAAGAAGGCGCAGCAGCGCCTCTTCTTTCTCAGGAGACTGAAAAGATTCGGCATGAGCCCCCGCATCCTCAGGACCTTCTATCGCTGTGCCATTGAGAGCATCCTCACTGGATGCATCACCACCTGGTATGGCAACAGCACCGCCTACAACTGCAAAGCTCTCCAGCGAGTAGTGCGGTGCTCTGAACGGATAATTGGAGGTGAGCTTCCCTCCCTCCAAGACATCTACAGGAAGCGCTGCCTGAGGAAAGCGGGGAGGATCATCAAGGACTCCAGTCACCCCAGCCATAAACTGTTTAGACTGCTTCCATCAGGAAGGAGGTTCTGCAGCATCCGGTCCCGTACCAGCAGACTGAGAGACAGCTTCTTCCACCAGGCCATCAGACTGCTGAACACTTCATAGACACCTCAGCTTCACTACTGGAACTTCAACATTATGCACTCCACACTGTATATAAATGCCACTTGTTTTGCACATATTCAACTCTGTATATTTTATTTTATATATTTTATTATTATTATTATTATTATTTTATTTTATTTTTTTTTTACTATTTAATTTGTAAAAATGTGTACACACACACACACACACACACACACACACACGTAGGAAAATATTTAGTATACACATCCAGAAATGCATACACTATTATATATTGTACATATATTTATTAGTTTCAGGTTGGCCATTCTTGTATTTTGCTCGTTTGTGTTGTTGTGTTTGCACATCTCTGTTGCTTGTGGGGCTCGCACACAAGAATTTCACTCGCATGTGCTGTGCCAGTGTGCCTGCACATGTGATGTGACAATAAAAGTGATTTGATTTGATTTGATTAATTCTTAGTGCAAACATTTTAAATGTTTAAACACTGTAAATTCAGTTTTGCAAATAGTGGAAAAAGCATCGAATGAAATCATTTTAGTAGTAAATTGTGATATGCAGCGTGTAACCATCTAATTTGTGCTTTAACTTGTATCAAATGCCTCAATTCAGAATGCAAGTGCGTCCCATCTACACCGCAACTGTTAAAATTAAATCTCTAATCTCTTAAATCTCTTCATTTGCTTATATTTACCCCACAGAGCTACACGACGTCTCACAGCCACAGACGAGGTAGGTTCCAGTCCCTCCGTGCACTGTGGAGAAAAACATCCTCCTTCTGTCAGAGCTGCCCTCGTCCTCCCCCCCCTCGGTCAGAGCACAGTGGCGTTAAGCTCCGTAATGAAACTCTGATTGTTTGTCGCAGTCAGCTCGCCCAGGTTTGATCCGCCCTGATGGGAAATAACACGGGAACAACCGGAGAGCCGCTTCCCAAAAAATTGCAAATTTGCTTTGAGCGAGAGGACAGCTGAAATATTATCATATTTGTCTATTTGGTTGTTTGTTTGGCTTCTTACAGAAGAAAGATAAAAAAGAACATGGAGGAGTAAAGTAGGGAGGGAACGCGGGGAGGTGGATGTAACAGCACAGATGTTTTCCAGCAGATGTGGGAGACGGCTGCAGAGGGTTCTGCTCCTGTTCAGACAGAAGACTCCGAGCGTTGCTGAGGTCAAACACTGGAGCCAGGTGATCACGTGCAGCTCACGCTTGGTGTGCAACTTCATCCCAAAGGTGTGGGATGGGAGACGAGTTTAGACCAGTCTGAACTCACCTCTGTGTAAAATATCACAGCGTGCTGTGGAACTCAAATGTAGCCACAGTGGACAGGTAGACGGCAAACAAACCGAGCGCGTCTTTGTTGAAAAAGAGAAATGTGAGTGATGGCACTGAATCTGTGGATACAGAGCAAAGATATGTGGAACATGTTGGTTTCAATCACCTCACTGTTTTTCTTTATTTTACAAAATGATATGAAATAAACTCTTATTTCTTAGTTTAAATTGTTCACATTCATGTAGCAAGGAGTCAGAGTGTGTTTATTCTTTATGTTACTGTTACGGCTCGTGGCCATAAGAAGTCTGTGTGAGCTGCTGTGTCTCTTTACTGTGTCTGACTCTCTGCAGGTCCCTCCCCTAATGAAGAGCAGTGAGCTGCTGATTGGACCGTGGAGCACGTGACTGCCTTCAAAAAGCCGCTCTGACAGCTGAGAGGGAAGCGAGCGAGCAGTTTTTGACAGCAGACCTGGTTTCCTCTGTATCTGTCTATCTAAGAGCCGCCGCTTGTGGGTAAACTCAGTGCTTATGTGTGCATAGGCTGAAGGGGTGAGCCGCCTTTTCTTTTGAACTGTTTTCTCCTGTTTCTGGGGTAGGAAGCGAGGGATAGTCACTGTCATTTGTTTGTTTTGTTTCTTTCTTAGGGTTTAGTTAGTTTCCTCTGGCAGGACTTAGTTGGTTTTGTTTATTATTTCGGCCTGGGTTCACCCTGGAGCTATGCTTCCTGACATTAAATAAAAATCACCTTTTTTTTTACTCATAACCGGTTTCGGATGTTTGGTTTGGGACCCAGGGCGGGTACTTGCTTCTCTCTCCTCAAATCTTATGTGCGTCTCTAGACGCCTAGACTAGGGGCGTAACAGTTACGCATAGATCACCCGGTGCAATATGTTTGGCTCATTTTGCCAAGTGTGACCAGCTGTTTGCTGATTTTCTTTATAATGACTAAAAAATAGAAAGAAAGAAACAAAAGTCAATCCAAAATGTAATTTTCATAATAAAAGAAGTTATTCGACCGCACTAAGTTCAAATAAAGATTTGACAATAAAAAGGTTTAATAATTAAATGAAAACAAGACTTACAGGTTTGACCTCCCTAAACAAAAACAGTTACTGACAGTGTTGTGTTTATAAGTTCATCTGATAACAGGACACTGACTCGTGTATCATTTTCCTCTCACAGTTTAGATCCGTTGCTCATACCGAGGCTGCTAGCTTGGGCCGGCTCTGAGCTCTGGCTAGTTTTAGCTTAAGCTATTTTCCTTTCATCAGTGTCTTTAAAACGTTTCCTATTAAGTTAGTTTTACATGTATGTATGTTTACAGAGAGGATGAATGAGTCAGTCTAAGCTGAGAACTTGCAGAAACCTGATTTTTGCTGTTAAATCCACAAAAACAAAATCTGGAGGCTGAGAATGAACGCTTCAGTAGAACGACAGTCTGGAGAGAAAATCTGGAGATGATAACGTATATCGGGAGCGTTTGCATTTATTCATGGAGGTAACCACCATAACTCCCCTATAACTATGACTCACTAAGATCCTCGCAGCCTTGTCCTTATTAGCTTATTTTATGCTCACTAGTTATTGTTTCTGTGTTTTATGCTAATAAACTAGCAGTTATCACCACTTGTGCTCAGCATGTTAAGGTCAGAGGTCACTGTCTATGTCTGACCTCCAGTTAATTATTTGCATAATTTCACAGCTCAGCTTGAAAAAAAAAGCCTGGATCCTGACGAACACGTGAAGACTCTGAGAAAGCGAGGACGCTAAGCTGTGAGCGCTGCGTGTTTACCAGACTGTGAGCTGCTTATGTCACATATGAATAATGGATGAACTTGTAATTATTAATCCTACTTCCAGCGGGACTGCGGTGTGGTGGAGCGGCGGGAGAGCCAAAGGCAGGACAGAGCACAGAAAACAGCCGAGTGGCGCCGGAGCCCGACAGCCGGAGCCCGACAGCCGGAGCGCGAGGAGCGAGCGCGCAGTTTGTCTGAAGGAAAAGAATCCGAGTTTGAAGAAGAGCGTGAGTGACGACGGAGCTGTTGGGGGAATCGGCGCCAATGTGCGAGCGGCGCTTTAACACGCACGGGGTGTCTATCGCTTTTGAGAGTGAGTAAATTTGTGTCACAGCATTTAGTCTGTGAGGCCGTGATGGAGCTAATTAGAGGGTTTCACAACATTTAGGAGCTCTTTTCCACTGTGATTTGTTTCCACTGTGGAAAACGTGTTTGGAAACACGATCTCGCTGTGCTCAGAGACTTAACGGCAATAAGGTACTTTAATTACTGACAATTAGAGCCGCGAAGCCTTTATAGTCTTCTTTGCTGATACTGCGTGCATTATTATATCTGCAGACACCAGCAAACCACAATAACTGCAAATTACATTTTCAGCTTTTTACACAATCATCATTTTCAGACAGTAATTAAAGCAGTTTTCTTAAACATCTCAGAAACGGCGAGGACCTCTCGTGTTGCTCGCACACCGTTAAATAAAAACTCAGAGGAGTCAAATCAGGATCAGGTTGGGTTTTTGGGGCGATATAACCGAGTCAGCAGCCGGCCGGGTCACACCCGTCGCTCAGGACTCTCAAACACATATTTCATTTCCTCACTTTGGACTGAGTCAGGTGCACCCACCGCCAAAATAAGTGTACCGTCAGCAGGTTAAACACACACACTCAGAGAGAGGAGAGCAAGTACACAATAACCACGTGTTATTGTGTACTCACAGCGAGATCAGAAATGAATACGAGCAACATCAAGAAATGAGCGTGTGACTGAACAAACTCGGGTTGTCGTTTCAGACGCTGAAGCCAGAACAGCAGCTTTCAGTCTGCTCAGCTCTCAAAACAAGAAAGAAAAATATGGTGTTTAAATTTTAATTTTATCTGGAACCTGCATCTTCTCCTGTTCCACTGAAACAGCCCAAATCTATGGATGTGCATCAGATGTCTGACCTCTCAGGCTTCTCCGTTACAGTCGTGTCAGTGGCATTGCCACTCCCTACAGTGGCAATGTCATGAATCTGAAGGCGGAGCAGCTTTCCTTCTTCCTCAAATCAATCAGTGACAGGACAGTGAAGCTCAAACATCCAAGGACCAAACAAAGGAAAGAGTAACGAAACTACAATAACACAGAAACCCAACAATCACATGACTCCCTTTGAGCAAGCACTTGGCAAAAGTAGGAAGGAAAAACCCCAAGAACAGTATATACTCGACACACAGACAAGTAAAAGACAGGAAGTGATCGCTACAGCGAGGGGGTCCATGGCTCTGGTGGGGGTGTTTTGCACCAATGTGCAGTCGTCTCCTTAAAGAAAGAGTAACTGCAAATCAATACAGAATTGCTCTGAGAGTTCACCTTTATCCTCTCGTGGAGCATCGGCTGTAGCACACGGGGCTTTTGCCTTTTACTGTCCCCACATCGAAAAACACTAAAAAAGCGAAGGGAGCGCTCCCAATGACGAAACATCTTCTGGAATAACGGCGTTCATCCCGTCAGTGGAGTACCTGACACATGAAAAATAAACTCCCAGGTGCTCTGAAGCTTTTTTTCCCCGAACAAGACTAAACAACAAGAATCTTTAAAAGTTAAAGAGAATGAAAGTGCCTTCGAAGTAAACTCTCAGAAGTCTCTAAGTTAAATTTGGATGATATAAAGAGCTGTTTGCAAAACGAACATCTTTGTGAAGAAGGAAGGCGATGATAAGTGGAGGTTTATAACAACAATAACAGGCACAGGCGCGGTCTATCTGAAAACACAAGCGGCGGTGGCAGATAATGGCTGACGGAATCTATTTACTGTACACGAGATGTAATATCTGCGAGCTTTCAGCGCAGGGATAATTTGGAGAAAGGCAGAGATTAAGACCGAACGAGAACGAAAGGATTGGGGAGAATCGAGAGGAGAGGAATTGAGACTTAAAGCGAGAACGAGCTGCTCGCTGTGTTTCGGTCCACATTGTTAAATGCAGCAAAATGCAAATTCAGCAGAGAAGCACAAAACAAAAGAAAATAATAACACAAAACGAGCCACGATCACTTTTCCCCCTGCCCTCCTAAAACTGTTTAGCTCCAGCGTCTAGTGATGACTCACCCGCCCTGGGCCACAGAGGGGGAAAACACAAATTCATTAAAAAAAACTACAAGAGCGAGTGTTTGTGGTCCAAAATACTAAAAAGCTAGACTCCAACAAAAACCCATTATTCCTCATCTGCCTCGGATAATGACTTTCAACAAGCGTTTCGAGCAGGAGGGATGTTTTACTGTCACACAGCAGCGCGGCGCTTTGTGCTTTAAAATAAAACCTACTGACGACTCGCGAGGAAACGAGTCATACAGACAATAAATAAAAGAAAGGAGCCGTTAAAAATCTGCTTCGATTAATGGTGCGTCAGGGGATTTAGACTGGATTTGTGAAAGCCAATACGCATAACAAGGTACTGGAAGTCGAGTCAGTTTTACTAATATGACCCAGTTCCAGGATTTTATTTATTTTTTTAAACATTTATTTATTGGTTTTAACCGGTTTTCCATGGTGCATCGTGAACATTAAAAAAATGTTTCTATTACGATGTTGTTTCAGGATTTTTTTATAGTCTGTAGAACAGGACACGGCCCCTGTGCATACATCTGCAACCCAATCATGGAAGATACTTCTTCTACTTCTGATGGTGACTGTAGAAGAACTGCACATCTTCAAGGATTTCAAATTAAAAGCATCTTGGAATAACGTTCTTTTGGCTTCATCAGAAAAGGCGTAAGGTTGGCGTTAGCAATAAGCTTCATAAGGAGCCGTCTAAAGGTTGTCTGGACATCCTATCAGAATGCCTCCCGCGTACACCCCCTTAGAGGTTTTTTTTGGGCACACCAAGCTGGGAGGAGACCTAGGGATAGACCCCAGAGAGAGAGAATATTTCCCAGATGGGATATCGAGATCTCCCAGGTATTGCATGCCTGCAATACCAGCTGCTGCCTAAGGTGCTAAAGCCATGACGTGATGTCAGGTAGGGATGGATCTTAAAGCTCCTCCCACCCCCTCCATAACTGCAGAAGTGATTGCTTTTACACTGATATAAGCTTTGTAACAGCTCACCTCCCTTCCTTAAATCAGAACTGTGTCTTTTCAGTTCTAGTACGTAGATTATAACTATGACTAATTAGAAGGAGGAATTCAACTAGCGAATACCTGACGTACTGAAAATAGGCACCATTTCCTTCAAATGTCCAACACCTATAATTTTCTTGCAGACAATAAATCCCTGCAAGGAAAATAATCCATTCTCCGAGGGTTGAAAAGGCAGCTGGCAGATTAGCAGAGCTCAGTATAATCAGAAAAGTGTAAGAGAAAAATGTAATTACATTTATTTTAGGGATTTTTTTAAAGTGCTTTGAAAGTGAAGACAGCTTCCCAGTACTTCAATCTAATCTCCGATGTAATCAGTGTTAAATACTGACCTGTGGTACTAAAGCAGAGATTCTGACAACCTTTATTCGAGCCATTGTTTTGACTTAATGCGATGTATATAGTTCAATAAAGACGATGTGGGACTGGCAGGGCTTCGTTCAGGAAAGCCACACCGACTGCCGTCGCCCTCATTAAACTGTCAGGTGCCTCGGGTAAAATGATCCGACGAATGGAAAATGTGAAATGTTAATTGAATGAGGAAGCCAATAAAGTCTGATATTCAATAGATAACAGCCTGCTCTTTTCCTTTCCATTACTGTTTATAAATGTTAAACCCATTAAAGCGAGGGCTTTGGATACACCATCAGGAAGACAAAAAAGAGGAAGAAAAGATTCTTAAAGAGAAATTCAAGAGTTTTCAGCAAGAATAAAAAAAACAATATAATTTATATTTCATTGAGATTTGTTCTGTGGTTCTCGTGAATTGGTGGTTCTCATTCAATTAACAAGAAACTGAGCCAACTGGGTTTTCTGCCATCAAACCTAACCCTGAACGTTCACTGTAAACCAACCAGTTAGTGTCCTGCAGTTCAAACAGCTGAACAGACTCTACTTCCTTTTACCGCAAATAATGGAGGCACAATGAAGAGGCTGTTACCTCTGTGCACACATGCTACTGTAATTGGAGAACAGCATTTCCTTTGGTTTTGATAACAGCATCTCTGGAAATGAAAATACCTGAAGGCTGGTTATGAAGAGGAAATTGAGTTGATGCCATTTCATTAAAAACCAGAACGAGAGCACGAGCACAACAGAGCCGGCGCAAATGACAGTCAAACAAGCAGCGGTCCAATAGAAGTAGAGACTGATGAAGGGATCTAATATAGTGGTTACCCCGACTGCTTCAACCCTGCCCGCACAAACGAGCAATTAGATTTCAGCACCACACGCTCGCTTGTCCATCAAAACGGTGGAAAGGTGCAGGCAGTGGACGCATCCATAATGCAACAACCGCCACAGCGCTTGGCTTTGGAGAGTGTCAGACTGTGAGTAATTAATACCACTCAGAGGTGGACGTGAGCAGCGTTCACAAGTCAGAACCAGGCGATTCGTTAGAGTCGGCCAGAAGCCAACGAAGGTGACTGGAAATGGCAGGTTAACCCCTCAGGTAATAAAATATGAATTAGCATTTTTACTTGGTAATTACAAAACCCACTGAATCAATTTAGAATAGAAAGTGTTCAAAGCGAATATGCTGATTGGACTAAGTCATGGATTTCCAGGGCGTTCCTCACTCAACCAATAAATAATCAATAAAAAAAATGCTTTTTTTGAATAGTTAGGCTTTGAAATGGTTGAAAGGGCTTGATACGAGACAGAAACTCTTAAACAAGCTAAAATTCTGAATAAAAATGGTGAGCTAAAAGCATGGCTAACAGGTAATGTTTATATTTGAAAATATCTACGGAAAACTTATTGAATAAAACCAAGTTTGTATTTGGTTTGTATTGACTGTCCATTAATCAGAGCTTGATTGACAACTTATTGCTACCAAAGATAACAGAAGAGCTTTAAAATTTAGTGCCAACTGTAATGAAACTGGATGTAATACAGTGAAGGAAACGGGGTCTTTGTAGTGTTTCCTTTGTCCCGTGATCAGCCTGAGGATCTTTCCTCAAGGCCATAGATCAGAGTCCCCAACGCCCGGACTCCGGTCCAAATCTGGACCGCAAAGTGTTTTCTCATTTACCATGTAGGTAAATATTTTATTTCTGGCCGTTTCTGACTTTTGAAAAGGCGCGATGTGGCTATGTGGGTCAGCGACATTCAGGTCAACACTTCAAGCCAGCTGGGGGCAGTACTGCACCGTCAACCACCAAAAAAAACGACAAAGAAGAACTAACTTACTAGCTTGGGAAGTGCAGAGATGACTGAGTAAATAAAGTTGGCTTTGTCAAAAATACTATGAAAATTTGAAATTTAAAGATGAATCGACAAAATTCACTCACAGCTGACTAATGAACATTTGCGTGCATGCTTAAGAATTGCATTGATCCCATTTCACACGAAGTTTAAAATGCAAATTTCTCCCACTGAAGTTGTGTTGAGTTTGTCAAACATGTTTCCTGCAGTTTGAATCACTTCTTAATTTTCCTGAATATTGAGGGGGTTTTTAGGTGAATTGTTTGCACTTTAATGTTGGTTTATGTGCAACAGATGTCACAAAGACTACTGCATAATTTCATTGTTAAATTGTTGTTTGTTTAATGTTGGTATTGAACTGGATTGCACTTGTCTGTTCAGCAGATGGTTTAATGGACATATGAATAATTGATCAGACAAAAAACGAAAGAAACATTTTTTGTTGGGTCATTTAAAATGTTGGGACCTCAGATTGATTGGATGACGGAGGCAGCAGACCTCCTTTTAGCCGGGGAGCCCTGCCCTAGATGGACTCTGGATGTCGTTCTGTGAATAAACCCTCTGTGGTGTTGTCCTCTTGACTTTGTTTCCTTCGAGGCCGGGTGTTTCTGTCGTGCCCCTCTCTGACATGACTGTTTGTGTTTGCCGTTCCCCTCCCCTGTGGTTTGTCCATTTTTTAAAGTCTGAGTACATAAATTCTGAACTATCATCCTGCAGCAATTCAAATTTTCATCCCGGTGCCGGGGCTTTGTAATGTGCCGTACTTTCCAGATGCACGGTTCAGTTCAGAGGCCTATTTGCTCCACAGCGAGAGGAGGAGGCGCAGAGATTTATAGAGGAAAATAGTAATGTGCACACCGGTGTTTGAGTGAATATGTATGCGGTGTATTTCAAGCAGCTCAGGTGGCACAATGGTGTGAACGTTTAAACACTAAATAAATCATGTAGCACAAACACAGGGTGCTTGTAACACGCCTCCTGGCATGTGGTCACTGCGCTCTTGTCACGAGGTGCTTGCGAGAGGCAGAGAGAGAGCTGTCATATGTTTGCATTGGACAGTGATTATGCATATGTTTGTATGCATGTATGCCTACTTAGAAGCAGCAGGTTTGCAAGAGTGTGCAGAGGAGGGGCCGCGACTCTGGGCTCTGCATAATGGATGAATTCGCTGCAGCGAGCAGAACGGGCCAAGCTGGACTCATTTCAAAATGCCTCGAACGCTGCTATTTATACAGAGAGCTGGAAGGACTTCAGGAGCAGCAGCAGGAGGAAGAGGAACAGGGACCACTCACAGGCACCTTAGCTGTGCCCAAGTACCACCCAGGTCCATGTTCACTTATACAGGCCAAGAACACAAGCTGAGAAAAGATCCTGACTTTTTATTTGGTTTCTGCTTTGTTCTTATTCTAATAATAAACCACTCATAGAGATGAGTCTCTTTGGTGCCATTTATTTCCTCTACTCTGAATTCTGCTTTTGCTGTTTTTTTTAAATTGGAAGAGTCAAGTATCCTATAAATCCTAAGATAACCTCGCCTCATCCAGCAGGTTAACCTAATGAGAGTTAGGGGTTTGTGGGCGGGGTCAATCTCAGAACCGAGATCTATTTTTTCAAGGATGATTCTTGCTTGGGTAGCAAGAGGTCCAGGGTTCAAATCCCGGACGAGCCCCCATTTATGTGACGACCCGGCGCCGGATCTGCAACATAAATATGGATTCTAACACCAGAATTCCACAGAGAAGAGGTTTTATTTCAAATTATATAATAAGTTAGCTAAAAGCACCGGTGTGTCTACCCGACAGCCTGCCTCAGCCTTTATCCACACCTCACCACGTCCGGTCAGTTAGCAACAGCTGAACACTTTTGCACTGTGAGTGCTGAGAGATTAGGGGCTGCAGGGCGGCGTAACATGAAGTCTGATGCATTTTATTAGCATTCGTTTCCATTAGACACGTTTCCGCCCGTGTTCAACTGGTTTACTGATAAATTCACATGAAGACACCATGCATTTCTTTAGTCACTACAGCGATAGGGTTTCATTTACAATTATTGCTTCAATATTTTACGATTCTTATATCCGTTTGTCTGTAGGATTCAGGATTCCTTTTTAATCTGAATAAATGAACTACCACAGCCTGATTTGGTGCCTGACATCTCTTTAACTTACTTATATTTAAAGATTTCGTCCTTCAAAGTTTCATTGTCAGTCATCTTTACAACCATACATTCACTTTTTGGGTTGCAAAGTGGCTTGCACTTATTTACTAACTGTGGGCATGCTGAAGTAGTTTAAATCACACTCCCTGTGTGGAGGGCTGACAGCTGAGCACAGTCTGCGGATGCTGTGATCATTTTATTGAAGGCATTTCCTCGGCTTACACTGCAAATTTCTCCAAGCTTTACTTTACTGTAGCCAAAAAGTCTGGCAAGTAACGAATTCATAATTTGTTAAAGCTGTTTTGAGTCAAGCTGAAGGACTGAAACCATCATGCTTAATTCTGGTGAACGTCGATATCACAGAAGCATGGAGAACAGAGAACAGAGTGAAGTGCTTCATTTCGAATGTCCGAGATTTTCACTGTGGGCTTTAAATGAAGAGAGCGATTCTTTTAAAGCCATAACTATGTTTGAAAAAAGGCTTTTATTTCATTTGCTGAATAAAAACTTCACACATTTCCTGTCACTGCTGGCACAATAGAACCAAGAAGTCTTTGCAGCAACAGGAAAGAAACAAATAACGCACATCAGAAAGGTAATAAAGCTACAGTCGACAGGTAAAAGGGATCGGGGTGCTAATTTTAATGACTTATTTGGGCGTCACATCCCAGAGGCACGTCACCGACAGCCTGCAGCCGAGCCGCCGTCAAAGCCTCATTTCTTTAATTTCACATCAGAGTGAGGAGTCACAGAGCTGTTTAGATTTGTCAACAGGGCTGATTAGAGGGGAAGAAGAGGAATAATAAGGATTTAATGAGAGCAGTACAATGCTGAAGGAGTCTGTTGTTCCTATTCATCCTGCTGAACAGGATGAGACTGACAAGTTTCCTTTCAACTCTGACAGATTTCAGATGTTTCAGTTCATCTGAGTGTTTTTGTCTTAGTGCTTCAGTGGTTTGTGGAATTCATCGTGCTTGACGTGCTTTGACTGCATGTGTTTTAAGACATCTGGTCCTGTCTTAATATCACAGTGATGATATATTACTAGTGCTTTGTAGCACATTTTTAGGTTTTAGTTTAACTCTTGTGTTGTATTTAAGTGTCTCATAACTTATTTTTTATTACCTGCAGGTAGTTATTCAGCGCCCTTCTACCTCAACTCTCCAGGTCAGTAAGGAGTCGGGCTCTCGTTGTGGCCCACCGGAGAGCCGAGACACCCGGCACCATCAACTGGACAAAGGTCATCCTACTCTCAGAAGCTCCACTAAAACCAGTCTTTGTTCAGAACTTCCCATCTAAAGGAGCCCGCGTGAAAAAGTCCATTAACCGCATTCATCAGCTAGCGAACAAGCCAAGCTACGCAGCCGCAGGAACGAGCGGTTAACCGGTAAATGGATTATAAAAATGGGTCTAAATGGATGATGTGACCGCCGGGGTTTAGAGCCAGGCCCTCAGTCGGTGCTTTAATATTAAAAATTCCCCAACTTTAGGAGGTGGGGCAATGATGAAACACTAGAATACTAATTTAATGGTGTATAAAAACTGATGGGCAAACTTGGGCTTTTAACATAGCGAGTATGATTGAAGCCGCAGAGCAGTCACTGTATAATTAGCTGCTGTTCTGAAAGTTTTAATGTGAAACTGAAAGTTTCAAACAGCAAATATGCTTCTGCTGTTTGCTCCAGTTTAATGTACCGTCTTCTTTTTTAGTACTCTGTGAAATTGGTGGGACTCTACGGTGTTTTACTGGCTGTGCAATTCCTGGAAAATGAGCAAAAATGAGGTTTCAGAGACGAGAAACAACACGGCCTGCTGGCACGCCTGTCTGCCTGTTTGTTAGTGTCCCAGTAACCGACCCCCGACCTTCCCTGCATCAACACACAGTCGCGTACACACACACACACACAGGGCGAGGGAGTGTGTGGGAACCTCATGGGGACTGAGTGATCTGATATGCATCAAAGAGAATATGTTTTACATGTAGCAGCGAGCCCAGCAGAAAATCGCCCGCTTTTTCTTTTTCTGCGACCAAGTTTTCCTCCACGAATCACAAACTGATTTCCATCTCGTTTATTCTCGGCCATTTTGATGTTAGCACGTACGCTGAAGTCTGACTCAACTTTAAACTCTGGTGGAGCCCAAACACAGACTTTGCATTCCAGAACAAACAGAACCTCAGTCAAGTTTTCTGAAAAACCTTTGAATGTAATAACTTGATAAGGAAGTCCCCTAGGATTTTCAAATTAATGGCACAGCTGTATCTGCTAGAAGGCTGAGTGGTGGCGACTGCCTGTATTTTTTCCTCAGTTCAAGCAATAGATATGTTTTCTATATTGTGAATTAAATATGGCTTTATGAGACTTGTAAATCATTTTATTCTATTTTTATTTACACAGCATCCTAATGTTTTGAGCAAATGTGCAAGAACGAATTTGTTCATTTTTTTTTCTTTTTACATTATCTGTGTCATTTTTACTAACTTTTTCCCTTTGTTAGGTTTATATTGTTGGATTGTCATTTATGCTTAGAAACATATACTCATTTATGCTTAGAGATATATTGTATAGTGATAGGATGTCTGACCCTTAGCAGTCTGCAAAGACTCTGTGTGCCTTCCACACACATCCTAAGGTCATGAGAGAGGTCGTACCTTCTCTTACTGATTTATGGTATAGGAGGACACCTACTCTGTGTCTGTTTAAGCATAAGAGCCCTTTGTTTTGGTGGACCGCTGGCACCGGCTTTTTAGGGAGGCGTTCACAGGGCCATACCTACACGTGCACACAGACCGGTACTCTTTGTTCACATGCATGCCTATGTAAGATGTCATATGTTAATGAACCTATGCATATTCATGTAACCACAATAAAGAGCAGTGCTACGGGGGAGCTAACTGGGGTTCGAGCGTCAGGAACGGCGCTCGTCACAAAGAGCTCTGCCTGGTGTCCAAAGCTTTTTGCCATTGTAGTAGAATTTTCTCTAAATGTTCCACCAACAGGCCTGTGCTAGACAGACCTATCACCCTTTAACCTGCTCACATATCCTTTTCACCTTCACTCCACACTCTACAACCTCGCCTCATCCGTCTTTCCCTCCATCTCCTCTTGTCCGGATAACCAGCGAGCACGGTAAAAGCCGGGTTGTAAATCGTTCCACTCACAGACGTAACCGGGCTGTCCTTGCCGACTCTGCCGCTTGTAAACTTCCCAGGCAGGCGGCGTGTCTGATAAGGTCATCCTCGGGGGACGGTCATTACGTTAATGACTCAATGGAGCTCTGTCCTTCCACCTTTCATTAAACGTCCTGCAGGTGCGTCTTTTTCATAGAAACGGGACCACGGACAGCAGCTAATGCAGGCGCAGGATCAGGGAGTCCAACAGTTGAACCTTTGCAAGTTAGTGAACTTGTGAAAGTACATGCTGTTTGAGGCAGTATGTTAAGAAAGTCTCAGGAGTTCAGTTTCTCTCCAAAAGTAAACTTTCTATCAATTGACAACACTGCAAAGTAGCAACTTCATCCTCTGCCGCGGAGGATTACTTCCTATGTTACGGGTCAGAGTAAGTTTAGAACAAACCCCAAGTTTCCTGAATGTCTGTCTGACAACGGAGCTGCAGCCAGAGTTCATCACTGCACCACAAACTGCTGCTGATGTTGGCAGAAGTTCAGTGTTCCTTTGTGTGTGAGGAGGTGGGTTGCACAGGTAGCATCCAAATTGAACAAGCAACTGCCAAAACAAAAATCCAAAAGCAAAACTTCAAGAAAGTTGTGACGAAAACTTCTCGATTCAACGCTGTGAAACGTCTCTTTGTGCAGTATATGCACGTTTAAATGAGCACGGCGAGTGCTGTGTTCAGTGGTTGGATTACTCATCCCTAAAAATCAGGTATTTTTATGCTGAAAGGACTTAATATGTAACAACTGTTCAGTATTGTGATTCTTCACACAAACTGGCAAAACCTCCGTTTTTTAAACTGTGCATGGCAGGCTTGAATTAAATACATGTCGTTTAAAAAATGCAGCTTTCATATCAGGATGTCAAGGAGGAATGTAATTGCGTTCACAGCTCAAAGCTTTTGGCTCGAGATCATTGGGTATGTTGTTTTCTGTGAGTGTTGTGAAGTAATACGTAATAGTCAAAGGAGCTTGCAAAGAAAAGCGTCTGGACTTCTTTAAGTTGCTTGAAGACGTTTCACCTCTCATCCGAGAAGCTTCTTCAGTTCTAAGGTCAAATGGTGGAGAGTCCCAGATATAAACCTAGTGGGAGTGACCCCCCACAGAGGGACAAAAGGACCCCTGATGATCCTCTAATCGCCTGAGCCAAGGTGTGAAACTGGGTGTGGGTCCCAATCAGGCAGAGTTTCGGGTGTGTTCATTGTGAAACCTGGCCCCACCTTATCATGCGAATTCCTGAGGTCAGATGGCCCAGGATGTGAGTGGGCGTTAAGGCGTCTGGGAGGGATCTCAAAACTGGATTATAGATGGCAGAGAGTTGGTGTCGTAAACCCCGCCTCTGTTCAAAGATGGTCGCTCACAGTGGACATAGATGCTTCTTTCACTCCTCTTTCAAACCATCTGTCCTCTCTGTCCAAAATGTGAACATTGGCATCCTCGAAAGAGTGACCTTTATCCTTAAGATGCAGATGGACTGCTGAGTCTTGTCCTGTGGAGGTGGCTCTTCTGTGTTGTGCCATGCACTTGTGAAGTGGCTGTTTGGTCTCTCCAATGTAGAGGTCTGGGCATTCCTCGCTGCACTGTACAGCATACACCACGTTGTTAAGTTTGTGTTTTGGCGTTTTGTCTTTCGGGTGAACCAGTTTCTGTCTGAGCGTGTTGCTGGGTCTGAAATACACCGGGATGTCATGCTTGGAGAAAACTCTCCTGAGTTTCTCTGATACACCGGCTACATAGGGGATGACAATGTTGTTGCGTCTGTCCTTCTTATCCTCCCTCGCTGGTGTCTGGTCTTCTTTTCTGTGCCTCTTTGCTGACTTTAAGAACGCCCATTTAGGATAGCCGCACGTTTTGAGTGCTTCCTTTACATGTGTGTGTTCCTTCTTTTTCCCTTCAGGCTTAGAGGGAACATGTTCTGCCCGGTGGTGTAGGGTCCTAATTACTCCAAGTTTGTGTTCCAAAGGGTGATGGGAGTCAAAGAGGAGGTACTGGTCCGTGTGTGTGGGCTTCCGGTAAACTTCGATGTTGAGTTTGCCGTTCTCTTCCATGTGCACAGCGCAGTCCAGGAAAGGCAAACAGTCGTCCTTTGTGTCTTCCCTGGTGAACTTGATGTTTTTATCCACAGCGTTAATGTGCGCAGTGAAGGATTCCACTTCTTGTGTCTTGATTTTGACCCAGGTGTCGTCCACCTGGGGGTGGACGACACAGGGGGTCCTTTTGTCCCTCTGTGGGGGGTCACTCCCACTAGGTTTATATCTGGGACTCTCCACCATTTGACCTTAGAACTGAAGAAGCTTCTCGGATGAGAGGTGAAACGTCTTCAAGCAACTTAAAGAAGTCCAGACGCTTTTCTTTCCAAGCTCCTTTGACTACGATGACCTGGATGACTGAGAACCTTCACAGACATAATACGTAATAGTTCTGCTATTAGAAAAATATCAATCCACAAACTGAATTTCACTGATTAAGGTGACAGATGTATGTGAATGTTACACAAACACTATGGTACCTGCCAGCAGGAGTTTTCTGGGTTATTTTCTCAGTAAACATTGAAAAGTGGAACCAAAAAACAACAGCTTCAGAGTAACAGCTCTGAATATCATTTGGAGTAATAATGTGAACGGTTAACAAACGGAGTAAACAAGCATCCTGCACCAGATTCGGTCTGTCAGGAGGACTTTCTGTTGTTGTTGGAAGGTTCACCCTTGTTGAAACACAACTTTAACCTTTCAAAGGTAAAAACAAATAAGGCAAAACCACAAGACAAATTTGAAGCCTGTCTCAGGTAATGTCATCACACTCTCTGCAGTACTCTCCTGAACGACAGGCGTCACCACGCCGACAACACCGACAAAGTCTCATCTTTCCGTATAATCCGTGAATATTTGAGCTTCTGTGCTCATGTAGCATTAAAATGCTGTTTTAAAAATTCGACTTATCTGGCGGCAAATTAGTCACCTCAAAGTACTTATATTGTAAGGTAAAGACCCCACAACAATGCAGAGAAAACTCCAACGATCAGACGACCCCCTATGAGCAAGCACTTGGCAACAGTGGGAAGGAAAAACTCCCTTTTGAAAGGAAGAAACCTCAAAAGGCACCAAGCTCAGGGAGGGGCGGGGCCATCTGCCGTGACCGGTTCACGTGTACAAAATCGTACACTCCTGTTTTTAACCCAGCAGCAGCAGAAACGGCGGCCAGCGATAGCGGACATCGTGTGACTGTCTTGCCTGCACATTTTTCAACAACATGTAATCCTAATAATCTTTCAAACTAGCCCCTCCCCCATACTGCACAGAACAGGAACATTAGCATCACTTAGCTAAACCAGGAGCTAAGTGGTGCATTTCTTAAAGACATGCGTTTGTTTACTTTAGCAGCGACAGTCAGCACCTGAGTCCTCCAGGCCCAAAACAGCCAAAATATTTAAAGCAGGGTTTCTACACTGCGACGCCGCACACGTCACAGGTTTAAAGTCTGCAGCACGCCGCACGGCTGACGAGCAAAGCAGCTCAAATAACAAATAACCCCATCACCCAAGCCCCTCCTTTCCAGTCCAATCTAATGTTCAGCTACAGTGCACACATGATTTCATTTCACCTGCATTAAGCTAGCATCTGATTAACACAGTGTATAACAATCTAAAGCCAAAGGGAGAGAGTGGTAGGAAGAGTGAGAGGAAGAGGAAGAAAAATAGAGAGGTGTTGTTTATTTCCCAGCTACATTTTTATTCCATTATTCTGTGAAAACAAGCAACAACAAGAAGCCCATTACAGTTTCATTCCCCTGCAACTTCCCTGAACTGTGAAATCTATAAGCCAAGAGTTCAGAGCAGAGGAGCAGGGAGGGGGAGGCGAGGACGGGAGCACGGATGAGAAATTAATTATTTGGTGGAGGCGACACGGTTCACTTGGCTCAGAAAAAGATGTACAGGGAGCCGACGGCACGCCGGTGTTCATCACAAGCAGCATCGGCTCGACTGAGAGAGAAACGCACGGACGAACCGTTTTCATAAGCAGTGGCTAATTCAGCTTACATCAGTCAAATTTGATTTAATTCAGGAATCACAAAAAAGAAGGTGGCTAGGAGGCGAGGAATTCAGAGATTAAAAAATTATTAAAAACCAGCAGGATGTCTCTTCCTTAAGGGGCAAACACAATCATCCAAAAAATAGCATCAAAAAAGCAGAACGCTGCCAATGCCCGAAATAATTGGGATTGTTTTCACAGCTGAAGGTGAGCAGAGCGAAGGGCAAGGTAAATACAAATTAGAGCCACAATGCAGGAGTCAATAGTGCTCTTGAAACACATTATGCTGGACAAGCGGTTAAATTATATACCTTCACGGTGAATTCTAATTAATGCTCACGGCCACCAGCAGGGCTTATCCACTTGAAGCACGGCTGCATTTCAGACGACTCCTGGAGAAACAGTATGTGAAACAACTAATTGCCCACCTCCGGCTAACAAGTGGGAAACACTTTTTTTTTTCTTTGCCATGCAGATTGGATTGAAACGGTGGCCTGCAGGTAAGTCAACAGAAACAAAAAGCCGAGTGTGGTTTAAAGTTTATCTGCAGGCGAGCGCAGGAGCTCTAATGGGAGGTCGCCTTGTCTGGATCCTGATACGAGTGTCTGAGGCTGTGGGATTACTCTCAATGTCATGCTAGAAGTTTCTGCTGTGACTGATGCAGGTTTCTCAGTGATGTATTTACGTGTTAAACATGGGAAACAGTCAGATAACAGTTTACATTAAACTACATTCTTATTGGTAACTGTGATGGCTGCACCTACAGCCACACAGTGGTAATACCCACCACGTTAGTAGAGGCTTATAAGTAACATTGCATTCACATTTGTCTTTCTTTAAATATAGTAATTAATTTACAGGACAATAACTGGTTTTGGTTTAGAGTTAATTCACATATCCACATAACACTTCCTTCTAAAATAAGTGCGCACATTTTAGTTTACACTGTTATGTATGATTAATCTTTTGTTTTCTGAGTTACCTTAGTTGCAGCTGTTTCAGTCTCTTGATTAAGGAGCCAAGAGGTGGAAAAGGGGCGGAGCAAGCTTTAAAGGAAGACTGCAAATTGGTTCATGCCATAACTCGGGACCAAGGGGGGGAATTGGAGTTCATTATGTTAGGTTTAGTTAGGTTTTGTGTGTTTTACCCCTTCTCCTGTTTTTGTGGGCTGATCAGCCACTATGTAAGTTTCCCCTTTGTCTCCTTAAGTGAGGTCAGTTTGTTTGAGTTAGCTGTAGTGTTGTCAACTTTGAGTAGTTTTGTTATTTTGACCTCTTTTATGAGCCCAAGATTTTGACTCTTTTTGCATGAGTTAACCAATTATGTTTTTTGGGTTAAATAAAAAATCTTTTTTTTGGACTTTAACCTGTGCCTAAGTTTCCTTCACTGCTCGGTCCATCACAGTAACACAAACTGTGTAGCACACTAAACCGGCAACTTCAGTAGTTGGACGTTGTTAGAATCGCCTTAATGCTTCATGGCAGATTCAACAGGGCGCTGGAAACATTCCTCAGAGATTTTAGTGCACATTGACTCAATAGCATCACACAGCTGCTGCAGAGTCATGATCCAAAACTACCGTCCCACCATATCCCACAGTGCTTTGCTGAAGTGAGGTCTGGATGCTGTGGGAGCTGTTTGAGTTCACTGAGATGGGTTAGAAAAGGATAGTCATCAACAATATTCCAGCAGGCTGTGGAGTTTAAGTGATGCTCAGGTTTTACTCAGGGGCCTAAAGTGTGCCAACACCCACCAGCACCACCAACAGTTGATACCAGTAAGTGATCCATGCTTTCATGAAGTTCACACCAAATTCTGACCATTAAGTTTGAATGTTGCAGCAGAAATCATCAGACTAGCCAATGTTTTTCTTTTTTGTGTAGTTTTGCTGAGCTTATGACGATTATTAGCTGACAGGAGAGGCGGTGTGGTCTCCTGCAGCTTCACTGTTCAGGGATTCTCTTCTGCATACTTTGGTATGACGGGTGGTTAATTCAGTTACTTCCTATCATTTTTAGCAGTCTGGTCATTCTCTGACCTCTGGTGTCAACAAGGCTGTTGTTCACTGGATCTCCTCTTTTCCACATCACTCTCTGTAAAGCCTACAAATGGTTGTGCTGGAAAATCCCAGCTGATCAGCAGTTTCTGAAAGGCTTAGATTAGCCTGTCTGACATCAATAATAAAGTCCCTTAAATCCCTTTTCTTCCCCATTGTGGTGCTGACTTTGAACATCATCCGGCCATCAATGATCTGCCTGAAGCTGCTGCTGTGATTGGCTAATTAAATAGTTGAGTTAACAAGCAGCTGAACAGGTGTACCTAAAAAACTTAAACTTCTAGTGTACCATAAGTCACTAAGAGCGTGTTCTTTAAAGTTTTATTTAAACTGACTGTGCCTTGCACTACCACCACGTACAGCTTTTCACCAGGTCTGCCAAACACGTTATTCGGGTAACTTCTAGGGAAGAAAGAAGAAATCAGGCAACATTTCTCTGCCAGTAAACTTCTGCCAAAGCAGGTTGTGACGTGGAGGTCTGTAACTTCTGAAAAACAAAGCTGCTAGAGGAAAAAAACGAGCCTAAACAGTTTATCCTTAAAGAGCAACAACAACTTCTCTGCAGTGTACTAACAACCTTCATCGAGGTCTTCTTTCAAGTCTTCTGCCTCTGGAGTCCCCCCCCCTTACTGGTTAGTAGACCGGTTAGTGGTAAGGGCAATCAGTAATATAGAGGTATAACAGCCCTGATAATAACCTGCCATACTCTCAGGCAAGATTGTCCCCTATCGGGCGGTAAATGATATCCTACAGCTGAACCCGTAGCTCCGCTCAGCAGCAGGTGGCCTCTGAGGCTATCAAACAGGACCTGCTGTCCAGAGGAAACACAATAAACTGTTGGTATAAAACCACTGTTGAGATAAGTATGATGCAGCAGCATTCAGACATCAGCAACACCCTTCTTATCGTTCAGTTAGTCTCTCTGTCACTCGTCAATCTCCGCTGGTCGTTTTTCTTTTACATGCTACTTTCATTGCAAGTCTGCGTTGGTCAGATTCTAGTGGCTCTGGATCTAGGTTTGGAAATCTGGTGGCCTGGAGCATTCCCAGTTTGTTTCAGGTTCTTGTAGGTCGGTCTCTCTCAGAATGAGTCCTGCAGAGGTAAGAGGGGATTTACTCTGATTATTAACAGGTGTTTATCCAGTTGTGACCATGTGGACAATTTTAACTGAGTAATCAGATGTTTAATGATTAAATCCATCTTCAATTGCTGAGTTAGCAGGACACAAATAACCATCAGCTCTTCGGTTCAGCTGATTGTCTGTATTCTTTATGTGTCTGAAAACTGAAAGTCTGCAGGTCTCGAGCTGTAAACTTACAGCTAGTTACCCCTGAAAGCTACCAGTGGGAGTTTAGCCAAGCTGCTGATGGGGAAAAAATGAAATGAGCCTAAAATATTATACTTTTATTACGTTCCTCTAATGACCACGCACGCAGAGACAAAATCAAATTACAGTCCTGACCTATTAATACTACCGCTAAAGACTCAGCAGAGACAAATTAACACAGAGCTCCTGTTCATCTGCCGTATTTCTTCCCTGTATTCAGCCTCCCGCTCTTCTTTGATATAATGGTAGAACTGTTGAAATCGATGAGGATTAAATGGTGTCAGTGTCTAAACTGGCCGTGGAGAGGTCGCCGAGTTCAATGGCTCTGTAGCAGTGCCACGGCTGGACCGCTGCCACAGCAGCGCTGTGTCAGCTGCTGAAGCCAAGGCCTGATTTAGAGATTTCCAATCCACCAGTATCACACTGTGCTATACTGAGAAGCCATCGCAGCCATAACTCTGCATCAGCAGCCTTCGGGTTTGTGCAAAGCGAGTAGGTGTAGCGCCGTGAAGCCGAGCAGGATGAAATACAAGGATATGTTTGGGGACCTGACTGGTCAGCGAGCTGCTGGTACACCAAATGCAATCAACCAACACCACAATGACTCAATATGCCATCGAAGCGTAGTACACTCACAGCAGTGAGGAAAACTGAGCCATGAGACACTTGGCAATAACTGACAATAAATTCAAGCAATATTAAAATATATTAAAGGCATTATTCCTTATTAAAAACAATAAAACGAAGGCGCGAATACAACAATTTAGAGACAACTGGCTCGTTCGTTTCCACAGGGATCGCTACTAGGCCCCGTCCTATTCACTTTCTACCTAAATGAGCTCAAATCGTGATTGAGTATGAGCTTTATGTGTTCCTCGGGTGCTTTCTCATCAGTGTTTTCTTCTAACAAATAGTGTCTCCCTAAAATTCTGACTCATACGCATATTAAAAGTCTTGTTTTGATTTGTTTTTTAATTTAAACTTACCAACTTACTGAAACTGAACATTTGGACGGGTACGTTCCTCTAATGCTCTAATCCTCCACACTCCGAGCACGTTTAATTTCCTCCGGCGTCCTAATTACCCCCCCGCTGCCGCTTTGTTTTATCCCCCCTCTAACTTGAACCTTCAGGACATAACAGGACTGTTCAAGTCAATAAGGTTTAAGAATTAGAAGCTAAATTGACCGTCCAGAGTCCGGTGACTTCAGCACAGGGCCGGCGCTGCCACTCCAGAGCCGGTGCCAGAACAATTAGAGGCAAAGGCAGGATTTGTGCATTTGTGGCAGAGGGGGGGCTGCAAGGGTTTTAATTACACAGTAAAATGATCCTGAACATCCCTTAAGAGAGTCACCGTGGACTGCGGTGTCATGGTGTTATCCTACGAGCAGCACAAGCCGAGGAGGAACTGAGGAGTTGCTGATTTTACATTTAGACTTAATGGGTAAAGATGTCACCAAGGACACATTACACATTTGTTTTATCTACTTAACCTTTATTTAACTGGCTCGTCCTACTGAGATTAATGTCTTGTTCAAGGAAGACTGAGTGAAGCCAAGAGAGCAGCACCGAGACAGACATTAGAGTTGAAGACAGGCAATAAAGAAAAATGCACAAAAGCAAAACTACAGATCACAGAGTCCAGTTTGCTTCCTCCGGTATTAGGAAGGACATTACCCACTCCAGCATCTAAGAGTCAGCAGCACTTAGTATTGTTTGCACGTTTGATGTATGACCCTTAAACGCCCAGTTACCTCGGCCAATTGCAAAGGTAAAATTGCAGTTGAGAATATTTTCAATCTTTCTGTTCCAAACATCTGCAAACAACCTATCGTAGTGTTCCTGAAATGGTGCAAGTGGCTCCAATAAAAAAAGGAGGTAAATGTAGAAATGGGGTAGAAAGGCCATTTTGGCACAAATACCTGACTTTGAACCAGGAAACTGGAGCTCGAGTCTGTGGTAAGTGCATTTTCCCATTTTGCTTTCACAAGCTTTCATCGTGTTTTCGTTTTAGGGACACAAACTACTTGCTTTGAATTGAAAAAGATGATCAACGTCATCCAACTTAGTAATCTCAGTTTTCTAGAGCACCAAACAGCCCCGTGACACATCACAGGTCATAAGGACAGCTTTCACAATCAGAGACCCGCCACAGCTTTGACCCGTCAACAACTACATCTTCTTCAACGCGCTCTGCTAACAAACACAGTAACATCTCTCCACGTTCACACCCCACTCAGGGAGACTCGACATTGGGCTGCAGGTCCACCGCCCTCTCGCCGTTTATCTTGTGGATCTCCCAGCTCCCATCTCCTGCCGGAGCCAATCCCGGCACTCAGGTGATATTAGTGCTAAGCTTCCTTCTTATTGCCTCAAAGAAGCTGGAATCAAAAGTACAGCAGCCATCAAGGAGCCGCTGTGACCTTCAAAGTCTCATTGGGAATGAGCTCGCTGGATCCACAGGAAGAAAAACAGATTTCCACTGCAGTGAAGGAGGTGATTAGGAAACATCGGTCTGCTTGATGACTGGTTAGGATGAGCCATGTGTAGAAAAAAAAAGAATAAAGGAAATCATTAAACAAAAGAGGAAACTTTAAACCAAAGCAGCCATATTTTATTATAATTATTATTTTAATGTGACTTATTCTAATAGTGGAAATAAAAGGATAAAGTAAGAGATTTAGGTCGCGTTACAAACACCTTAAATGTCCTATAATAACAGAAACAATCGTAAAATCTTCGTAACATTTACAGTATTGTATCACCTGCTGTATCTTTCTCATATACACCCTGTAATTGCTGCACCACTGTAATGCTTTAGTGATGACGCATCGCTGTGAACATTGGACGGGACTATAATTGAATCTGTGTGAATGATTTGAGTGCAGATTTTGCTTTTAAAGCTTTTAATGATACATTTAAATACCTACACCCACTCCTTTCCACTGTCCTACCTCCCAGCGTGGACATGTGTGATTGTGCAGGAAAAGCTTCAAGAGTTCGTCGCTCTCTGCAGAGCTGCAGGCTCAGCTTAGAAATCTTTGCATCTTGGTTTTGCTCAGATTTTATCCTCAACACCGTGAGATGAATGTTGGGCTGCAGTTCTTCTTCTGCCATCCTGACCTCTGTTTAAAGAAAAACAGTGTCTCGACCAACCATGTGTATGCGAGTATGGATTTTGCAAATTCTGTCCAGTATAGCGGAGTTGGAGTCGAGGGATAAGAGACTTAGTGGAGAGGCAGCTGAATGGCGGTGTGCAGGTAGAGAACAGCGAAGGACTACTGTCAGCTCCTGTGATCCAGGAATGTGGAGCTGGAATTCGTCCACGGGAGGAGACTCCCTGCAGAGGCAGCTGAATAACACTGATGATGAGAGAAACACCTGACAGGACAGCAGAGGCTGATTAGTTATCAGTGAGTGAACTGGCATGAAGCACCGAACGAGCCGATCGTTGCTGTTACTAGAAACATGTAAAATGTATCAAAATAACGATGTTATCCACAGACAGGCCCCGCCCCTAACAACAGATGACTGTGATGTAAAACATGTGATATGCAAATGAATTGACTTCATTTTCTGTCTCCTACAAATGTTGTTGTGACAATGAGACAGCTCTGGAAACAGCGACAGGAGGAGAGATGACAAATGACAAAAAAAATCTCGGCCTTGTTCTTGGAGCAACTGTGCAATACAATGAATTATTCAAAGTGCTGCTATTAAAATTTTTAATTAGCCTTTGCTGGAAAGAGTCTTCCCACCGAGGGTAATCTGGGCAACCTTTGCTCAGACAGATGGCTGCAGTAAATTGCTGCTTTCTGTTCGGGATTTTGACTTTTTTAAGCCTGCATGCAGAAATGATTCCTATTAAGAAACACAAAGTCACCGGCTTTGCAACGATTCCCAGGAAGTGTGCGACGTACACCCTCACTCTAAATCGTGCATAAAGGAAAAGTGTCGGGTCAGGTCACTCCACCATCTGTCGCTCCGGATTCGGGGAAAAGGCCAAGTGTAATATTTTGCTGTTGTCAACCAACAACAGCTGAGTCATGTCGACTCATCTCTTTCTGTGCCGCCGATCTGCTTTTACAACTATTCAACAAAAAACATGCAGAGCCGGAGCTTGCAAGCAGCAGCTCCACCTAACAGAACACAACCGGTAAATCCCAGCACTGTGCTGTGTGTAATTAATACTTGCTCTTTGCCACATTTCCCACCCACAGAGTGTAATTTAAATGCAATAACGGCACCGACTCCACTCGTCCACAGTGGACTACAGTCAGCCTGTTCCATCATCAGTCTGAGCTGCTGTATTCAAACCTGTGTCCTCGTTATCACATCCCAGATATACTTTGACATCGGCTATAAATATCTGGATGTGATGCTAATGCATATGCATGCTCACGCCATCCAGTCCACTGCTCGTTTGTACGATATCCACGTTTTCAGTCCAGTCTTTGAGATTGAGAGTATTCGTCTTCTTGAATGGGCTGATCCCTGCTTTACAGTTATTGCTTACAGGTTTTTGCAGCTAAGCAAACCTATTCTAATTAACAATAACCAAACTTCAAACTAAAGAAGAAAAGACTTGCATGAGGATCCTGCCGAGGGGGGAACAACTGGAGCTGACTTCAGCACCTGCGCATCCACCAGTTGTGCGTCTCACGCGGGGGTGTTAGAAGTCGTCGCTGACAGCTTCTCCATCTCAATCGCTGACCTCAGAGGGTGAGTCAAAGGTGATCCATCGCACGGGGCTCTGCGGTGACTTAAGCTGTGCAGAAATCGATATCGATGCGCTTTGATTTACACGCCAACTGTCCAGGAGAAATATCTATTGTGACGCCCGTATCATAGCAATCAATAATCATCCCAGAGAGTGACCCACGTCGAAAACATTTAGGAGAGGGGGGACGAGAAACCCTCACACGCATGTTCAGCAGGCTGCAAGTGAACGACGTAAGAGCTAAATTAGCTAGGTGGATCATCTGTTAAAGATTACATAAATATTATTGTATAAATACAATTATAAATAATATTATTAATAAATATGGAATTAATTTTATGTAGTGTTTAGGGACGAATGCAATTATAGACATGAAAACTGTCATGGTTTGGGTTAAATTAGCCTTTTCTTGTGTTTAGCTGGAAGATTTGCAGGGATATAAAATCGTTAGACTTCGCCTTCTATTCTGTTTCTATCCGAAGAGATGTTGGGGCGTCTACGTTCCAGCACCAAGTCTGGTTCTGCCCATCCAAAGTAGGCGGTCACGAGCTGCAGGCCACGACAGGCACCGAGTACAACCGTGAGCAAAGTCCCGAGAGGCTCAAGCTCACAGACAGCTGCAACTATTGCATTCTGGTTTCCAGTCGAGAAATACTGGACAGGAAGGCTGAGGGTAACTTCAAAATAAGAGCAAGAGGTTCGAAGTACATAGATAATTTAAAAAAAATGCTAAAATAGTTTGAAAAATCTGCTCATCCATCCTGTATGAGTAGAGCCTATTTGCAGCAAATGCTCTTTAGCACAAATCTTTAGCTTGTGCATCTCACAACTGTACATCCAGGTGCTCCGACTTCCACAACCTTTTAATTTGTCCAGAATCAGAACCAGTTTGGGTGAGAGATAAAAAATTCTGGCACTACTTTAAAGCCAGTGAATGATCAGTCAGTATGAGTCACATAAGTCACGGAGATTCCAGCAGCGGTGTGCACGATGTGAGAATAATACATTTCATCTTTGTGCACTGAGAGGAATTCATCCAGCTAGAAAAAGTAAAACTGCTGACATCTGTAAACCGGGGTGTGAGAACATTGTACCTCAACCTAACTTAAACTGACTGAATGAATTTTGCTCTCAGGGAGGGAACAGAGCTCTCAAATGTTTCCATTAATACACTCGGATCATTTAAATAAAGCTTTAAAATTCAGCCTGACTAAAGGAAAACGCCATGTGTGCACATGTACTCGATGGGATGATCAGGTTGTAATAAAGACATCGAGCTTTGCAAAGACAAATAATAAATGTTGCTCCGATACAAGAAACACAAAGAAGAAAACGAGAGCTCAGCGGTGAGAGACGACTGATGGAGTGACTCGGCAAGAATCAGGATAGTGGAAAAAACCTGCGGAGTGAAGCAGGAATGACAGAGAAACGTGCACGAGCTTCGGTTTCATCAAGCGGCTCGCACAGCGGGGGATTTCCATCAGGGCTGCCTGCGTGCCGCCGCCATCAGGTCATCAATCCCTCCCCAGCCACCCTCGTCCTTTCCCTACCCAGCATCCCTTTCTCCTCCTTTGATGACAGCCACTTTCTGCTTCCCTCTCCTCCGTCCCGAGGTTTCCGCCGTTTGTGCGAGCTTGTAAAACCCTTCAGCGTGATGAGGCCGAGCGCAGGATTGATTTTCAGAGGGGGTGGGGGTGTTAATTTTAGCCCACTACCCAAGTCTGAGAGAATGTGATAGTGCGGTAAATGATGGGGAGCAATGGTTACGTAGGTGGTGCATCGTGTGGGGGAGCTAATAATGCCTGAGGTAGAGTTTGCTTCCCAGGATGCCTCAGGAAAAATGGGATTTGTTGTTCAGTGACAAAGTGCCACCTTAGAAAACGGGAACCAAAGAAGAAGAAGAAAAAGGCACACATGGGTAATTTGCATGCGCGAGAGAACCGCTGTATTCACCCCAAAACCGGGCCTGATGTGAAGGGTGACAGCTTTGCTTTGCAGCAGTCTCACAGGAACGAGGAGGCAAAGAACGGAGTGAAATTCGACACAGACGTCCAGCCTGATGGGGGAGAGGAACCCGAGAGCACGGAGGGAAGTTACCATCCAAAATGAGCCATTTGTGCTACTCAAAGTATGTAATCTTCTATCATCTCTAACTGAAGACACTGCAAACTTTGTTTTGCTATTAAATTATAATACACATAAACTGTGACGCATTATAATCAGCTGAGGTTCAGCGACTGCTGCGGCACCATCTTGTGGATAATGGACCCGACTCTGCTCTACAGCCTTGGGGATCAACCAGGTTCTACACCTGCTGCAGGTTCCACGTGCAGCAGCCAGCTAGCAGCTTTGCAGCAGAACAAGGAGAGTTGCCAGCTGGAGAAGAGAGCAGCTGGAGAGGCAGCTGATGGGTATTCAAGGACAACCTCAAAGCTAACAAGGGAATAGGAAAGACTGGGGCGGGTAGTTAGCGATGGATAAAAAATAAATAAAAATAAACTGCTGGCCTGTTAGAAAATGATAGAAGAAATAAATTCAAGGTCATCATCTTGTGCACCTCTGGATTATTTTTAGCACAGCTACCGCCGGCATGTTAAAGTATCGATCCTTCTACTTGTTTTCTTTTGTGAGAGGAGAGAACAGAGCCACAGGGAGGGAAATCTAGCAAAAAAGGGAGGTGAAAGGGAGGCTGTGAGGCTGTGGGGAATAGGAGGTTTCAGTGTGCTGTCTGCTGACACACGAGGGCATGAAACACAGAGCTCGTTACTGTTGAATATTCTGCAGGATCATAGAGTACTTTGTTCTGGTCTCCCTCTTCATGAACTGCCCAGAAACTGGATTCCTCCACCAGCGACTGGACTACAAACCGGTCACCAGAGCCAAAGAGCCAGCTCCCGTCACCAGGCTGCTCCCAGCAGCTGTGCGCTGTGTCTGGAGATGCAATGGTCCAAAAAGAATTTCACTGAAGTAATTTGTTTTTGTGTAGCAGCTTTCTGCTCACACTTGTTCATCGGAGGCTCGCTGCTTGTTGATTCTAATGTTAAATATTTTGCTCCTCTGGTTCGGAAGCTTTTGCTCTCCAGCCGTGTGTGTGGGTGTTATTCTAACCTCATTTCTCTTGTTGTTGTTTTATTTCTTCATTTTGATTTTTTTATAAGGCAGACCATAAATCAGTCTAATTTTGCTACTTTGGCTTCGCTGCATTCATTACCCTCCCTGTTAAATGTGTTTTCTTTGTTACGCTGCCCTTTGCCAACCCTGGGGGAAATTTCAGCTGAATCGATGGTAACACTTTGTGAATACAAACATTGGGGTGTTGAACTCAGTAATCGGACGGTTCCTCTGTTATTTGGTGCCTCGTTCACCTGATTAACTCTTGCCTTTTAACAAAATACGGCACCTAAATGTGTTAAAATCAGAAGGTGATCCATCTGAAGTTGCTACTGATGCCCAATAATCCCAGTGGAAATGAAATAAAGTCACTGACTGCCATTGTAATCACTCCCCCACCCCCGAGCCACGGGAACATTAATCTGCTGGTTCACACTGTGGGATTTTGACAAGGGATTCCCAACATGGGGCTTTGGTAAAGGTCCCCTACAGAATAGTTTGTGCACAGCACACGTCCTTTAATCCCAATCACGGGTGAGCAGCAGGAGAGAAAGTGCTTACAGCAGAGGAGGTCACAGCAGGAATCAAACCCTCAACCATGACAATACCGATGCTCTGCACTATTCATTAAGCTACAAAGAGAAGTGAATGGCTCAACAACGCAGTGTACATGCTTTTCTCCAGCATGCCAATACTTTCTACGTGAAACAAACGCACAAACACAAACAGCATTTTAAAATATGTGTTGCAGGCGTTCCTGTGGTTGTACTGAGATGACTGCAGCTGCGTGAAAAGTGATCTGATGCATCTTCAGTTTCTAATACTGCATTTGAACGAGTCCTTGGAGGACCATGTTGACTTTTGCACTCGGTGAGTGAAAAAGCACTCGCTGTGGACGCACACAGTCACGCCACAGATCCTCCCGCTGACAGAAGCTGAGAGGGGCTTCTTCAGACTGGAGAAGAAAAGTGCGAATGGCGGGAGCCAACTACGGACTACGGATTGAGACTTAAGAGTCTTACTGGCACCGAGCTTATCTCCAACATAATCCAATTATAATAACCAACAGCCCAGTCATAAGGCTGTCAGGACTGTAAGCCTATTACAATAGATCCTGTTCCCTCAGATTGGTGGCAGGGAGGAGGGTGAGGGCTGGAGGGGAGGAATGCAGAGAGGGGGATTGAGGAAGAGAGAGTAATTGGCTTTGGATAAGAGGGAGAATGGAAAGAATAATCAGCCGTGCTGTTTGTAGAGGAAAATAGAGAAAAACTGAGCCTGACGACGAGCTCATTGTTTTTATTCTACATTGCCGTGACAACACATCATATTCTGAATATCATTAAAAATATCAAAAATGAAACGTGTAACTGTCAGAGGTCAGTCTGCCTAAAAGCCACATGAAAAAGTTCGTTGTACGAATCACACGTCCATTACTTTTAAAACATGTCTTTGCAGCTGCAGGCTGGGTGGTTTTCAGTCCACAGGTAATGATCTGAAACTCATAACTCGCCACTGCTCCCTGCTGCTTAGAAAAATTGGA
The DNA here is from genome assembly GCF_041146795.1 of Maylandia zebra. NCBI lineage: Eukaryota > Metazoa > Chordata > Actinopteri > Cichliformes > Cichlidae > Maylandia > Maylandia zebra. The sequence continues at coordinate 29,082,827 of NC_135174.1, read as the reverse complement.
TTCATATGAGTGTTTTTTTCCCCGCCCACTTCATCCACACTGGAATCCTGAGGCGTCCCTCAGGGTTCCAATTTGGGTCCTCTAGTCTTTTACACTAACTAGAGTTAGAATGTCAACCTAAGACTCAAAACTTCATCGTGCATGAAACAACAGCTGTTTAATGCTTTGAATTTAGCTGAAATCATTAACTGACTGACACATTTGTAAATTTTAAGTATAATTATATTCCCTTTGAAATATAAGGTCATGTGGCAGTGTGGGTTGATTACGTAAAAAATAATAATGCATTCAATTTTTATAAAAAATAGTTCTTTCCAGTAGCGAAGAAGAAGAAGCAGGGCAGTTTTAAAACCACTTTCACAATATAGCACATGTATATTGATTTCATCAAAACCCAACAGCTTGAAATTGTTCAGTGGATATCACCTCAATAGTCAGGGTAAGTCAGTAGGTTGGTGATTAGCCATAATTTCGTGTGCACCCTGACCTTACACCTAAGGCCTCAGTTGCCCTTCAGTAAAAACAGGATTGCAACCTGATTGCATTGATTTTTCTTTTTACAAAAACATTAAATTACTGATTGCAAGTTGCACCAACCAACTGGTCAGCAGAGGTCGAGTGTGTAGCACCCACAGCAAGGGATGGTAATCAGATTACCAGCATACTACAATCAGTCAGAGTCATTCTGGACCAATGAGCACAAGTCATCTGCAACTCAGCTGGTTGCAAACTGGATCTATTCTGGTTACATAAAAGCAAACACCTGTGTCATTTTGCAGGTCTGGAAGTAGAACAACATCTCATTGGCGACAAAGATCCGCCTTTACCGAACCCTGATCCTCCCCATTCTACTTTACGGCGCGGAGACATGGACAATGCTCAAACACGACCTGAGCAAGCTCGAAGTTTTCCAAATGCGTTGCCTTAGATGCGTTCTCGGCGTTTCCCTTCGCGACCGTCATTCAAATGACACCATCCTCACCAGCTGCGGCAGCCAACTGACGATCGGCGACCTAATCCAGCGCCGCCGACTCCGTTGGTTTGGCCACATTTGTCGAATGGACCCGAGCCGCTACCCCCATGGCCTAGTCTGGTTGACCCGCCCCACCGATTGGAGGGTGCACCAAAGAAGACATGGATGAAACAAATCCAGGATGATTTGAAGGCCCTTCGACTTGACCTCGAGCAGGCAAGAACCATCGCCTTAGATCGAAAAGCGTGGAAGATAATCGTTGGTCAACCAAGAGAACCTGCAGCACCTACAGCAGCGTACTGGTTGCGCGGCAGACCACCGCTGCTGGTCGCCCGCTAAAGACAAGAAGAAGACGAAGAAGAATCACAGTTTAATCTGTGGACATCTATGTTTTTCTGGTTGGACTGCCAGCAACTACTATGGATGTCTCTTTATTAGGCAGCAGCTGACTGCGAGTAGTTGCAGACTCCGCTCCTGTTTTCAAAGCAACCAAAGGTAAGAAGATCACAAAACTACTGTTTCCCCTCAAAGGACTGTGTAATGAACAGTCTAACAGTGGTCAGTGGTGACCCATCAAGGGTAGGGGTGAGCTTTAATTTAGCCAAAAAACAGAAAATATAATTTGATCAAAGTGAGGTCGACACTTTGACATTTTTTCTGTTAAACACTTTTCTTTTGGGTGTTTCGAAGGTAACAATCATGGCATAAATTTTAATTGAGTAGGGACACCGTAAAGCAGACTTTGTCTTGATTCTTTACTGTAAAACAGCATTTATAGTTCTCGTTAATAGAATTCTATAAATGATTTGATTTAAAGACAGAGAGGAACAAGCAGAAGAGAAGGACACTGAGCACGAGTGCCAAAGCCAGACGGCAGCCAGTCTGATAAATACAAACACACACACACACACACACACGCACACACACACACACACACACACACACACGCACGCTCTCTAATCCTGGTTGACAATCTTTATCCCCAGACCTCTTAGTGACCCTCCATCACACAGAGGTTACATCAGAAAGCTGTCAACCTTCAACATACCAATTTCAGGCCTGAGATAATCTAACACACACACAAAGATACACAGAAATACCTCTGATGGCAGGAAACACACACACACTACACCAAGACAGACACAGTTTCACCACACACACAAACAACTGTCAGATGCTAATGGAATGTAATGAAGCCTATAGCACATCCATCCAAAGAGAAGAGCCATCACTTCAGACCTCCATGTTGTTGTGAGGTCCCGTAGATGGCAACACCATTCGAGACAAACAAAGGATCCTAAAATAAACAGACCCAATTCCATCCCATAATGCACCCTTTTGCAGGCTGAGGCTTTTGTGTCATCCAGGTAACAACCTCTCCTGTGGTTCTATTCAGAGCTGCGTTTATCATCTTTGCTGAAACAACAAGTTGATTATTTAGAAAGTTTGATGAAGGTGGGACCACAGACAAGCACCTGATACATTTCTCTGTTGGACTTGTCAAAGGTCTTCTTCTCAATTCAGGTTAATTTATATAGCACCAGATCACAGCAACAGTCACCTCAAGATGTTTTATATGTAAAGACTATAGAATATTAGAAAGGAAGCCCAGCAATCAGACGACCAAGAGGAAGAAAGGAAGACAGGAAGAAACAAGGGGCAGCCATCTGCCACAACCAGTTGGAGGTGAGAGGAAAGAGATGAAAAAGAGGCAAAACACAGACTTATCCTACGTACACACAGGAAGTGACGACCAGAGACTAGAAAGTTTATGACCTTTCAAAATAGGAGCTGACAACAGGAAGTGGACGATACCTGTTATAATCTTCTCACAGCGACTAAACTGTGAAGAATTGGGTTAATGAACTGGTATTAAATATATTAGAGGGTTACCTAGGCAACCAAATCTTGGGATCTCTGCAAGCGATGAGCGATTGACTTCCAGCTTCAGGCAGAGAGAGGACCAAAGCTGAACGGCACACTGCAGGGACGTAACCACACGTGACGAGTGAAGAGCAGCAGCAGCCTGAGCCTATAGCAGCTGGTTCACAGTCACCTGAGCCTTTACAAGAATGGATCAGGTGACCTTTACATAAGAGTAAACATTATAATCCTGTGTATGTATCCAGCTAAACACTACACAAGGTGAAATGTGATGTTTTAAAGAGCTAAAGTAAATGTCCCCCTGTGAAACTATGATAGGAGGTTATAATTATTGACTGATTGATGTTTGTCTAATGTTGCTGTTTATAGTCATGCTGTCATGTGGATAAAGTCAGTTTTAAACAGTTTTAAAGGTTTTTTATTGTCGCTGTTGAGTTTTAAGAGCCTGCCAAGAAATGTGTCCATTTTTATTTCATTCCACATGCAGGGAAATATGCAGCTTGTGAATTTAACCTTCTCTTCTTGACCCATATCAATTATTTATTAGTGCCGGCTTTAGAAATAGAGATGCAGTCCAGCTCCAAGCTTCATCTTTGGACCTGCAAGCGTGAGGTCTGTGCTCACCACTCGCTTTTATTTAAAGCGCACAGACGAGTTAAACGTTTTCACATCACAGGTAACTCTTCGATTCTTTTTACGCTTCCAGAAAAGTCATAAAACACACAGAGTTTTATGGACACTCAACAACTTGAAGTAATTATATTTTCCCCCAAAATGGGTTTTCTGCAGAGTGTGAGAACAAAGTACGCAGAGCCAACATTCAATTAGGACTTGCTGTACAGAAACTCAAATTACAAGAAGCAGTGTTTCTCCTTATATAAGCATCGGTTTATTTCTCTCAGCAAAGATTTCGCTGTTGGTTCAGCTGCTTGTAATTTTAGACATTAATTTGCTGTCTAATTAGGCTGCAATTAGAACAAAGGTGAAAACTGGAAACTTCAAATTATCTATATGCGTGTCATTTTGAAAATTAGCTCTCCCCCTCCCGCGCTCTCTCCGCACCCCGTGGACTGCCCGGATCACTCGGTAATTAGGCATCCAGATAAGCTCAATCAATCCTAATGGTATGAGTGATTGGTAAAATTAGCTGCGGGGATGAAGCGGGAGTTATTCAAAGCTGTGGAGGGCGGCGGCATTGCATACAAGTCACAGGCCTCCTCCTGGATTTCTCGCTTTGCACTTTTAGATTTCGCAGTTTATTTTGGTGTTGAACAAATTGAGCATCCCCAAAGACCCAAACAGATTTCAGTCCAAACTCCATCAACTATTTAAGCAGCAGAGCTGCAGCTTTCACACAAAACCCCAATATACATGCGTGTGTCTGTACCTTACAGCAGTTATAAAACTGAGCATTTAAAAGAAGTTGTTTCTACATGGGGACAATGAGTGCAACAGGTGAAATCACAGGCGAGAGGCAAAGAATATGCTTCAGGACCCACAGCAGAAGAAAATGAAATCCCACAGGACTAATTATTGCATGCATTAACAATAATAAATTTAAACACAAGCACACAAAGATTAATGGTATCACTGAAACCAAATTTATGCTGCACACAAACAGACTTCCTAAAACCTGCAAGGCCTAAAACTCCCAAAGGAAGTCGGGGACTGTGAAACTCCCCGCCAGCGAGACCGAGCCATGCGAGCAAATAAACACGACCAAAGTAAATAAGCTGAAAACAAAATGCCTTTCGCTCGAACTTAACTAAACATGAGAGGAAAACCACCAACACGATGACCAGAACTAAAAAGCACAACAGTTTTTACAGAGCGCTGATACAATCCATATACAGAAACCATATTTACCCTGCACGCACTCAGGTTTCATAACATAAACGATCTTTTTCAGGTGAATGTGTTGGGTTCAAAGCATCCATCACTGCTTCATCTGCAGACCCGTCTACCTCCACAATTTTCATACCGGTCAAGTAAAGGAGCTGGAGCTAGCTAACATTTCCACTTTGTGTTCCCAGCTTCCAGTTACACTTGTAATACACCCGTCAGGTCTTCGACACAGATAATAATTAATATTGTAAATAACCCTACAAACTTTTATTTAGCTCCCTGCACCTTATTTTGGGGCTCATCGCCATTATCTACTATCAGCTTCCTGTTTGAGTTTTGAAACTAATATTTTGAAGGAACGATTTCCTGCGAAACTGTTGTCGGCGCAGTTTTAGCGGCAATCGTGGGAGTTTGAAGGGGGATGGTTTAATGGAGCCCATGGAGATTTATTTAGTCATCAGCAGCCTTTAGATCGATAGAGGAACAAAGTGTTCATGACATAGACAAGGACCTTATTTATTGATGGTTTGATGGTTAACTACCATTAAACCTTTAAAACTTCATCAGTAAAGTGTCATCCTTCGTTCGGGGGGCTTCGCTACAAGCATATTATTTTCTTTCAGCAGGATGAGGCTCTCTTGTTTGTGGCTGAACATAATGGAGAAGCACTAGGCTTAATGTTAAACTCAGCGTGAGGATCTGTGACACACCTGTGACCAGATGAAGCTGCTCGGGGCGGTAAAATCAACACCTCGCCACACAGAAGCCAGCAGTATCCCAATGTGGGAACGGTAGCAGTGGCAGTCAGGGATAATGTGACTACATACAGCAGAAGAAACGCAGAAAACATAAATACCTGTCCTGAGCTCATGGTGATATTTCAGTTTTATTTCCAAAAATCCACAAACCGAAGAATAAAAACAAAACAAAGACACAAATTAAACCCTTAAATCTGGAAACTTGGAACTAATGATGTTCTCCTTTTTGAATAATAAAAAAAAAATCAACTAATCAGCTAATTAGTTAACTGTCTACTTCAGTGAAGTCTCAGCGATGTTGACTTTTTCAGCAGGTTTCAATCATTCAGCCAGCTTTGATCACGCTCTCCGTCCCACATCTTTCATATCTTCACCGTATCCGAGTCGAAACCAAAAACATACTCTGAACTCACCAAAGTGGGATTTACCTGAAAGTTGTTATTGTCAGTAGAGTTCTGATGGATTAAGAATTGATTGTTGGCAGATTTTCCGCTGAAATCAGAAAGAAGAAAGGAGTCGTGTTTGTGCATATGCGAGGGAAAAGTTTACTTTTTCTCCTTGGAGTGTGTCCAAGACTCCTGCCGCTATCGTTTGGCTCTCGCCCCGGTCGGCCCAGTTTGCGTTCCAACAGCAGAACCCTCCAAGCATGAAAAAGTAACACCAATTGGCTTTACTCAAAATTATTTCAGTCGTTTATTTGTTGAATAGAAAAAAAGGGAACCTGTCTCCTGGCTCCACTGGAACCAATTGGCTAAAACATAAGCACCTTTTTGTTACTGGGAAGGGCCCGAAAGCTCACGTTAAACTCAGCGTTACCTCACTCGCCCTCAGTCCCTCTCCCTCTCCCTCGCACTCAGGCCTGGCCGGCCGCCATCGGCAGGGCAGAGAGCTGTAGGACATTTGTACACTGCGGGGCACATCTCTGCATAGTGCACCGCGCAAGCACACACACGGCCACACACAGCTGAGGCGGAAGAGATAACGGCTAAAACGACTGCAGTGAAAAGGTAATCAGGTCTGTTCAGCCATGCAGAGTGTGGTGAGAAAACTTCAGTCGAAAAGTGTGGAGTCTGATTTTCAACATCGAGAGCGGGAGGGGCACGTCTGGGATTTAAGCTTTGCAGAGGTTGAATCCATAAACTGTCCTCATTCTCGCACAAACCACAGACAACGTCAAGACATCAGCATCAGCCTGAAGCCATCAGGTATAAAAGCAAAGGCTTTTAGATTTAATGTGATGGCAGCACGTTTGGCTGCAGCATGAGGTCATCACTGATGATGCACTTCCTTCCTTCCATAAAGTTCAAGCAGGCATTTTATGGGGTCTTTAAAGGTGTTAAACATCTACGTGTATGTCAAAGAGGTTGGTTGTGGTGAAAAATGTCCCCTTTGTTAGGGGACGTTAAGCTCACCAACAATCAGTCAGACACAGTAGAAAGCCGTGCTGACGAAGAACCCCGAGCCTCAGCCAGAGCGTACATTTACTGTTGTAGGAGAAACTAGGAGCGATTTCTGGCCATAAAGCCCGTTTCCTGACGGCGACCCACAGCCACACTGCAGCCTCCGCCACAGACAAAAGAAGTTCAAGTGTAGGTGTGAGCAGACTGTGCAGGCCTGCCTGGAGGATGAGCAGACCCAACAGCTGACCACTGCTAAGGCTGCACATCACCTTAAACGGGCAGGGTGAGACCCCGGGGACACCGACAGCTGCTGTTAGACTCACCAGCGGAAACCTTATGTGACCTTTTACCTCTTCTTGTTCATCCTGGCTGACCAAACACTCTCCAGAAGTAATTAGTGAAAAAGTATTTGTTTTATCCTGACTTCTTATCTTGTTTTGATAAAGATTAGAAGTGAAATTCATAACAGTAATTAAAGTCACATTTATTGCTTGGCTGTACTTGAAAGAAGCAACATAAGTACAGAAATAATATGTTTAACTGAGTTCTCACCATAAAGCAGCAAATCACAACAACATTCCCAGTGATGGGGCTTTACAGCGTGAGCTAAAGACTCTACAACAACACATCCCAACAAGCATAGGAGCAAGCACTGGCAACAATGGGAAGGAAAAACTCAGTTTTAACAGGAAGAAACATCCAGCAGAACCAGGGAGGGGGAGTGAGGGGAGGAAACAGTGTGTGAAAAAAGGAGAGAGAAGAAGAAAGACTCATGGGAATCCCCCAGCAGCCTACACCTATGGCACGTAACTAAGGGAGGAGTCAGGGTCACCTGATCTCGCCCTAACTATATGCTTTATCAAAAGGCCTGAGACATGCCATTAAGATAAGAGGCGGCCTGATTATAGAAAAATAGAAAGATGAAAGTAATCGCAGAGATGAGACAGTGTCTATACAAGCCAGACTTCACTCTTATAAAACAGAGAGCTCGTGCTGCAGTATGAGTGGCTTTACAGCACCAGGCTAAAAGCTGCTTGCTTATCAAAATCTTTCTTTTAAGAGTTTGATATTTCCAAAGTGTCAACACGAGGACGTCTTAAGATAAGCAGTGAAGACAGACACTTGTAGTAGCAGCAGAGTGGCACTGCAGTATGTGTCAGTCTGCAGCTGACAACAAACTGATTAAAATGTCAAATATGAGAAAAATAAAATCAGGAAATTGAAAGTCAGACACTTGTGATTTCACCTCTTTATGTTCACAACAGTATAGAAAAATGACACTTTATTGCTCACACTGACAGCCAGTATTACTTCCTTTTTTCCTTGCTTGGTGACACACACACACACACACACACACACACACACACACACACACACACACACACACACACACACACACATAGTTTACCAAATATGTTAAACAGTCTATTTTCTGCAGTGGAAGAAGGAGAAGTTTCCTTCTAAAACTTGTCAAACTCCTTTTTTCTGTCTTCAAGTTGCTCTCTGAAGTTAACTGTGTCTGCGAGAAAACAGCAAATCTGAGCTTTGTCATTTGTAGCCTGTCGAAGAACGCAACAACATAAGCAACACATGGACGCTTTGACACACACACACTGAAAATCCGACAGCACATCGAGCACCCTCGTCAAGCACGCTCATAAATATTTGGAAGGCTGGCAGTGGCTCCTGGCATTGAGGGATGGTGTGTAGTGTGTCTGTGCTGTATCTGCTGAATGATGATCCACTCCACAGCGATCAGTGTTCCCCCACCCACCCACCCACCCACCCACCCACCCACCCACACACACACACACACACACACACACACACACACTTTAGTGAAATGGAATAGTTTAAATGGCAGACAGTTTTGTTCTAATGAAAAGCAGCTCATTATCTGTACAAATTACTGCCTCTAACATCTTTGCATCCATCACTCAGGACTCCTCATCTACGGTTAGGGTTCATCCATCCATATTCTGCCATTTTTCCAGGTCTGGACAGAAAGTCCTCCAAAGACGCCCAGGACTTCCTCACCCAGGCCACCCAGTTGTACACCTACCCAGAGACCTCATCTAGCAGGTGTTCAGGAGCCACTCTGGCCAGATGTCTGAACCTCCTCAGCTGGTTTCTTTTGATGTGCAAGAGCGCTCTTCTCCGAGTCGCCCCTGAACGTCAGAGCTCGACAGCTTCATGCATGCTCATCCTTCTCTTCTCCAGAACAGAACAGTGACACACGTTGTACTGGATTAGTCAAAGTGCTGAAAACTTCTCAAGTAGCAAGTGCAAAGACACACAAGCGTCTGAGGCTGATAGTGATTAATGACTCCAAGAGTCAGAGCAGAGTTCGCTGTTGGGCCAAGTAAATGTCTCATATTTAAATATTACACAAGAGGAAGAAGTGATTCTTGGAAACGATTTATAAAAGACCTCCGATGGTTTGAAAATCAATCATCCCACTGTGAAGATCATCATCTACAAGTGTTACAGAGATCAAACAGCTGCCAGCTTCGGCAGACCAAAGACGGACCGCTTGATGTGAAAGCGAGTCTGCAAGGATGCCAAAATGTCTCCACAGAACCTGCAGGTAACGGTTTTAATTGTTGGGAAAAGCCACCAAAGAGTGGTTGTCCAAAACGGTGTTTGGCAGTCTGTTCTGGAAACACGAATCAAAGATGGAGTTGCCTGTCCACAGTAAGAGGAGCAGATCAGAGACGGCTGTTGGGAGAAGCCTGGTGCTGGGAATGGTTTGGTTTGGGGGCAGCGTGTACTCGCTTATTATTGAGGTTTGATCATATTAAAAGTTAATCTGTCTGAAGCTGGACCATAGATGGATCTCTGCTACTCACAGAGGAAAAGCTCAAACTGGAGGAATGGTAATTGGTCATGGTGGAATGGTAAAAAATGACCTTTATTGCTCCGCTGTTATCGTTTGATAGTTATTACATTTTTATCGCAGAATGCAGCACGGCCTCCGAAGCCGAGGGCGCACTTATTTTTCCACAGGAAAACCATTAATGGAAGAATTGCTCTGTCAGTGACTAAAGCTGATATCCTAAACTATAACAGCATGGATCAAGTCAGAAGCACGAGAGCTCAGTCATTAACAGAACGACCCACATCGCAGTAAAAATATCACCTCAGTCTCTCAGAGACCATAAGAGGGAAACATAAATGAGCAGAAATTACTTTCAAGTCTGATTCTCCAAAGAAAAATAAATAAAACAAATGTAGAATAAAAATCCCTACAAACAACTTCAAGGCCAATTCTTCCATTAAGAGAGAAATATTTAATCGTCTCTGCGCTGCAGCGATTTCATTGAGGCCCCGGGTACCTGAGCAGCTTCATCACGACCGCTCGTTCTCTCGAGCTGGCTCCGTGATACGACGGAAACAGCCACTGGACTCCGAGGGGAAATAACCGACGGGTAGGGCGAAGCAAAGAAGAGCAGCAAGAGAAGAAAAACAGAAGGAAAGCAAGAGGAGGAAGGAAAGCGTGGAGAGACGCCAACCTGGAGGGGAGGCTTATTTCTGTCCTTCCCATCGCAGCAAAGGCAGAGCGAACGAGGGAGCGACGGCCAAAACAGGAGAGAGGAAAGCAAAATGTCACGCACCCACTCCCCCCCCACCTTTTTTTTCAGCTCTCGATTTTCTTCAGAAAATATTGCTTTTTGTTCCTGAGCCAAAACTCAATTAGAATCTCCAAAAGCTCGGCTGACAGGGGCTGGGCTGTTTTTAAAGCTGACAAAGGGCTCCAGAACCAAAACAGTCTGCATGAATAAATACAAGCTGTGACATCATTAATATGAAAGAAGCAGGACAGAGATTTTTTGGCTCATTTTTTTATTTTATTAATGATGGGTTTAAGTTTTGCAATTAAAGTAGCTAGTTGAAAAAAACAAGACTGAGGAAGCTGCTGAACAGCGTACTCGGCCTCTCAGGTGTTTAAACGGTGCTCAAACCGGTGCTTAAAGAATGGAGAACACAAAATTGGTCCACAAACCTCTCATTTTCAGCTGTTTTTTGTAAAAAGATAACAATGTTAGCCTTTTCTGCAGCTATGGGGCATATATGGTATCACTCTTGGCTGGAAGCAGTGCTTAAACAATGGAAAAAACACAAACTTTGTCCAAAACCTCTCATGTTTAATTGTTTTCCACTTTTTCTTTGGTCATTTTAGCCTTTTTGGCCAGGGTGAAGGGAGTATCTGCCATCAAACAAGAAGACAGCCGCATGTAGCTATGATGATGTTTGCTAGTTCACCTTACATGCATTAATGTAATAACGTGGTTAGCCTACTCAACGTAAATTACACACGAACAACATTAAGCTCCTCACGCAGAGATGAACGGCTGCTGCTGCATCATCATCCTCATCATTTCTGCTACACTGACAGGGCTAGGGGTCAGGACTCTCCTCTTCGGGTTTTTGGGGGATGTTGCTAACTCCGCGTCAGATAACAGGCACCACACCCGCAGTAGATGTGCTTGGTGTGAGGTCTCGCAGCAAGCTATCAAATACGGCGCATTTCTCGGCTTTTCAAAAAAACGCTATGTATCAGCTTAAAGCACTTGTTGCAGGCTGCTGAGTTTGCATATTTTGGGCGTTTTTAGTCTGTAGCTCTGCTCTAAAAGTACATACGTACCTGGACCCGCCTACTATCCTCGGAAACGTAAAATGATTGGCTAGAATCTAAAGTGTATCACAGCTCAGGAAAAAAAAGCACCGAAATAAAGCACCGAAATGTGCGCTGCTTTTTGGTCTGGTTACTACCGTTTATGTCAGAACCGGTGCCATCATGGCACCGGACACCGGTACCCATCCCTACTCAGGATGTTTACGAGCACCTGTAAGGTTCAGTTTTTGTTCTTCTGAGAAACAGATGTAGAAAAATGATATAAATCATTTGAACTAATATGTACAAAAGGCTTCAGACTCTGTTTTGTCTGCTCTAAGCTCTGTCTGAAGTCACAGGGAGGGGAAATCCTTATATTGTGACGTCAGGCAAAGATGACCCGCCCATTCATCTGTATGAGAGAGTCAGCCAATCAAAAGAAAGCTGGCTAAAAAAACAAAAAACTATGACTGTTTTTGCAGTGTCGTGCTGCGAAACAGGACATTTTTATGTGCAGTGCACAGGGTTAAGAGCGATGCAGCAGAGGGCAGGGTTCGTCTTATCGCGTCCCGTGTGAAAGCTGCTTCTGTCTTCGGCTCTGTCCTCCAGATCTGCCCACCTCTGTCCTCCAGATCTGCCCACCTCTGTCCTCCAGATCTGCCCACCTCTGTCCTCTGCTCCCTGGGCAGCGTTGGGCTCCCAGGCCCCGCAGACCAGCTGGACGGACACGATAAGACTGAGGCTGCCGAGGACACACACACTCACATATACAAAAACACAAGCTGCAAACACACACACACACCCCGGGGAAACACAGGCCAGCTATTACAGCAAGAGACTTCCATCTCTGACTCTCGCCTTCTCTTCACAGGCTCATTTTTCACCCACCAGCTCGGCTCCTCCTCGGGCTGCTGTTTGTTCTTGTGTTTCTCCAGCGCTGTGGGAGTGTGTACGCATGTGTGTGTGTGTGTTTTCTCCTTGTCTGTACCTTGACTAATGATCTAAATAAAATTATTCTGCCATCTTTATTTATTCTCGCTGTCAGAGCTTTAACACTCAGATGCTGTCACAGCAAGTACATTTCTCAGACTACGGGTCAAGTCAACAGTTTGATGCCATAATTTGTTTTAGTGCAACGAAGGCAAAGCGTCATGCATGAAACAATGATTGAGCCTAACATTAGAGACTCATTTAAAATGAACTCAGTGGACAGTTTCACTGGTGTGTGTGCTGCTTTTCTGCCCTGAAAGGTTGAGTTTGGGCTTGAAATGTCCCCACTCATCAGCTGTGTATATCACCTCTGTACATTTATGTACTTATGTACATAAGGATTCCACAATGCTGTATCAAAATGATGTCATTTCCTTATATTTTGATAATAGGAAATAAGATGTACTGATGTATTAAAACATGCAAATTTAAATGGAAGTGCAGTATATACGGTAAAAATGGCGTTTGTATAATTTGAACGAGGTTGAAAGTGAATATTTGGTGTGAGCAGCTCAGTCTGAACTCTGTGAGTCAGCTGTCTTTAAGTCGTCTTTAGAAATAGTTCTCCAGGCTTTTGGAAGGACACTGGTCTCTGTCAGGATGATCCCACAGTGCTTCAGTAACGTTGAGGTCTGTGCTCTGGGGAGGCCGATCCATGACTGATATCCAGGTTTGGTTTTACTGTTTTGCAAACTTGTCATGCTGAAAAATGAACCCACTGCCGATCAGAAGCTTAGTGGACCATAACCTGACAGGATACTTTTTGTGTTCATAATTCTACCAAATTTGGCCAAATCCCAGCAGCACAGGCTGGAACACAACACCCAGAGACTATCTGTCAGCTGGGTGTCGTGTTTTAGACCTGCCACTTCTTTTTTTGTCCTCTGTTTGTCAGTTTTGTCAGTTTTTAATGGCACCATGGTACGCCAGGTTTTGTCTAGTTTTTGTCTTTTATAGCTGAACAGCTGAATCACCTTGTTGAAGCAAAAACACTGTTTATTCCTTTCAAACTGTTATCTTTGACATTTTGATGCATTATACAAATGACACTGCAACAAATTTCGCCCTTTTATGACAGTTACAAAGTGGGTAAAGATATCCTTTAAAATTGCTTCTTTGCTATGTTGTCTGCTCTGTGTAAACAAAACACTGGTTCATCCCGGAGTTTTTTCATTTCTGAATGATTCACAGGTCGATGCTAAATGATCCAAAAGTATTCAGGCATGAGGACGGCAGAGCCAGTGTGCGAAAAAGCAGCCAATGCCCAAAGAAACATTTTCAAAGACCTTCAGAGAACCTGGAGACCACTGTTTAAAAATTACAAGCACATCTGACTGCTTGGAAGCAAAATATAAAGACATTAGGTCTGGCTTTTGTGCACAGTACTGTATACTCAGAGGAATTTCTTTTGAAGGGAATGATGAAATGAAAACTTGTGACCTGACAAATATCCGTCCCTGATGCTGAGCCACATTCGGCGACCGTGAATGTATTTGTTTGATGAATAGCTCATGAGCTACCAGCATTGTGGGAAAGATGAGGAACGAGTCAAGGCTTTGATGAAGCAGAGAAGAAACTACAGAGAAAAAAAGAAAGGGTGAAGGCGGAGTCACGGCAGTCTCACCAGCACTAACAAAAAGAAAGATATAAAGACACGAAGAGATAAATTATGAGGCGAGAAACTTTCTAATCAAACATTAAAAACATTGCAACACCTTCATACTACTTTCCCTCCTTCATTTTGTCTGTTTAATTTCATCATCTATTAGTTTGTGGTGGAGTCGGGGAGCATGGCGGACTATATGCCTCCCACTTGAAATGCCATTTGAGTCACTTAGGGTAATAGCTGATAGCTTCTCTTTTATTATCGACTGTTTTAATACAGGGGAGCGTGGCGAGGGACCAGTTCTGTATAATGATGCTGTGGCTAAGTGCTGTGTAGATGGCACTTTGAATGCCGCATCAGGATTGCATTCATAAATACTGATGAGGGCGACTGATGCGCAGTGCTGACATCTCGCCGTTGCAGAGACGACGGCGAAGAAGAAAGTCTGCCCGTCCCGCCCCGCGTCCCCTTTAATCGACCAATCAGGGCAGCTTGTGACATAGTTTTGGAAAAGTTAGGAAAAGTTTTGAAAGAAAAGTTTTGGTTGGAGTGAGTAAATAGATTTTTCTGGGAGGAATAAAAGGACGGAGCTGATTGGTATTTAGGAAGCTTTATCATTGCTGTCAGCAGCTAGAGAATATTTCATGCTGTCTGGAGAAAAACAGGGAAATATGTTCACCAGGATTTAAATGTGTGAATCTGGACTGTGAGAGGAAGAGGAGGACGGATGGACGGATGGATGGATGGGTGTAAGGATAAATGGATGGATGGATGGATGGATGGGTGTAAGGATAAATGGATGGATGGATGGATGGATGGATGGGTGTAAGGATAAATGGATGGATGGATGGATGGATGGATGGATGGATGGGTGTAAGGATAAATGGATGGATGGATGGATGGGTGTAAGGATAAATGGATGGATGGATGGATGGGTGGGTGTAAGGATAAATGGATGGATGGATGGATGGGTGGGTGTAAGGATAAATGGATGGATGGATGGATGGGTGGGTGTAAGGATAAATGGATGGATGGATGGATGGATGGGTGTAAGGATGGATGGATGGATGGATGGATGGATGTAAGGATGGATGGATGGATGGATGGATGTAAGGATGGATGGATGGATGGGTGGATGGATGGGTGTAAGGATGGATGGATGGATGGATGGATGGATGGATGGATGTAAGGATGGATGGATGGATGGATGGATGTAAGGATAAATGGATGGATGGATGGATGGATGGGTGTAAGGATGGATGGATGGATGGATGGATGGATGGATGGGTGTAAGGATGGATGGATGGATGGGTGTAAGGATGGATGGATGGATGGATGGATGGATGGGTGTAAGGATGGATGGATGGATGGATGGATGGATGTAAGGATGGATGGATGGATGGATGGATGTAAGGATGGATGGATGTAAGGATGGATGGATGGATGGATGGATGGAAGGCTTCAGAAAACCAAAGAAGTTTTTTGTCATACCTGTCATACAGGTTATTTGCTGTATGACAGAAACGTTGTCCTGTGGAATTCAACAACACTTGTATTGTGTGTTGAGTTGAGCATTTTTTAACCTCTCGTTTTCACTCCTTTTTTTTAACAATACCGACAGAAGACTAGAGCGATGCTGTTCGTTGGACTTGTAGTGAACACCATGCACTCCCTTTAGCTTTGTGACTCTGCTTGCTGCTGTGGTCTCACTAAACACTTTGTGCTGTTCGAACTGTAAAGATTTGACCTTTAATAAAATGTTCAAATCTGTCAGATGTCAAGCAGCAGAATAATTTGCTGTTTGTTATAAAAGACATAAAAAGGCAGACGCGCCTCTGAAAAGTGAACAATGCCAAAGTACTCAGTGACTAGTTTTAAGTCTTATTAAACAGAGATGATGTTAATTTAGCAAATTATGGCCCTCGTTACATTGAAAACGGAGCATTATTATTATATTCATTGGCTAATGTCAATCACAAGTCATCACACAATTAGCGTGCACACTTCCTCAGTTTCACAGTCCAAACTATTTTAAGATACCAAGATGGAGGCAGCGCGAACGCTCGGCTCCAGGCTTCCCTGATCTGTGTGATGATGTGCTGGTTACACGTGTGACAGTTGAATTCAGTGGAAAAACAACATGTTGAAGCTCCTTTTCTGCCTGTGACTGATAGCGATCATGCTGTTTGGCACACTGCACACTCTGGTCTTGATTGAGTGGACCGCATGTCTCTGTTTTATTACGAATGCAAATCTGCATTCTTGACGGATCACTTGGTAGACTGGCCGTCACCGACTCCTCAAAGGAAACAGCGCTGGTATATTTTTATCTTTAAGCCAATACTGGGCCAACTTTCATCCAGTTTAGCTCCGTAGCTTTCTCTGCCTCAGCACCAACAGCTGCCAGCTACACTCTTCCAAATGGTTTGTTTGATATGCTCAGGGTCTTTGACAAATCTGGGAATCAGCATTTTATTACTACACTCCCTGAATATGGAATAATTTGCAGGAATATCCCAACGTAAGCATGCATATATCTGCTGCAGAATTTAAAAGCATTATAAGGGATGTGGTGAAGAAGACAAGAGGATGTCTACACCAGGGGTGGGGAACTCCAGGCTTCGAGGGCCTGCAGGTTTTAGATCTCACCCTGGGTCAGCACACCTGAATCAGAAGATTAGTTCATTACCAGGCCTCTGGACAACTTCAAGACACGTTGAGGAGGTCATTTAAACACGCTCCTCTGAGTCAAAGGGCGTCATATATGGAAGCCTGCAAGGGACACATTTGCACCTAGCGAAGCACCTAACAAAGCAAAAATAAAAGCAATAAATGGCACAAACCCAGGCCTCCTTCCACCTTACTGAATACTAATGCAGACTTTAGAAGCATCAAGCTCTGAGTCTTTGTGTGATGAACATCAATGCTTGAACCTCTGGGCTAAAAAAAAAAACTTTGGATATGAAGTTTTTTTGTTCATATCAGAAGAAAGAACATCTATAGCGTTTCAGGAAACAGTGTTGTCTCTCAGATGTTTTCAGCTGGAAGAAGTGATGATGTAATTTTCACATTTTCTGAGCATTTCATTGCTACGTGCTCATTAACTAACAGCAGCACATGCATCCTGCTGTTATCTGCAAACATGTGAATTTCAATGCAGATTCAGGTCCAGATGGAGGTCCCAGATATCTAAATATTTTCCATTATTAACATAATTTGAGAGGATTTTTTACATCCCTGTTAGAGGTGTGAGCTCTACTTTGCATGACTGCATTTGGACAGAAAGCCCGCCCATAAGGCACACGAGCTTTAGAGATAACGAGAGGTAAATATGGACATATATAGACATGAATAAATAAGTGCACATACGCCATTTGAGTCTCCGAGTCTCTAATAGCTCGGCTCTTATGAAAGATTCATGAGGATTCATGAGGTTCGGGTAATGAGGTTGACATGGATTCCTCTCATCTGTGCTGCTGGATCGACATCAGCTGCACGAGCCAGCTCTGATGTACGAGGTGAATCAGAGATAGACCCGACCCGGTCAGCCGAACCTCATCAAACATGCCGAACATGCACGCGCGCACACAGTAGAGGGGCCACAGACCAGCTCAGAGATCAGCGCAGGCAGAGATTGGATATGAATTGCATAAATTTAAATTTGTCATGCTCGTGGTGAAACGCTCAATTGGGGGAAGAAGAAAGTTCTTTGTGGAATGAATGAAATGAGAAATGCAGTTTGTAAGGAGACTGACAGCAGACTGTAACAGCGCTCAGGCCTCATGCGGGGGTGCATCGTCTTTACTGAGGTGCACACCGGGCTGCTCAAGGCTGTGAAAGACATTTTTAATATTTCTGAACAAAGATTTTTGGGCGGAGCCAAAGTGATGGCAAACGTATCTGATCTGCATTAGTGAAAGCTTACAGATAACAACATAAAGATTTCTCTGGCTATGCTGAAGATTTGTTGAATGATCGTTGTGTAACAGATCGACATGCTACCCACGATAAATCTGGACGCCGGCAGCCGTGGAAGATGTTTGCTGTGATAAACAAACTATAAACTCTCAAAGCTTCTATTTCAAATCGAACCCCGAGTATAGACAGTCTGCATCATCCTGATGTAAGAACCCAGGTGCTTTGCTTTTTGCCATGCCAGCATTGTATAAGAGTGTTTATGAAAACTTGTCATGGCTAAATCAATGTCACACCAACACACTGAGCCATCCTGTGGGACAGCCTGGCCTTTGTTTCAGCTCACATCTCTTCAATGAGATGTTTTGGAGTAGTTCTCTGCTTAGGCTGCTTCCCCTGCGATGGGGCCCTGGATAAGCGAAAGACGGACGGACGGTTGGATGTATAGTTGACTAAAACTGGTCTGCTGCATAAACACATATCAATGTCTTCTTCACCTCCCGAGTTTCAGTAATGCTTCACTTTTTCTTCTTGCACTGTGAGTCCGTCTCTGTCCTCTCACCTTTCTTTTCTGCTCTACCTCTGAAACCGAACACCAGAGAAAACTCTTAATAAGAATGCAAAGGCACTATTTGATGTTATTAAGACTAATTGGAGTCCTCAGAGTCTCTGCATGTAGAGAGGTTGAATAAAATATGTAAAACCGCTCCGATGACCCACAGCGGATGCATCCATTAATCTGTGTGGAAGCTGCGAGCGGAGAACGTGAGCTTGCGTTTGCTGAACTTACAGTGGAGACATAAGTGTTATTGCTCTCATTGCGCTGCAGTCATGATATTCATTTCTTTGTGCAGAGGCCGACGGGGCGTCTTCGCTGTGCTGGGTCAGTTTGGGGTCTTAATGGAGTTTCAGTTTGTTTAGTTCGTTTTATTTTACAGCTTTATTGGTAAGTGCTGCGATTGGAGCCCCATCGCGGTTCATATGATGGTGTTTGATCAGAACAGTTAAACAGATGCATTACGCTGATCTGCGCTTCCTCCTCGCAGCATATCAGCATCCATTACCTGGATTGGTTAAAAGGTTTCTTGTAATTATCGACTGAATTTAACCGGAGGGCATTTTTAAAGAAATGGATGCGGTCGTTCCAAGAAAGGGACTGAAAGTTCTGAAGTGAACAACGCTGATGTTTCTGCTTTTTGTAACATCACAGAGAGAAGAAGCCAGACTCGTTCTTGCGAGGTTCACATAAGTGACTGTGTCATTTAAAGTTTGGCTGCCATCCTCCTGATAGGAAGCCCTCTGTGCTTCCTCCAGAGTTCCTCCAACATTTGGGACACTTCTTGGAAGTCTGATATCTGCAGTGGCTGCTGGATCTCCTCCACTGTTTCAAAATGGGAGCCAGAACTGCCAGGCAGGCAGCGACTGTGCACATTTTTCTACAAGCTTCATATGATGGTTCATATAAGAGGTGAGAACACAAGAGTTTGCCAATGAAAAACAGAAACCTGATCAAATTTTGGCTGCCGTCTGTCTTAAAGGACGTGCTTTGTGCTCATTCCAGCTTCCCTACAATGCTTGGAATGCTGGAATAAGTCTGGTTAACGGAGCGGCTGCTGGATCTCCTCCACTGTGTCAGAGACTCGACTCTTTGACATAAATTTCATGGAAAGACGTCGACTCCGGAAGCCAAAACTGGCAGGTGGAGTGGGTGTTGAGTGTGGATTGTGTTGATGTGGCCGGTCAGGAAAAGACGGGGACCTTCCCAGTTGCGCTCCTAACACACCGTCACTGCCTGGGATCCAGACAGCAACACTTTGACACAAACTGATGTTTTCAAAGGAAACTTGGAGACTGAAAACAGCAGAGGTGCAGGTGTGGCTGACTTTGACGAGGATATCGGGTAAGTTGTGTATCCTTCGATAAAGAGACGACTAAACCAGACGACTATGCAGACAGCTTCAATAAACAATATTAGATATTTTATTCTATTCATTTACGAAAACCGCGATGAACTCAGATAATGTTTTTCACAGGTCGTCACTCATTAACCTTTAGATTGATTTATTTACACTGGGTCTTATTTTCGATTAGATATTTGTGTTGTATTCAATTCTCACCTCACCATTCAATCCTATTAGTAGAAAATATTAGTATAAAAATAATATTGCATT
Organism: Maylandia zebra; assembly: GCF_041146795.1. Taxonomy (NCBI): domain Eukaryota; kingdom Metazoa; phylum Chordata; class Actinopteri; order Cichliformes; family Cichlidae; genus Maylandia; species Maylandia zebra. Next base: position 29,062,670 of record NC_135174.1, on the reverse strand, counting down.
TAGATTTTCATAGTTGTGTCTTGCATGGATAAAACATTGGAACAGGTTATTTTTTCTTTAGTTTCCCTGAAGAATATTTAATGCCTAATGAGTAACAAACATTTTCTATTTTTAATGCTCTGCTATCTGTCAGAAGAATATTATGTCCTTAATAAAAAAAAATTATCAAATAAAGTCTTTTTTGTGCCAGTTGATCATAAATATTCATTTCCTGCTGTCTGTCAATCAGCATCTTAGCAGCCCAGGTGTGACTCTCTTTCAGGCGTTGCTCTCTCAGAGGTAAATTCTCCAAATTGATGCAGCTTTTCGGATTGATAGTCATGAAACAACAAGCATGGCCTCCCGCCCGTCTGCCGGCCAGCTAGCTCATTTGCATTTCAATCTCTTCATCTGCGATCCCCACGCTGGCCCGACTCGCTCCCTCTCCTCTCCGTGTACACGCCTCCTTCTCTCTGCTCATTTGCTCATGACGAGGATCGGGCTTTGATATTAGAGGAGGCTGGAGACCTTTAGCCTTAGCTGAAAGATGTAAGGAGGGAGCGGTAGATGGACAGCTGAGGAGATGAAGGTGGTGACAGAAATATCAGAGAGGAAGGACGACAAAGAGAAGAAACGAGATGCTTGGCTGAATGACACTTAATGCTAATCATCACTGACACAGTGCTATGCTAATACTGCAGCACACTGTGAACTGTGCCTCAGTTACAACCACAAATGCTTCAGAGCTTGTTCTGCCACATTCAGTGTATGGATGCAGATTGCTAATCAAGCTAGCTAGCCTGAGCTGATAACTTCAGCCTGTCATCCAGATGAGGTCACTTCCTGTTACAAAGCAGGCAGATTGCCAAAAACAATGCAATCAATTTGATTCAGTCGCTGCTGATCAGTGCAAGCCGTTTGTTGAGCACAACTCAAATGGTTGCCGACTGCTCGTATTCTGGTCGTCCTGCAGCAACTTTGTCACTATTTGTGGAGGAAATGGTATCAAAGGTACTTTGAATAAAAGCAACTGACCACAAGTGGTTCCATCCTAGGCCCCGTCCTCAATGCAACCAATTCAAAGACAACAAGAACAAAAGTTCATTGCACAAGGTTAGTCAGTTTGCTCACGCCACAGTGTCCAGTTACCTCTAGTGTTACTGTAGCATCAGGATTTGAAATGCAGAAACCAAGATCGTGGTGTCGCAAAATAAACTGTTTACGGCAATGTTTTTTCATCGTTTTGATGGTCGCTGTAGAATTTTTTTTAAAGTTCTCTCTTTCTCTTATTTAATATAACCACACTACGGACGGACAAGTGACTGTTTTTATGCGTTGTCGTTAGCAACAATGACTGTAAACCATCGCGTGAATCACGTGAAATAGTCTGCAGAGTGTTTACGGACGAGAAGATAAAAAGAGCCTCAGGTGCTAGAAAATAAACCTTAGAAGAGGCGTTTCCCCCGCAGCATGCCGTGTAATAAATACTCACAGAACAAATGGTGGCCATTTCATCGTATGTCTAGAAATGTATATAATGTATAAAATGTATATAATGTATAAATGTATATAATGTATATAATGTATAAATGTATATAATGTATAAATGTATATAATGTATATAATGTATAAATGTATATAATGTATAAATGTATATAATGTATAAATGTATATAATGTATATAATGTATAAATGTATATAATGTATAAATGTATATAATGTATATAATGTATATAATGTATATAATGTATAGCTTCATGCATCGGTCAAAACACTCGACACCCAGCTGAAAACACTTCACACAAGTCGAGCTACCCGAGAGTCAGAATTTACAGAAAATGTAAAATTGTGGGGACGATAAATGTCTTATATCGGGATATGAGATTTTGGTCATATCGCACAGCCCTACACACACACACACAATAACAGAGATGGATGAGAAAGTAGTAAAGGAGACAGATGTTTGATGGGAAATGCTGGCTGGTGGAGAGAGAATGATGAGGAGGAAAAGATTGTGAAAACTAAAACAATGAACACACACACACACACACACACACACACACACACACACACACACACACACACACACACACTGCTGTGGTTGCATGTTTTTGAAGATCCACGATCAGCAGTCTGTCAGCATCCGCCTGTAAACTGTAACTGAGCTGACACCAGATCAGCTCTCAGGGTCTGATGAACTGGATGAGACACACACAGCGGGGTGTGTGTGTGTGTGTGAGAGAGTGTGTGTGTGAGAGAGAGATAAAGAGTGCCTCTTTCTTTCTTCATATCACTGTAAAGACCCACAGCTGGGAGCACACGTGATACCTGAGGGCAGCAAAGAGACAAACTAACAAACTGTAGATGAGAATCTCTCCCATGTGTTACAGGCTACTGTGAACCTTTGGTTACTCTGAGCTTTAGTTTTGTATTTTCAGTCATCTCACAGATAAAAGTTACAGATTCACAAATGAAAATGTTACACCAATGATATTTGGCAGCCATAGACTGTATATAAAAGACAGACTTAAACGTTGGCCCCACGGGGGTCTGAGCTCTGCTTCTGCAATGCAAAGACAACCTCAGGCAACATGAGCTGTACTTGTACTTTCTATCAGATAATGTCTTTAAAAACAAGGTTCAGGGGTCCAGATCAGTAACTCCAGTTAGCTGAGGTGAAGCCTAGCACATGGCTAACAGCTACAACTGCTGTTTCTGTGCACGTATCAGATAAAGCTGAAAAAGTTTTACCATGTTTATTTTTTGTGTTGGATATTTTAACATGGAGGTCTTTGGGACTCCCTCTGAGACAGCCTCGAGTGGACATTAGAGGAACTGCAGTTTTTGCTGCTTAATGACAGCAGGTCTACTTTTGGATGATGCTGCCCGCCAGGTGGAGGTGACAAGGTGAGTGTGCAGCAGTAAATCTAATCCACTACCTCCTGCTCCTCCACCCTCACTTTCATTTATTCAGCCCCTCTCCGCCTCCACTGTGTTCTCCTTATTTATGCCACACAGGCCTGATTTCATAACAAACACAAGGAACACAATCAATCACTTACAGGAGGCTCCCACACACACACACACACACACACACACACACACACACACACGCTTCACTGTACGTGCTCTTACATACAACCTCCAGGCGACATTTTAATCAGAGTCTAATCCACATCAAAGATAAAATTCTGCTTAATCCTTTCACTGCCACCGAGTATGTGCAAGGTAGGTGTGTGTGTGTGTGTGTGTGTGTGTGTGTGTGTCTGTGTGTGTGTGTGTCTGTGTGTGTGTGTGTGTGTGTCAGATGTACGATCCCCTGACCATCTGCAGGAGACTTTGATAACCTGATCACAGCAGCTGATAATAACAGTATCACTCTGGCAGAATACTTAGCCTCTGCCCCTGTTTAAGCATGTGCTCGCAGCAGGACAAAACAACAGAAACACCTCAGCAGTATGGAATATTTGTGGTGGAATAAATCAGCTCTACTAGTGATAGCATCGACACAACCCAGTGTACTCTCACATCAAAATCTGATGAATATGTCCGATGATCTTTTAAAGCTGTAACTCACTGAAACCTGGAGTCAGCCTCGCCGTCTTTGTACTGCAGGCGCTGTAAACTAACCTTACCACCACCGATCCTCTTACTTGGAAAACGTGAGTGCAGCTCTCTGCGACACCCACAGCCATTACTAACGTAACACTCCCACTGAATCCCACAGCACTGCTCCTGCTACAACTCCAAGTTTGCTTTAAAGTCTTGTTCACCCTGAAAACGAACTGCCCTGCTGAATAATTAATTCAACTGTCATCCATCATGAGCCTTTGACGGAGAACTTCATCCGCCCCCCCCACCCCCTTTGTGTGTTTTGCTGAGCTGCTAAATATAAAACGTGTTTGAACGATACGCGCTTTCATGTCGGCAGGAGCGCGGAGACGAGCTGACCGCGAGGCATCGTGACGTCCTCCTTTTTCATCCTCTGATCAAAACCGCAACACGTTTAGTTCTCGCTGCGTACACTCCTTTGTGCTTTCAACATCTTTAAAAAAAAGTCACAGGAGAAACTCAAAACGACCTACTTTTGCTCCACTCTCCCTGCTTTTTTTTGCCTCTTTCTTGAAATAGCTTAAAATACTGTCTGCATCTTGATCCGGATGACAGGAAGGAAGTTAAAGCAGGTTATTTTCGTCTCTGGTGGAGATCTGTCAGATACCTCTTGGCCTACGTGCTTACATAACTGCCGCCTTTTTTATGCTCCCGTTCAAATAAAGCAGAAAAAAAAGTAAATAAAATGACAAAACCAATTCCAGGTCGTTTGAATGTATAAGCCGACCTGCTGTCCTGCAGCTGCTAACCAACTGTTACAGCTGTCAGCGTGAGCGGTGGGGATGTGAAAGGCCAGCGCCACACCTCTGCTTCATTATTTATCTGGCCTTTTATCCCTTTGCTGGGTTATTTATGAGCTTCAAACAGGTGACCCAGTCAGCTAGCAAGAGGAGGGAGGCTCAGAGAGATGCTGGGGGGGAGGTCAGGAGCGGGGGCAACCCGGGGAGGAAGTGGAGAAGGTTTAAAGTGAGAAGGGAAGAAAAGCGAAGAAGAAAATGTGAGCAGATGAGGAGCAGAGGGAGCAAATCAGGGAGCTGAAACATGACAGAGCTGCAGTTCCTCTAACCACCAGCTGTGGCCCCGCAGACTCATCAAAGGGACAAATTAGGTGTTGAAGAGCACATTTACAGCCTGGTGCAGGGCACAGTTCTGGCCTGTGTGGACAGCCTCAGAGTTAGCGGTGTAGGCCTGCATCAGCTGGTGTCTGCTTGACCTCATTCCTGACCTCGAGTCATTGGGCCGGACGTCTTCAGTGTGTCTTCTCTGCAACATTTTGATTAGATTACTAACCAACACTGACACGTGTTGTAACCATGTGCGCCAGTTTGAAATCCTAATAGTTTCCTAATCTGCGTCTCTGCGTAGCATCCACACATTTACGCAGTTTGCTAACCAAGCTTGTGAGCGTTAGCGGAGAACTTGGACCTCCATGTTTTCATCCATACAGGGTAACATTAAAGTTTAACCTTGAATCTTCAAAACCAATGATGAGCGTCACCATGGCAACGTCTGGATTTCATGCCCTGTGTGGCGACATATTAACCTTTACACAGCATCCAGTGAAAAGCCAGAGTTTCACAAAATAATAGATTTTTTTTAAATTGTACTTTTTCTGAACTTGAGTAAAATAATGTGATTAAAGGAGTGAAATTACTGGCAGGACTTCCAGGACACGATGGGATGAATCAAACCTCTGATGTTTTTTGAACGTTTGCAGCTGGTTTCAGTCAGTAAATGTGTAGATATGATTTATTAAACAGCATTGCACAGGTCCAGAGATCATACCCAGTCATCAGTACATTAATGCTGTTATTACTGTTTGTTTCCTACATGTGTGCACAGCTAAACATGTGTGGGAGTTATTAGCTGGACACACTGGAAATATACATGACACATAAATATAAGAATGTAACTTGCTGTTAAAATAATGATAATCCACAAAGTAATTTGAAGTTATGTGTTATTACTGATAAATCTATTTTCATTTCTATGTTCTTGTTGAATGAAAAAGCCTCAGGCAGAGAAAAACTCAACACCACAAACATCCAGTAGAAGTAGTGATGGAAAGATACATGATTTGTTTTTCTAAAAATGGCAAACATTAAAATTTGACCTCTAATTCTGTTGTATATTAAAATATAAGTGTGTCACTGTCATTTTTAGAAGATTTGTTGACCGATTATTAAATTACTGCAAACAGAAACGGTTCTGAAGTTTAACATGATGTTATAAAACAGATATGACGTTCACAGGATCCTGCATTAAACTTTATGGGAGAAACCTTTTCCACAGTGTGCAAAAGTGTTGAGCCAGCACTCATTTCTTTTTATTTGCCCCAAAGAGCCAGACTTTAAAGTTTCAACGTGATCACTGAAAGTCTCTCTTTAAACATTCACTGCTTCTCACTCATCTTTGGTCCAGTACTTGTACCTGACCCGTTAAGTCACTTAACACTGAATCATTCAACGAAAACAATCCAGTGAAAGAAACTAAGAGTTGAATCGTGTTCTTCAGCTTTTCCAACTCCTGTCACGTAACCCGGGCTGACGCACCAGCTCTGATGGAGCGATGACATCGAGCCAAACACGCAGTCGTCGCAGTGAAAACATACGTGGATAGAAACACGGTGAAACGCTATCGGTCACGGATCGGCCCAGACCTCAACACTCCAGTGAATATCGTGATGGAGAACAGAACAAAAGGCAGAAACATCCAAAGCAGAGCTCTGAATGTCTTTAGAGAAGCCTGGAGAAGTGTGCAGGTAAACAAAACACAAGATAAGTGAACTCAGGCTGTGCTGAAGGATAAAGCAGGTCACACCAAACACTGGCTTTCAAACCCTGTTTTTGCCTCGTTTGCCTAATGAGACAAAAACATTCGCCTAACAAATTAGATCAGAAATAGCAGGCAGGTGAGCCTCAGTGATGCAGTGCACTCTTACATTTACAGAGGACGGCGTTGGTGACCTCGTGACTCTTCCACACAGCTGTGTTTGTTGTCATGTGTTTCCTGTTGCAGCTGTGACTTCTTCCTCTGTGGTTGTAGTTGTGTAACTGTTGCCAAAGACATATATGGAACAGTCCATTGTATAAATGCTGCTCCAACTACCACCAGCCCAGCGACTTACTAATCTAACAGGTTGGTTCAGGTTTCACCTCAGACCAGTTACATGGATAATTTCATTTGGCAGCTAAACAACCTTTGGGGTTATTTTCAGGCGATTAGAAAATTAATTGGATGAACTGGACTGGCTCCGCCCTCCGCCTCTTACACCTGATTTTCTGATCTCAGACTGCTTTCTGTGTCTGGTGGCTCGTTCCCCCTCAGCACAGGTCTGTCTCCGTCTCTGAGTGAAGCTCATTAGAGTCAGATGTTCACGTTAAACAAATCCAAAGCATTTTTTTCTCTTTACATGAACGATGGAGATCTATATCTTTCTGATTTCTTGCAGTGATTACTTTATCGTGCATAATCCGGATTATCGCTTGAACTCAACGTCTCGTTTATGTTTTTAACGTGCATATCGGTCCATCTCACAGTGTCGATCCTGTTCCTGTGGCTATGAGAAAATCACCTCTCCTGAAAACCTTCATGCTGTATAAATAAGGTCAACTTTTACCAGTAATAGAAGTGATGGTCCAGAACTTATGCGTCATTATTCTGTGGTTTGCTTTAGGTCAGTGGTTGGATTAGATGACTGTGCAGGTCCAAATATTAAAGTTCAGGATTTCATAAAAAGCTTTAGAAGAAAAAGGAGGAAGGCAGACGTTAAGGAAGTAAGGATGGAAGGGAAGGTGTCGAGGATGCAGAGAGATGATGAAAACTGTTTTTAAAAAAAAATGAAAGTAGACAATGAAAGCAGAAACACAGGCGAGTCTTGAAATAGACAAACCACACAGTTTAACGAGTGACCTGATTTCATATCATTTCCTCGTTTTGTAATTTGCTTTCTCAATTATGAGACAATGAACTCTGGAAGCTACACCAGAACATAAAGCACCTTTTTTCCTTTCTCCTGCTCTAATGGATGGGAAATGTGTGGCAGGTTATTCATCCCTCAGTGTAATCAATGAGCTCCGGCAGCTGATGCATACACAGTGATACTTGAGCACTTGAACCCTGAAACTGATTACATTTGGAAGGTTTTTCCCCTGAGACAGAAAGATAAGAGGAAGAAGGGAAGAGGAGAACGCGTTTCTTCAAGTTGATTTCATATCCCTGATATAGTTGCTGCTAGTAATAAGACAGTGGGTGTGAAGGAATGGAGGAGTGAGAAAAAACTCAGAACAAAACTGCAGCTGAGCTCTGTTTAAATATTTGAGCTTAACTTTACGTCTGCCTGTCAGGTTATAACCTGCGATCTTCTATTTAAAGCAAGTGTAAAACTGGCAGTAGATGTCATTTGTTTTCTGTTCAGCTCCACTGAATAAAATCAGCCCGATATGTTCAGTGCGCACTGCGACAGCACCAACAGTCCAACCAAACAACATCTGATCAATCAGTTCAGCATTGTTTATTTTCACTTCACAACATCAGTTCAACAGATAGAAAACTCCAAAATTAGACCAATGATTTGGTGAAAGTGGGGAGGAAGAACTCCCTTTTAGCAGGATGAGACTTCCAGCAGAACCAGGCTGAGGCGAGCAGGAGGACCCCTGCTGCTGGTGCCGCTCGTTTATTTGTTCTGAGTACTTGCCAATGAAATTATTTGCAGCGGACCTCCTTGTACAACAAAGGTTGAATGAGCATGTGCAACCCAAAGCTTCGGCCATACAATCTAAATCTGTGGTATCAGATATTTGGACACTATTTAACCCAAAGAGCGACATAAACCACTAATGGGGGATTAATAACACCATATTTAAAGCAGTTTCAATCAAATGTCTTCAATATTCAAAAACCGAACCTCATTTTTTCCTTTGTCTTGAATACTTGTGCGCATATTTTAGGTTGACTCTTCCTGTTGCAAAGCAAAGTTTACCTGAAACAGTTTGGATGAAGGCGGCGCTTTCAGTGTACCCATTCATCTGCATCCCAATCCACAGCTATAGCCATGAGATTAGAGAAGTGATGAAAGAGTAAGGCTCTAAATTTAATCCTCAGGGTGAGGAGCTCGGATATCTGGGCAGGTCTCCTCTGTGTTGTGGGGATGGTGGGCTGAGATCGGGCCTCCTGGGTGAATCCCCACAACACCGAGGAGACCCTGAGGGAGGCCCCGAAGCTGCTGGAGAGATTATATTATATGATGACATTTGGAATAGACTACCTATCCTGCTTGCAAAGTAAGCAGTGGATCTCTAAAAGGTCTGCCAGTGGACACAGGGTCATCAACAAGAGACTGAGCAGCCATGTTTTGGCCCGTAACATCTCGCCATTCTGTCCTTTACAATTACTCTCGAGTGAAGCGTTCGCTCCGTCCTTGAGGTTTTTCCGTTTTTCCTTAATTCTTTTTTCCTCAAGTTTATGTTTCTGCTCATCCTGCGAGCAGTAGGATTTAAATATGTAACAGTTGCTCAATAATACATGTTGCTGCAACTGCAAACAACTTAAGATCCCTCTTTGCAAGCTCTGCTCACTGGTCGTTTTCCCCGGTGTTGGCTAACTGCTGACTCTTTCCCCTAACGTGCCCAAAAGCAGCTTTAAAGAGCTGTCATCCAAGACTGTAAACACACACACACACAGTGTGTGTTTCAGGAGCTGCTAGAAACATGATAATGGCAGCCATTGTTGGCAATGTTTGTGTTGAACATAATCTAATATTTGGAGACGCACACATGTACGGCCCTCAGTGATGTTATTTGGTCGTATGCAAACAGCGAGGACACAGACGGGGAGTGTAATAATGACAGGCACTGTCAGAGTGTGTGTGTGTGTGTGTGTGTGTGTGTGTGTGTGTGTGTGTGTCACAGCTACCCTTCTGATAGAGTAACCGCTTTTGTCCGCCTCCTGCAGTAAACACATTTAAGGAAACGTTATCCATCTTACTGTGACTGCTCATTGGCTGTTTGTGCGTTTTCATTTCTCGGTAGTTAAAAGCTGACGTAGTCATAAAATGTGGGACGCCAGTTTGCAGGGATAACGCCCTCACTAGCCTGACGGAGCAGATACCAGACACAGTGATACAGTGAAGAAATGTTTTACAGTATAACAACACCAAGGCCCTGTTCGCCCAAATCTACTGTCCAAAGTTGCTCTGAGCTTTCTCTGTGGAGACATCGGTGATGACGGTGAAGCGTCAACACAAGCAACAAGAACCTCAACAGCAGCACCTGAAACAGTTCCCCGTTTCTTTGTGTAAGTGGAAGAACGACGTCCAGGAGGATAGCTTGTTCTTGTAGTTCTTGAGTTTGCATGAGACGTTGAAGTTCTGCAGTTGTTCAGGATGGTTCTTTATCATCCAGCTCATTGACTGGTACTCTTTACTGTGGACAGACTGTGATGGGTTGCCTGTTTTACTCTTGCTGGGACCATAATTAGGACATTTTCTATCACTGCACGTTGATTATAAAACCAGCATTTGTGAACATAAACTGGTCAGGAAAGAGTTCATAGAGCTCACTGATTCAGTGTGTAGAAGGACTGTTTCTGTAGCGTCAGAGCACAGGTGGGTTTTTAGACAGGATATCAGCTTCTTAGACCCTTCTGTAAAATCAAGCCTTAGAAATCTCGGTGTCATATTTGACAGCTCGATGTCGCTCGGGCAGCAGTCTAAGCAGCTGGTCCGAAACTGTTTTTATCATTTACGGAATATTTCTAAACTCAGACTAATGGTGTCAAAGCCTGAACTTGAGATGATTATTCATGCTTTTATTTCCTCTCGTTTAGACTACTGTAACGGCCTTTTTACTTGTTTTAACAAATCAGCCTTAAATCGTCTTCAGACTGTGCAGAATGCTGCAGCACGTCTCTTAACAGGCACCAAGAGAAGATCGCATATCACTCCAGTCTTGGCCTCCCTTCACTGGTTGCCTGTAAATTTTAGGTTTCATTTTAAAATTTTAGTTCTAACCTTTAGGGCCCTGCATGGTCAAGCTCCTCAATATTTATCTGACCTGCTGAAACCACATACATCTTCTCGGGCTTTAAGGTCATTAGATCAGAGACTGCTGGTGGTACCGCGCACTCGTTTTAAAACTCGTGGTGATCGGGCCTTTCAGACTGTGGCACCACGGTTGTGGGATTCTCTCGCACTGTCTCTTCGCTGCACGGACTCCATTGATTCTTTTAAGAAACAGCTGAAGACATTTTTATTTAGAAAAGCATTTGATTAATTTCTTCTTATGCTGTTTTTATAGTTTTATTGTTTTACATTGTTTTATTTACTGTTATATTGTTTTTATATTGCCATTTCCTGTGTTGTAAAGCACTTTGTGATTTTTATCTGTGAAAAGCGCTATATAAATAAATTTTACTTACTTACTTGGAGGCATGAGGCTCAATGTGTAACGACAGTGTCCCTCAATGTTACATCTCAGCTGCTGTCATCAGTTATGAAGGAAGCAGCAATTACAAATTCAGCCTGGTGCTTGAAACATTTGATGTTTCTTTGACGGTTAGAATGAAACCCTGCTGACGAGTAAACTGGACTGTTTTTGTTCACTTTAATGAATTTCATATTATGCAAAATTGATTGACGTGGAAAATCTTCAACAACTGTTTAAATGCAGTCAGAATATTTTTTGCCAGAGAAGGAAATTTGCACGCCAACGAGCAGCAACTGGAACAAATGACATGTGATTTCCATTCTTTAGCGGACTGTGTGAGCTCGACCTGACCGGCAGCACAATCAGTTTGGTTCAATCTGCTGTAATTCGTAAGATTTTATGTTTTTATGTTGTGTAACAGATATAATTTTTAACATGTGCAGTAAGACGACGGTTTTATGAAACATGTACAAATGTATTTATTTATAGTTCGGCGAGTGAAAGTACATCAAAAAGCCATTCCAGGAGGAGAGTAAATGACTTGCGCACATAATGGAAGTGTTCTCTCTCTGACTGGAATTGTTATGTTAAACACTGCTCATTCCAGTCAACGCTCGGTCTCTCCCGCTGGGTCGTGCATGGTGTCGCCACGGCGATGTCCCAGTTTCCCCACAGCCTCGTCTCATTTTATCTCATCCCAGCATCTCTGACAGGAAGAGAGCTTTTTCATTCTCTCTGTGATCTTTTTGGTTTCAGTGCAGCCACCTGCTGCATCAGAGCCACACCAGACGCCACCCGCTGAATTATTAAACGCCGTGCCTTTAAACACAACCACTTCACCCGTTTCTTTCTCCGTCTCTCCATCCTTCCTGCCTCCAGCGGGCTGCTCGCTGAATTATTAAACAGCAGGACTTTAGCTGATGTCATTTTCCTACGCCGTTTCTCATTCTGTTGCTTCATTTCCATCCCTGTTGCTGTTTTGGTTTCATTTGCCATCTTCATCTGGACCTCTGCTCTTCCTTAAGAACTTTGATCTAATCAGATTTGTGTTTCACTAAAAGAAATCTGAATTTTGCATTGTAAGCATTTACTAACATATATATCGCTCCAGCTAAAGCTTTACAAGCTTTCAAATCTCGTGAGAAAACACAAAAGTAGAGACGCTGTGATTTCATCTTCAGCAAGTGAAGCTAAACTAGCATAACTCGCACTTTCTTGCAATAGATTTCGAAGCTCTTTGCCAAAATTCAGATGAACGACATGGATTTTAGTGATTCAGAGAGCAAACACCGCCTGGAATCAAACCTTATGACCCCTTGGACCAACTGCCAGAGAGAAACCACGCTGCTCGATATCAAAGGAGAATGGGGAATTGGGGAATGCACGATTATGCTGAACTTTCAACCTGGTCAAATAAAAGTTTAATTTCTTGCTGATTGTTTTTAGAGAAAATATTACACCTGTACGCAAGTAACAACATTAAAGTTTCCCTGATATTCGCCAAATGGGGAGAATCACAGTTTATCTCTCAGCCACGCTAAAACACTGCCCCCTGGTGGTAAATGTCAAGTTCAATTTTGTAGAGTACTTAGAAAAGCTACAGTACTTGTACTTAACTGGGCTGCGCAGCCTGAGGCACTGCCTTTATGATGATCTCCTTTAAAATATAAGGACGACCTCACTGTGTGTCTAACTTTGTGTCCACTGTTTAATGTGGATAATCAGTAAAACCGAGGCAAAGCCGGGCGTTTATGAAAACTACAATTTTCACCTCTGACAGAATAGTTTTCTCAAAAAAACAATAAAAAACGAAACTTTACTGCATGTCGCCAACTATGTTGCTAAGTAACAGAGCTCTGTAAGGCAAGCAGTATTCAGATTAAACTGAACATCAAAGTCTCTCCACACAGAACATGTTTTTATACCTCATTTGGTGGGATTTTTATTCAGCAAAGTGAGTTTTTTAACACTGCGGTCACAGCGTGACTGGAGGTATCAAAATGGGAAATGCTCATATACATTTTCCCCTGTTCTTTTGATGTCATGGGGGGGTGGGGGTTATCCTATGTAACATCATAGGCCAGTCAGAAGAAAGTTTAAGCTAACTTTAATTCTAGCTTAAAGGAAATGAAGTAGAAGCTGTGCACTCTACTGCAATTGCAACTAAATTATTTAATGTAGCTGGAAATGCACAGAAAATGTCGACTTTACTTCTTTTTCCTAAATTCACAATGACAACAAATTTCAAACAGCAAACTTCTGTTCTGGTCTGAAACAAAGATCTGAGTCCTCAGAAAGCTTTGACCCCGTCCACTCTTCCTCCTCCTCCTCTCATCCTCCTCTGTGCCGGCGTGCTTGCAGTGTCTTGCGTAATGAAAGCAGCGGCAGCGTCTCGGTTTGAGCCGCCGTACCACACCGCACGACCTCACACCAAAGGCAGAGTCGAAACAATGGAGGAGGATTTACGGTCGAGTGTGTCGTCCCTTTGAGGACGAGCAGCACACATCTAATGGCCGCTGCGTCCTCCCTCCTTCATCTTTTTGTGTTGCTCGTTTGATCGCTGCAGAGAGTCCTGCTCGCCGGGCTTTTACGGGCAAACGCATCACGTTTGCTGCTGATAGGAGATTGTTATTTTCTCCCCGTCACGGTCACATCCCGGAGAAGAATCTTTGCTCCGAGTCTTTGGTCTTCTTAATTATTTATTTTCAACTGTTCTTCTTTTACTTCCTAACCTTCTCCATGGCAACACTGTGCGTTCTTATCCTTGGATTAAATGTAAAAGACGAAGGCTATGTAAGGACTAATAACAGAATTGCATCACTCTGAAAATAAACAGATCTGATTGTGTTTATGAGGCGATAAGCATGCACTAATATAGAAATTTGTAGCTACCAAACAAACAGAGCGATGCCTTATTAAAGTTAATAACTCGTTTATTATACACTCATTAACAGTTAGTGCTTTTCACAGCTCTCTCATCTTAATTGATTTCTTCCACTGGACAACAGGATGAGAGCATGGGTAGGACCAGTGATGGAATATACATTTACTCAAGTACTTTACTCAAGTATTGCTTTAATATTCTTGCACATGAAGTATTTCTGTTGTTTTGGGCCACAGAAAGATTAACAAGCTTTTGAAAACTGAATTTATGTCTGCAGTCTTTCTAATGGTCAGCAGCCCATCTGCAGTCATGTTGCTTTAAAGCCTCTGAGAAGATTACCCAATTGCAGTTGATCTACAACCTCAGTAAACACTTTCCTGATGATCTCATGGACTCGGTTCGATAGCTTCAAGTCTGATCGAATACACCATGAGGTTCATTTTGGAAATTATGGTCCCATTGGAATCCATAAGGATGATAAAACAGGGTATGCTTTATGCTACAGTCAAACGAGGAAAGTGGTGGAGGGAGACCGAGACGAACAAAACGATTGTTAGCGTGTGCAAAAAAACATGCAGTCTTGTAGCTTTGCCGAGGGGCACCGGGTCTAGTTGCAGCCTGTAGACGCCTTCAAGGCAACTTTGGTGCGTAAAGATATCAATAAGAAGGATTCAGTCGGCTATCAGTTTGCAGTTAAACAAGGTCAAGTTGGCATTTACATGCAATCAGTTTGTGATAACACAAACATCAACTACATGCACAGAAATTACCATTGCATAGATTTTAAAGAGAATGTAAGAAATACCTCCACAATAGTGACGTAGCTGCTGCAGGACAGACTACACTGCAAGTAAGGCTGGGCGATATGGCCTACAATCCATATCGCGATATAATTTGAACCACGTGCGGTAACGATATATATCGCGCTATATTCTTTTCTTCTGTATAACGTATTTTCCACATTATAAGGTACACTTAAAATCCTTTAATTTTCTCAAAAATCTAGTGTGCCTTATGTATGAATTCTGGTTGTGCTTACTGACATCGAACAGATTTTGGCTGCAGAAATCTGTTAAAAATGTTTTGATGGATTGTCAGAGCATTACGGTTGCCGTAGTGAGGAGCTTCGTGGCGTAATCTGGGTCCAAAACTCCGTCTGCTTCAGGTCCCAAAGTCAAACGAACACTGAGAGTTAAAAACAGTCTAAATTCTTTCATCTTTAATAAAATCATCAGCGTTGCTGCTTTACCAGGTGTAACAATTAAGTTTAACATCCAGGCATCCATGAAAACAGAAGTTATTAAAGTTAGAAGTTAACAGGAAGTTAGCTCGCTAGTTTCCACCTAAACATGTCATACCATGTTCTGACAGAGATTTTTGAAACTAATTCAAACGTACAGCTCTGCTACCACTTCCAACATAAATGAGGACAGAAACTAAACAGCAGTGACGTTTGCAGAGTTACTGAAGTTGGACTACCTGGTATATAATGTTGTGCTACGTGATCGCTAGTGACACAGCTATGTTAGCATAACATTAGCACAGTGAAGCTGGAGGGTGAACGCCAACTTTTTTTCCCACTCGATAAAAGTTAACGTGAGGGATTCTGGTGGTCAGGGACAAATGCAATCGCATTGCAGGATGCTGTACACGGGCCAAACTTCAGTCAGGAGAACAACTGAGATTATTCATCCACAATACGAGGTTAGTCATTAATATACTGCAACAACATGGGAATAGAGCAGCTGCGAGAGAATTCAACATTAATGAATCAATGTTACGGAAGTGGAGGAAGCGCAGTTTTCGGCTTTCCCCATATTTCAAAAGTGCTTCATCTCTTTGCTGTGACTGTTGCCCGCCATAATTTGCAGATGATAATGGTTGTAGCCGCTGCGATGCTTTCGACCACAACAGGCGCAGCTTGATGACATCATCAACATGCGCTATCGCGATAGAGCGATATAGTCAAAATCTCTATCGTTGGCCAAATTTATATCGTTTCTATCGTATATCGTTTATATCGCCCACCCCTAACTGCAAGGTAACAAAGTCATTTGGCACCCTTGATCTACTATAGACATAAAACCAGAATACAACCAGCTGAGTCCAGACTGAACCGACTCAGGTTGAGTGGAGCGTGTCGGTAATCTGTCAGCGTGGCTTTGTTTGCACATTTTCACCAACCTGTCTGAGAGCGATGCAGTCTACCTGTCCAATCAGCTTCCAACTAAAGTGGTTGGACAGACATTAAGGTGTTGAAAGACCAGCTGATCAGTGCAACTATTTACCCTTGGCTCCAGAATCTAGAAATTTTTTAATATTTTTTAATATTTTGGTTGTACTGTGCTCAATACAACTTATTATTAGGCTTTAGTGTCTAATTATTCTACAGATTTTAAAATATAATGCAGCACTATTACAGAGAGAGCAGCCCAGCATCACACAATATCAGAGTTCCTAACATGAACCATCCTTTACTTTCTGTTTTTAACACACTTTCACTTCTAACTGCTCATTTCCATCTTTGTGAGAGATGAGCCCATCTCAGGGTTTATAGAGTATTTCTGTAAACGTCTTCCTGTCACAGGTTTGTGCTCATCATCTCTTCTCCTGTCCTATTTACATTCAGCTCTTTGTTCTGTTTCTGTTAACATGGCACAATCTCTGTTTCCACCATCTCCTCATCTTTCCCATTACTCAACTTAAAAAGACTCATCCTATTCCAAGGAAAATTGAGTTATTTCAGGTGTTTTATTTTTAGGTTAACAAGCACGCGCGCGCGCGCGGTGATGAAGCTTTGTTCAGGAGGTGATTTCCTGTTTTGTGCCTCTGTCATTTTAGCAGCAGGTGTGGACAGGAGGAGGGCAGGGACGTGATGTGGAGACTGAACGGTTGTTTTTCAGCTAATAGAGGAGCTGCAGTCTGTAAAGGTGAAGGGGTGTCAAGGATGAAGTGGTGCAGTAATCTCAAGTGTACCTGCAAAATTTCAACACAGTGAGACGGAAGAAAAAGTAGCATCTCCCCGCAGCGCTTCACCGCTCTGACTTAATGTCTTATCCAAAGGCTTTTTCAGAGTAATCAGAGTATTTATGCTGATAGAAATCAAACAAACATAAAAACAATCATTTCTCCACTATTCGCTGAACTTTCACCATCCTGTCAGGTGACTTGTCATAACAGCAACACCAACTGAGCATGAGGGGAATCTGTTTCATGACCATGAGCAAACCAGTTATGAGGATACTTAACAGATACAATGCATGAAGCAAAACATCCACTGAGAATAGAGAAAGACGACTGGACCTCTACAGGATGGTGAGGAAATCTCTTCACCAGTAAACTCCTCAGATAATCACTCAAACCCAGAAGCATTCTTTCTTTGAGACACTGGTAGCAACTATCCAATGCTGTGTATACATCAGACCTCTAATACAGAGAAATGACTGAAATTAGATGTAATTCAAATCTTTCTGAGAGCCCCAAACACTGAATTTTCACTTGTTTTGTTCTCTTAACCAGATTTGTAGCCCAGAGTATCCAAATGGCTCCAACACCGGCTAACATGACGTTAGCTTAAAACCAGCTACTGTTGTTTATCTGGTTCAGGAGGGTCGCAGATCTCATTTCCTCACAATAAGTAAGAGTGACAACATCGAGTTGATGCATCTGTTGGTGGGTTAGATCCCGGACTCGAGTTCAGGAGAGCAAGCAGTGGTGGAGCAGGAGAAAGATGATAAAAGATGAAATCATAAATGGTCATATATACTTATACCCAGTTTTTCAGATATATTTAGGAGTTTATTCTAAACCTCTAGACTAAAATACACGTCTGTTAAATAACTAAAAATAAAGAAAATAAGGACGAATGGAATCGTTTTCTTCTTAATATTTTTACTTTCATCCTGAACTGCATGATCGTATGAAAACAGCACTCAAACTATTCTTTTCCAGCACATCAGCGTTCCTGTTCAGATCTCATTTTCTTTAAGGGTTCCTGAGGAGATTTATTGGAGCGTTGGCGCATCTGTTTCACAAAAAGCTGGATGCAACTCGAATGATTTCTGTGAAAACATTATTACTGGCTGAAATTCAGCAGCGGAGGTTCTTCAGACATAAATGTATTTTTATCTGATTTACTGATTAACAACAAGGGGTACTTATAACACAGAGGCAGTGGGAAAAAGCTGCCTGATCAGGCTTTGAAACAACATGGCACACATGAGTTTTGGCGCTGGAACAGAAATATTAGCGCTGCTTTCTATTTCTAAAATCAGCTACCACTGTCATCCAGTCTGATTTAACAGAAGCCTGCAGAGCTGTGAGAGGACTTCAAACGCTTCCACCGTCCGAGGCTTACGATTCAAACAAACCACAAAGGAATCCCTATTATTCCACAATGCCATTATCATTCAGGGCCTGCGATGTGAAATGAATAAAAAGGAACTACGACGAATTTGGAGTCAAAGGAAGAAACGGCACACAGAGGCCGGATTGAGCCGTGGGTCATTGCTGGTGGAGATTGAACCTCAGTATCCGAGCGGGTTGGTCGCAGCAGCGGATACACCGACCTACAAAGAAGCGCTCTAATGGGAATAAGAGACTTTGAACTCTGCTAAACCTCCAGCAGTATATCATACATCACCACTGTCAGCCAATAATGAGGAAGAAGGTGATATTCCTGGATCAATGGATCAATAGGCAGAGCTGTGGAGTGCTAAAAAAAGCCAGTGAATTATAATCACGGCAGAAAAAAGAAAGAAAATATTACAAGCTGCCAGACAAACGGTGTTGATCCATTAGAAACAAACAGGAGCTTTGTGTCTACAAACAGCTGAAATCTGACATGTGAGCGCATCATACACAAATTGTTTCGAGCTGCATCGGCACGGGGAGAGTAAATCGGATCCTAAAGCCTCCGTGGCACATCGCTGCAGTTTTCAGTGCAGCCTAAAGAGGACGGATGCCTTTCCCAGGGGTCTCCTGCTGTCGTCAGACTCTCTGTGGCACAACAAATGACGTGACCCATCCTTAGATTCCTGTTCTCATCCTAAACTCACAGATGAGCCTGATTAGAGCACTTTCTGGCTTCAGGGTTTGTCACTGCTGATCATCTGCCTCCATCTCACCATGTGTCACCAACCCTCTGCATGCCCTGCTTCATTAGGGGAGACCGGGGATAGTTGTAACATTTTTGACATTTCTGTCTGTAAATTGGAGCTCTTTTAAGGTAGTGGATTCAAAATGTAATGCAAAGTATTTACATGTCTCTGCTATTAAATAGTGCAGCTATTTTCTCTGCAGCACAATTACCCATTGCATGGTATGGCCTCAAACACAAAGAGTGAAATGTTACAATTGACCCCATAGTCTGGGTTAGTTGTAACATATCCTGGGGTGAAATGTAACACAATGAAATAAGGGTACTAACAAAATATTAACATGTAATCTTTGTTCATTCAACACATGAATGCACTTAGAGCCGTGTGTGTGTGTGTGTGTGTGTGTGTGTGTGTGTGTGTGTGTGTGTGTGTGTGTGTGTGTGTGTGTGTGTGTGTGTGTGTGTGTGTGTGTGTCAGAATGCAGAAATCTAGCTTTTGAACATATTCCAACCCCCCAAAAAAGACAAATTATGGAATTTTCTGCAACTGAATATTTCATTCATTTTGATTGGGCTTCCTTGAGTTTGGCCTCATTGGCTCAGTGGGCATTATAACCTACAACTCTTGCACCAATTTTGAACATAACAATGAAGCTGAAAAAATGTAGTTGTTCACCAGCATCGCAATTCCATTACTTTTTATCATGGCTTACCTTGGTGTGGTTTGCAAAGTGCTTCAGAAAGATGAGGAAATCTGTTTCTTGAATCCATCCTGATTTATTTCCACTACCAATACTTCCTACTGGTCCATCTCTGACACAGAGGTCTGCATAATGTATGTGTGGGAACACAAACAGTGGAGGAATTGTGTTGCCAATGGCATTAACCACATATACAAATGTGACCAGTGAACCTCTCTCTGCTGATGTCGTTGCCCCAACTTGTTTAATATAAGTTAAAGTAATAGTGTGGTAAGTTTTAACATCTGCATTATTGTTACAACTAACCCAGACTGTTGCTGTTACAACTGACCCAGACTCCTATAGCCATGAACTAGCTAACATTACAGCCAACGGCTAAAACATTAGCACTAAAGACCTACACAGAATATATCCCCATAGACATACAAATAACATAATTCAAGTTTGATGAGTTTAACTGCAAAGCAGATAATGCTATTACAAATTGAAATAAAGTAGAAAAACTTACTTTTTTTCGTGTTAAATTGTCTGTGTTTGACAAAATGTGCTGATTTTTCACATGTGATAGCAGAACTGAATTGGGCATGCACAGGATGAGTCACATCATTTGAAACTTAGCCCTGATTGGGGAAATTGGAAGTGTTACAACTGACCCACGTTACAACTATCCCCGGTCTCCCCTACATCCATGAAACAGAGGCCTTCCTCTTTTCCTCCACCCTGGCAGCTCCATCTCCAACATCCAACCATCCTTCGTGTGCACATGTCCAACCACGTCAGCCTTGCTGCTCTAACCGGCCCTCTGATGGACTCCAGAAGATGAGCACGGACCAAGAAAAGTGCTAAACTGAACTAATCCTCCTGCTTCATCATATCCATACAGCATAGCTGCAGTCAGTGCAAATACAAAAGGATTTAAACAGCTATTTTCAACCAACCCATAAATAATCACCGATAATCCTGCATATGTCAGGACCCAAATGAACAACATCCCACAGTTTCAGTAAGCGTGCTACAACCCAAGGACTCAGATATTTCTTCTGAGTTTTTTATTTTGGAATTGAGATTTCATATCCAGATGAAATAAACCATCTGCCTGTAACTCCCAGAAGTAATCATCAAACTTCAGTTCACTGCATATTTGGTAAGTTAGACCCTTCGTCCACAGCTTTAGCCACTTTTCACGGCCCATTTACGATGCTGTCTTACTGCTCAGTCACCCAATGAACGCAGCGAGACTTCAGTGTGTGACAGAGTCCATTTGTTGCTTCTAACTTTCCGTCTCATTGGACATTTTAAATGGAAATGGAACCAAAACACTGGCTTTGACTCGTGCATTAGATGAACATCAGACACCAGTAATCGTCACCGTCTCCCAACCCACCTCCACCCCTCCATCGCCGGCAGGTGGAGCTTCAATGATTCACGGTCGATTGCCAAAAGGTGGTGTTCAGGACCGTCCTGCTGGGATGAACAAACAGCAGGTTGGTGTGCAGCTGCCACCTTCAGCAGGTAAGGAAAGTTCTATAGTGCTGGTGTCACCATTACTGAAGGTCCTCGACCAGAGAAAGACACGATAGTGGTGCAGAAGAAGAAGAAGATCGAAGACTGACTTAGTGTTTTCCTTTCAGACCAACAGAAGATAAAAAAACAGCTCAGACAGTGCGAGGAGGGGACGGAGGGACAGATGTCCTCTGTCCACACATTAACATAAAGCACCGCTGCACATTCAGAATGAGTTTCTCAGACATTTTAACTTAACTGCCTCTTTGTCCACGTTCAGTAACTCGAGGCGTGTCTGAGGGTCACCACAGTCGGGCTCTTCGGTTCTCGTCAGCGCGGTGACGGTTCCTTCCTCATGTCCATCGATCCTGGACATTTCCTCCTGTTTCTGTCAAACTGTCGTACTTGTTTCTCCAGTTTTTCTTCTCTTATATAACCCAAACCTCTTCCTCTAATATCTTCAAAGTGCGTTTCTCTCTTTCCTGATCATTCATCTCCCTCCATGTAATTATTTCTGGATCCTTCCTTTTGTTAATCACCTGCATCTGTCATCTTTCATCTCCTTTACGCTGGATTTCTTCTCCATCCTGCTTCCGGCTCTTTCCTTTAACACCAGTAGTTCCTTGTCCCCTGTGATCATTCCTCCTCTTCATCATCTTTGCTCCCAGTCTCGCCTCTTCCTCGTTTTATCTCCTCTGTGAGACTCAGTTGTCTTCAAAGTCGAAAATGAAGCCATCCGGCGGCAGCTTATCGTCCTGCTCTGGGACCGAGGACACGGTTCATATTTTCTGGGTTTGGACTTTTGCCTTGAGTAAATGTTTGAGCACGGCCCCGGCCCCCCTGCTGAAACTCAACCCTCAGCTGAGGGCCTCACCGGCACCGCAGATAGCCACAGGTCAAAGAGCTGTAGGAGCTCCAAGTTTCTAATTACACCTATCTGATAGGAAGTGAAAGTAGATGGAAATGCTCCAATACCACTGAGTTTGAAGAACTCGTCTGCTGCAGGTTATGAACACAGGAAGTTAATATTTAAGGGCATTCATTTTCCCCGCTTCATTACAGTTTCACCTTATTTCCACCCCCTGCTTTGGGTACTTTATCTAAGAAGTGGAGTAAAAGCAGCGCTACGATCTCAGCTTTAACTCTGGACCAATTTGTCTGCACGGAAATAAAAAGATTTTATTTCTTTTATTTCAGCTGCTCTGCTGAAAACAAATCTCTGCTGCAGAGATAAATGCAAACATTTGAATGCAACCAACTTTAAGTTTAAAGTTTTTTTAAGAAGTAATGCATTAAAACCACTTTTGTTTTTTTAAAACTAAGCTTTGTTCTTCCGTCGGCTTGTTTTGTGCATCATTTCTAAAAATGTTTGTTAGAAATGAAAAAATAAAATAAAAAAGTTTGTTTGAATAACTGAGTTTGGCACACCTCTGTACGAGTCGACTTTGTGTTTATGAACAAAACTTCCATCTAAATAATAAAAATTCAATTTTCAGTTTTATTTATACAGCGTCAAATCACAACAGCCGCCTCAAAGTGTTTTATATTGTAAGGTAGAGCCATAGGATGACCCCCTGTGAGCAACACTTTGGCGACAGTGGGAAGGACAAACTCCCCTTTAAGAGGAAGATGATAAGTATGATAAATCTTTTTGCTCGTCTTCATCCATTCCACTTTGAACTTGGCTGCTGTGTAGCTGGAGATGCAGGCAGTGCTGACTGTGAGCCCTCAATCAGGCCTCTGCAGGGGTCAAATAATAATCATCCATCTATCTTCTTGCAGTTATCTAAAGTGAAGATGATGTAGTCTGAGGCAAAGCTGGGTGTTGAGAGGAAATCTGTAAACAGCAGCCATAAAAAGTGACCTGGTTGATGGACTGGTACTGAGCCAGGATGTAGCGTCAGGGTCAGCTAGTTTGGTATTATCACACCAAATTCCCTGTGGCTGAAATGCAGGCACAGTTTTTGTGGACCGTAACAGTTACTTCAGCTTTCAGCAGAATGTGGATTGAAAACTGACAGCCTGCTTAACCAAATCCACTTATGGAGCTGTTAAAGCTAATAGAAACTCACCAAGTCTGCTTAAAAGGAAATGATCTGAATATTTTCTGTGAAATACTGTTTGATAAATCATTCAAAATGAAATTATATGAAGATCTGAAAGAGATTTGGCTGCTTTCCACATGAATCGTTAATGGGATGGATTATATGTTATCAAATCAAATTTCAATTTTGGCTGTAATGAGAACATTTTCTGGTGTTTCATCTTCTGACTTTAAAAACTCAGCATCTCGACAAATGAAGTTTCGAAACGTGTCATGAAACAAAAAAGTCAAAAGAGACTGAAGAAGGAGAACGAGGGAGTTTCAAGATTTATCAACTTCACTCACTCCAAACAATGTCTCCTCTCAAACTGATGACACACACACACACACACACACACACACACACAAACACACACATACACACACACACACACACACCAGCTACTGCTGCCAATGAGGACGCGAGTGTGTTTAAATTCTCAAACAGGAAGAAAACGGAAAATGTGAAAGAGGAAACGAGGAAAATGAAAGAATGGAGGAAGAACTGTGTGTGTGTCAGATATGAAGAGAAAAAACAGAAACAAAGGGCTAAAGGCTCGTCATGGGAGGACCCCGGCTGGCTGCTGATAACACACACACACACACACACACACACACACACACACACACACACACGACAGAGTCGGTTAGTTTCACCGACATTTTTGTGGCTGATTATTTACTGGCTGCTTGCCGGGTTGCCAGATTATCCAAATTCACTGAAACCTAAATTGACCTTATTGTGTGTGTGTGTGTGTGTGTGTGTGTGTGTGTGTGTGTGTGTGTGTGTGTGTGTGTGTGTGTCAGAGAGAGAGGCTTGTAGTGAGAGGGTAACGAAAAAACGAGGCCGAATGTAAATGGGCTTTGTGTGTTTAAATCAAGGTGTGTGTGCTTTCACTTATCTTCTCTCTCTCGTGTGTCTCAGTGTTTGTGTTCCATGTGTGCGCGTGTGCAGGCTTTGCATAGACTTAGAGACATTTTTGCTTTTCCAATCTCAGCCCGCCGACAAGAACAAAAATGAATTGCCCTGTCAACACAAATTATTCTGTCAACACACACACACACAGCCTACCATCAATAGGCACCCATCCCCTTGAGGTAATTGGATTTAAAATTAGAAAAAGCCAACAAATTGATTATCAAGGCCATTAGCCGGGCTGCTGCAAGGTGATTGGCACGCAGCAGTAACCTCCTCCGATCACAGAGCCAATCACACGCTGCAGGTTAAATCCATAAGTTCAGTTATAAAAGGAGACGATGGGAGTACTCCATCTCAAAGGCAGCAGGAAAGTCCTGCCGTGTGTGGGTTACAATGTTCGACGTTACTGCTCCTCACTTATATTTCAAATTAGAGCTTGAGGTTTCTCTCCTCTGCAGAGTAATCAGACTACTCCCCAAGTAACTCGTTATGTTACTTTAGGTGCAAGAAAGATGAATTACTGCTCGTTTGAAAGCCTCATTCTGAGGGAAGTTGAAGCAAACACTTAAAACCTCAACTTGACTTTGTGGACAGAAATAATGAAGCACGCAGCAGCATATCAGTGCCCACTGTTCTTTGATGCCTATTAAATTCAACAAATTATAAACAGTGTGTGGAGTCTGCATGTTCTCGCTGGGTACTCTGACATCCTGGTGACTCGAAATTGCCCACAGGAGTGAATGGTTGTCTGTCTGTGTTAGCCCTGGGACAGACTGGGGACCTGTCCAGGATCTACCCTGCCTCTCACCCTGTGGAGATGGATCTCATGAAACATCTGACCTCCTTTTATGAGGTGGGTTGGATTCAGGGACTGAATCTAATCAGCATCATCACCGTAACCTAACACTGACCATGAACACATCTCTGCTTTGAACCAGTCCAACATACCAGTATCAATACCAACAACACAGTGCTGCGAGCTAACCAGTTTAGCCTGTAATAAACTGCTTACTAACGGTGTTTCCTCTTCGTGGGGAATAATGTACCCGTACCTTTACCTCACAGACGCGTTTGTGATAAACATGCTGCTTTTTGAGCCGCCTGAAAAATTGTAATTGAAATTTCAAAATATGTTACTCTGTTTATGCTCGCTCCTCTTCTGCAGCAGCAAAAGCACCACAATAGCAGCTTTACAGCTGCACCGTGAACAAAGCATGTGTTGAGGGTGTAAGCTGTGGGTGTCATTGTTCCTTCTTATTAAGCAGGTATCTCC
The DNA here is from genome assembly GCF_041146795.1 of Maylandia zebra. Classification (NCBI taxonomy): domain Eukaryota; kingdom Metazoa; phylum Chordata; class Actinopteri; order Cichliformes; family Cichlidae; genus Maylandia; species Maylandia zebra. Next base: position 29,037,194 of record NC_135174.1, on the reverse strand, counting down.
ATGCTATCACTGGCAGCAATGCCAGGTTGCAGCACACATATAATAAACAGTAATGCAGGAACCTGCCAATCACATTTATCCATTATGTGAAGGGTCCAAAACTCCCAGTTTAACCTCTGGAAGTAATATTTTTACAGCAAAACAAATGCAAAGATGACTTTCTGAAATTATTTAGCGTCTCTAAGCTAGCGGCACAAAAACCCACCTGTTCAAACAGATACCCTGGAATCTGCGGTGTGATCAGGCTGCAGCAGTTTAACACCAAACTGCAAGATGAAGCCAGTAATCCTGCAGAAAGTTCATCAGAATGTGTGAAAAGTTCCTCCTTAGGAGACCGAAAAGCTTCCCAGGTTACCCATCAGCCATCTGTCAGGCAGACACCTGAATTCACCGGACACTTTTTTGTTCCATCACACACTAAATCCGGCTTCTGGAGCAGGAAATCACCTCCAGCCATCGGTCAGTTACCTGCCATCTGGTGGAAATCGGCAGACAAACTCTCCTCCTGCCGTCTGCTCATTCACACCTTCCTGTGTTTCTCCCTCTGAAACAACAAACCCGGTTTTATGATTCATCAGGATATTCAGGCCGTTTCAAACACAGAAACTTTGCACAGGCTCTCTCTGGAGGACCCAACATTTCAAAACAAAATTCTTATGGCCTGAAACTTATTATTTCCTCTGCTGCTGATTCTCTGAGCCTAATTTACTCAACAGGAAGTCTGCAAAGTTCAGGGGAATAATAACCCGGTCGCCGCTATCGATTTGTTCTCCCAAATAACTTAGGGATCCATTTTAATCTGTTTGTAACCCGCCTCGGGGAAATAACAAATTATAAAGCAGTTCATAAATTCACAAAGTTTCCGCAGCATTCATTTGGTGACAGGGCGAGACAGCGATATTATAAGAAAGAAGAAAGACTCATTTAGTTTGATTTTCCTTGCAGGAGAAAATTAGATTCAAAGCAGAGTGAAAACTAACGATTCTCAGACAGGAGTTCACATCATCTCCTAAAATGTAACCTGGAAGGTCGATCCCAATCGGAGCCGGCTGCTTCGGCTGACGAACGATAACGTTGTTTTAAACTCAATGGTGTCTGATCCGTCAGACGGCCGCTTCTGTTCGGACAAACGCCCAGCTGCCGCTGACTGACAGGCCTGAGATGAAGGTCAGGACGCTCGGATACCTGTATCGACCGGCTGTCATCATCTCACTTTGATCGATGGCTGTATGACACATGGGCTGCCTGATAACGCCCTGCTGCCTCCATCGGCTCTGAGTGCGTCTGCTTAACTTAGCGTCTTATCTTTGTCACTGTGTGATTGTAAGAAGTGAAACAGCAGTGCTGCTCTTTAAAACGCTGTCTGTGCCTTCATGAGGAGAACAAGCCTGGGGCTGAAAACAGAGCGACATGCTGCATTTCCACTAATGGCCACTAGAGGCTGTTTCCAAAATGGGCTTATCTGATACCTGCGAGCTGGTGGCGTTTCTGCTACTGGTTCCAACAAAGCAGCAAATCTAAAGTTTTCGCATCTGTCCGTTCAATTATCAGCTAATCGTGATCGTGCAGGGAGCTAATGTTGAGGTTTCACTGTGAGACGTGTGCAACGGTTTTAGCTCTTTGCACTCGAGCACTCTGCTTTGATGCAACGATTCAGCTTTTTACTGGTTAAATAATCATCTCGATCCATCTTTCGATCAACAGAAAGTCAGAAAAGCTCTCAGTGTAAAAACAAGAGAAGCCAAACAAATCATCATTTTCATAATCTGAGAAACAGAAGGTGAGAGTTTTTGTTTTGATGTCACTTAACTGATTATTTAATAACAAATTATCAACACTGTTTACATTAATTGGTCCCTCGGGGGCTTCATACAGTTCTTCAGTTTACTTTCATTTAAAATTCACGATCAGCTCGATACTTCTGACGCACGTTTTACTGGATAAAAGTTCTGTTTCTGATATAGAAACAAATCCAGCACTACGTGGTTATCACCATCGCCCTGACCTAGGTTCGCCTTCATCGGCCCCAAAGCCTCAACCTCAGGGCCCGAGCTTGATGGTGAGCTTTTAATTGACATCTTGTTACAAAGAGGATTATGGGACCAGTCGGGGACGCTGGCTCGCCACAGAAAGATTATACTGGACATTATCGTGAAAGAGAGGAGGGATAAAGAAACACGACACTGCCGGAGAGATTAATTTGTTCTTCGGCGTCTTGCATGCATGAACATGTCATAAACCCCACTAATGAGAAGGACAGGACGCGAGGATGAAGTGGGGAGTGGACGTGGGAGGGAAGAGGAAACAACTGGAGAAGAAAGGATGCAAAGTTTTGAAAGTGAAAAACGAAGAAAATAAAAACGAAGAGGAGGAGGAGAGAATAAAAGAGACAGGCAAAGAAGAAGAGAATGAAAATAGTGGAAAAGAAATTTAAAGTAGGAGAAAGCAAAGAGGGTTAGGCGGGATACAGAAAACATAAGGAGGGGGCAGAAAGGAAGGTGGGAAACAGACTGGATGAAGGAAGGAAGGAAGAAGCAACACTTGGAAATATTCAGGAAGGAAAAATCCTGATCCCCCAGGTGTCCCAGATCAGAATAAATCGGGAATAAGCCCCAATATCAATTTAGGTTTTGCTGTAAAACCTAATTTTCCAGAAAGTATTTATTGATTTGAAACAATCAGTCAGCCACTCTTAATGAATTCTGGATTCGTCTAATACTTTGCCATTAATAATCCTGTAAAGGTGCAGCAAGAGCAACAAAACCTCCCTAATTAACCCACAAACAACTCCCCGATAATCCACAAAAATCACTTTAACGATCTGAATGAATCATTAATCAGGATTTAACGAAAAATCCAAAGACGTTCCACAAAAACCATCTGCAGCAAAAACACACAGAGCTCCAGCAACCGCACACTGACACAAAAAATATTGTTTTTAAACACAGTGTATCCATCATGGTAACTGCTGGTGACAGTTCAACACGCCTACGACGCCTCACGTTAACACACACACACACACACACACACACACATGATGCATCTGCAGACTCTGGGTCTGCTGAGCTCGATGAGTTAATCATTGTGAAAATAATTAAACTCAATAAAGCAGAACAGATTGAATAAGAAAAAAACACAGCCCGAGGCTGACGGCTGCCTCTGACCACAGAGCGACACTCGATGACAGAAGGAAGAACAGAGGATTCACTCGGGCCAACAAACCGTGGCGACTTCCAGACAGGTACACCGGGACGTGGGACTACCATCGGATCCTAAATGGGTGGGTCAAGTATGAAAGCCCGGGCAATTTACTGATCATGTGATCTTTCCTTTAGTGCCGCCTTCAGGTAGAAAAAAATAATAATGATGATAATGTCTACAAATGTCTATATCGATGTCTCAAAACCTGCAGTGAGAGGAAGAACCTCTAGGGGGCACCAACAAGAATCAAAATGTTGCTGTTATATGAATAGATATGCTGAAATAAATGATGTAAACCAGAGTCCAGCAGCTTACGGGCTCGTAGTTAATCTGGTGAAGTGAAGGAGTTCACTAATAAAAGGAAGGAAACACTGAGGAAGACAGATAAGAGAACCAATGAGGAGGAGGAGTGAAAGATAAGCGGAGGAGGGCAGCGTGGAGGAGAGAGGCCATCCTCAAGAACAAAAGAGTAATTTGAAGAGCTGCGAGCGGAAAGCTCAGGGGTCCGACACTGAAAAGTTCAACAGTAATCAGAGTTCTTAAAAACTGAGTGACAGGCTCCGGAGATGATGATTTAACACTTAAAGCTTCGCTTCTATTTCTGTCGGATACCAGTGAAGTTTTCTTTTTCCGCTGCTGAATAAATAGACTGTTGCTTTGTTCTCAGAGCAGATATGTGCTCTTTGAAATGGAAAATGAGTGACAAAATGAACACACTGTGAGTGATTAAAAAGTGTTGGCTCTCTCCTGGGAGAAGGCCAGCTGGGCTACTGCCACTAAAAACACAATCAGACACACTAAAGGGAAACAATTAAAGTTACACTGAATGATAATGTGGACGTTAAATGTTCATTCTCATTAGTACTATTAGGGGGCTTCTTAATGCAGATGATACATGAATCCATTCATTTCCATTAATGTACATTGGAGGTGTCACTCTGTTCTCGACCTCGTGCCCTTCCACCTGCACGCTAGGACATTCAGAGCAACCACCGACCACAGGTGTTACTTTAATAAGGTCAGACAACACAGGGAAAGGTAGAACTATGGTGGAGGTGGGTTGCAAAGCAGCTTGCAGATGAAAATCGAATGTTTTCCAGACCAAACAACTTTTGTAGCTCCGCCTATGAGAAATCTGTCTGTGTCAGCTGTTCGGAGGGGTGGACTTTGTCGACTTTGAGGCCAACTCTATCCTCCATCAGAAAAATATACAACACCAAAGCCGGTCAAAGTAAGAAATTCAAGAAATAAAAGGAAATGTTTGAAAGGTAATGATAATTTGAACTAAACGTAACATAACCTTACTGGAATGAACAGCTGTGCTCTGGATTTCATCCCAAACAACATTCAAACAGTCACGTTTTACTGGGAACACATAAAAAAGGAATCAGCCGACCAAAGTTAGAGTGATGGCAGAGTTGTGATCTGATTTCTTAAGGTTCAAACAAAGAGGAAAACCAACAGTAGGACAGAGTGAATCTGAACTTTGAGTCAAGTAACTGAACTATGAAACCACAGTGTAGAAAGACAGCCAGCTGTTGTTATGAAGCAATTTTAGTTAAATGGCTTCAATTCACAACAGCAGTAGTCTCAGGGCTCTTTATACTGAAGGTCAAGACCCTGCAATAACACAGAGAAACCCCAACCATCATGTGACCCCCTATGAGCAAGAACTTGGTGACAGTGGGAAGGAAAAACTCGAGGGAAGGGAAACAGGCTAAAGACACACTGTGGAAGAGAGCCATTAATATCTAACATCTATATTTAATGAGTAACTTTGCCTCATATGTTTTGTCTGCTTCAGCTTTGGTAAATAAACTCAACTACATTTCCCCAAAAATACTTCTAAAAACTCAGAAGCTCAATCTTGTTTCATGGATTTCTCCAGCTGCAGCTGCTCAGCACTGTGACAGAAGTGAAAAAGTGAGATTTAAACCCAACACTTTGTTCCCTGTTCAGTTTTTGACATCAAACCACTGGGAAACAAGAAAATATATATCATCCAGATGACAAATACACCCAGATGCTCAAAGAACTCCAACACTTTCTGTTTTGTTGTGCGCTTCGGCTTGGATTCTTCCCTTCGGCGCACAAATTCGTCACTTGAAATCAAGAAAAAAAAAAAACTGCCAATAAAGGCTGAGATTACAGCTACGGGAACGTGCAGAGGTGCAGACGTGAGAGCGAAGAGTTATTAAAGATGAATGGGAGCATGGTGTTGACTGACAGCGGCGTACGTGCTCCCAGCAGGCCCAGCATGAATGTGATTATCATGGGATAATGCTGTTTCCTCTTAGAATAGACCTCCACTGTCTCTGAGGGGAAGGATTAGATTTAATTAGTCTCTCTCTCTCTGCCTTCGACTTGCACGTACATCCTGATGAGCGGAGGAACGCTCACACCTCCGCATCTACAACTTCGGCTACAAGGAGGGAGTGTGGCACACAGCGGGAACAGAAGCTGATGGAGGAGGTGGATGGAGACCTCGTGGCCCACACTTTGTCATTCAAAACTCTTTTTCACCCTTGCTCATCCATCTGCCCCCCCTCCCTGCGCTGCCCCCATCAGTCATCCATCCTCCTTTACTGCTGAGTGCAGCCAGTGACGGCAGTTTAGCAGTGGAACGATTGCTTTATGTGACTTGGGTACTGTAAACCCTCAGATATCATGAGTCAGCACCAGCGGCCTGCTGCTCTTTTGTAGCGTTTGGTACTTACCCACATTCGCAAGGTAAGATCATGTACTCCGTTTGTTTAGTAACAAGCTTCACCTTGGAACGGTGCAAACTCCAACATATTAATCAGGTGGGGATAAAAACAGAACAAATAGAGAAGCTTAGAGAAGCTCTGCACCACCCACGCATCACGCTATCACCACATCACCAATTAATGATCTTGTTTTGAATAACAAAGTTACCTTCTCATATCTGGTTAATTATCTCAAAGGCTGTGCTGTTTGGAAAATTATTACTTTATTTACCATCCATTTCACTCCGTTTCGAAAACAACAGATGCTTGATGCGCTAAAACCAAAATGCTGCGTGAGCTGACTTTAACGTTTTTACCAGCTTCATTTATATAAAGATCCACACGCACGTTTCAAATGTTACCAGCATATTAAAAGTCTCGTCTTTTCCACTCTGCATGTGTCGCATCAGAAGGTGCACTTCATACTTTCCAACCCGGACCTCTTGCATTCGTGCACGTAAAAACGTATGCAACACGTGGATCATGCCAAAGCTTAAAACTGATCATCGACTTGGAGTGTAGTCTCCGGGTGCCGCGTGCACTTCTGCACGATCTTACTCCAGCAAGAGAACACCACTGAGGTTCAGATCAGGCAGTTGAAGTCTCCCAGTAGGAGAATGGAGTCCCCTGCACCCCAGTCCGTAAACCACCACACCATAAAGCCACTTTGAATCAATAAACTCATTATACACTGATACAGGCTTATTCATTCCACAGTCGGATTTAAAAGCTTTAAATCACAATAATCTGAATCAATTAACTGGATTTCCACAAGCACAGCCGAAGACGACTGTCATTATAGGGACACTGCTGCTTCTGCATCGCAGTGCAGTGTTTCACTGTGATGAGAAGCACTCTGACAGGAACTCTGAGCTGTTGTTCTGGTGTTTTCTGCAAGTCACGATCAGGACTGTTCTTTTTTACAGCTCAGATACTGAGTCTACTATGCAAAACCCCAGCAAGCTGCTTCACATCAGCCTCGTGAGCCAAATGGAGCTGATGTGCCAAACGATCGCAGAATATCAAAAACGCACTTCTAAAATAGGAAAATGCCAGTTTGTGCCTGTCATAGAAATGAACTGAGAGCAGTGTTCAGTCAGCAGGGAGGCCTATTTATAGACCACACACACACACCCTGCAGATATAATATGATCAAGTACATCCCATCAAATCACATTAAGGCACCTCGCCAAGAGAGTGGTGGGGTCAAGAGCAGCGTGTGTGGATACGGTTGAAGCTCAGTCCTGTGTTAACATTACTGTTACACTGTCTCTCACACACACACACACACACACACACACACACACACACACACACACACAGCAGGGGAAACGTTGGGAGCTTTAGGACCAGACCAGAGCTGGAGGCCTTATTTAGCTCTCGATCAAAGATGAAACGCGAGCGAGGTGCACACCCAGACACACACCAGTTGTGGTACCACCACCACCACCACCCACCCGCTTCATCCTCTCTTTGAAGACAGCTGATGAGTCAGAACTCCTTCAGTGAATATTTTCTACCACGTACTCTGAGACGTACCGACTAAAGAAAGGGATACTTCAGTATATTTGACTTCCTGTCGTCAGGCAATGTTCATGCAGTCCAGTGACGACAAGTTAAAGAAGAGTCTGGAATGAAGCCTGATTATCTTGTTTTTATAATCAGTGTAAACCAAAACTCATATTTACAATTAACTTAATCTCCTCGCTGTATTCAAGGCCAAGGCTGGTAGTTAACGCTCATTCCTCACTTGCATTTCAGGCTTTATTACACTGCACTGCAACAGGGTGCTAATCACACACAGCCTTGATTGCTACAGGCTGTAAACAAGCTAACAGCCCTGCATGTTCACCACATGCAGATTTGTTGTATTTAGGCTGCAATACATTTCTTTGTTTTTCACATCTTACTCCTCATTTCCTCTGCTCGTTTAACCATAACAACGCACTCGGCGTGCTTTACTTTGCATAAGCACCGTGCTACCTCGTGCTGTCTAATCTATGCATTCTCTGAACAGCAGAAGACTCTGGAAATATGCACTTTGAACCTTGCAAATTAGGAGGAAACAGGAGGATTTTTCTCACCATCACGGTGCAGTAAACAAAGGAGACACTGAGATGTAAAGCAAATCTATCTTTTCCAATTTAGCTCTCAGTAAAGCAAAAGAAAGTCTTCAGCTACCAGGGGAAATCTGAGCTGTTTGTTTGTGATCAATCAATGCAGTCTGACACCAACCGAGGATTTAAAAACAGGAAGAAAACCTCAGGATGCTGGAGGAGGAAAAGCACTGTGAGGAGCTGTCTGACGAGGCAGCGTGAGAGCGTAGCAGAGGACACAGCAGCAGGAGCAGAAGAAGAAGAAAGAGTCATATGAATAGCGAAGCCGCGCTCTTCTGCCCGTCTGCTTATCGACTGAAGAGCAGCCGGTGTTCCTCTGCGGCCAAGTTCAGACGCGGAGAAACGAGGACTCTTCTGACACTTGTGAGCCAGCAGAAATCTTATCTCTGGTGAGGAACGACGTGTCCTCCATGTGAACTCTCCATCTGCTGCCAACGTGGAGTATAATCACCACTCAAACGCAACCAAGAGACCCTCCAGGGGTAGGAGAGGCTTCTGATCGCCTTTTGGAGAAACTTTAATAAAACGAAGGTCTGTGAATCATCTAAAACTGGGAACACTGAGCTCGTATCTCTTCAGTGACATCTGAAGATGGTTTACGTTTGTGTTATTGTTTCGCTCCCTTCCTTTTTGCACATCTGCACCAGGCCTAAACAAATCCATTACACTCACACATGACATTTTGTTATTTTGCAATCTCTGCACTCGGAGCAACTTGCAAGTACTGCAGAAGCAATAAAATAAAGGTCACAGCTTACTTAGAAAATAACAGCTTTTAGAGGAAGTGGGAAAGAAGATGAAAATCTCATTTTATAAACATTTCTACTTACATCTTTTGGTAGTTAGAAACACCGACCTTTGACATAGTTGGTTTAGATTCGTCAGAAGAACATGGTATCGGTAAAAAAGCTCACCTGCTCGAGAAAGCAAAGGATCGAGTTTAGCTGGTCTACAGCTTTGTGCAGGTACAGGAGAGAGATTATGGTGAAAACTAGAGGGCTGCGCATTTATTTTATGAATCCACACTATGTTTGCCGTCCTCCACTGGCAGGGATCAAAAGGAAATTAATTAAAAGATAAAGCTGAAGCATTGTGACGCTTTAAAAAAGAACAAGTACCGTCACTATTTTTAATAAACTGCACTCAAAACAGCTCCAGACAAAGGAGGTAAACATAGCAGCCATAAGACCAGTCACACCAATTAACTTTCAGTGGGGGGGGGCAGAGTGCTCAAAGGGAGGCTGGGAAAACAAACAAAGAGCCAGGTATCATCGATTTGAAATGTTAGAACATTTCCAAAGATTTAGATAAAGTGTGACAGTCTGAGCTTCACGCTCCTATGGGAGCTTGAGCTGATTTCCGATGTTAAAAGCATAAGAAGACGAAGATCAGCAAAATGCATTCAGGCAACTCGTTCATGGCTCCTTCACTACACATCGAGCATCTCGTCGGTTACAACAAATATTAACGGCACCACCTAAATGATCACACACCCTCAGTAAAATGTTATGAACTTATTGATCCCTCTATTTAATGAATATTTTTGCTCATTTTCAGCATTTCCATGTTTTTAATTCTTGAACTCTGCTAGAGTAGCTTTGCATGAAAAAACAGCTCAAAATAAGCCTTAAATATATCATTTATAGCCCCAGAGGTTCATCGGCTCCCCTTAAGCCAACTTTCCTCCGATCGGCTGCGTCTCATACGTTTGGGGTTACAGTTTGTAAGAATTGACGATTAAGAAAGAGCTTTAAAACACAACTGTAGGTCATAATAACAGCATGCACCACTGATGTATGGTGTTTTCACATATACATATATTTATTCCAGTGTGCTATGTTCATAATAAACAAGGCCAAATTTTACACGTGAGCCAAACTTCAGGGTGCAGACTGCACTAAACACTCAGTTTCACAGCATTTCCTCTAATCTTGCATCAGTACAGTGTCATGGCGAGGGGATATCTCCGATGTGTCATTCACAGCACAGAAGCCCCACCCACCTGCTTTCACGCCTTCTCTTTGCAAAGGGACGGCCAATCAGAAGGGAATGCAGGACAGAGGAGATAAAACTGCAGATGATAAAATAAGTCAACATCACTTTGAACTGTGAATCATGCAAAAAAGTCCAAGAACCAAAACGCAGAGCTGGAATTAGGTCAAGAAAGGGACCTTTTATACTTTTAATCAAACATCATCAAACCATCAAAGCTTGCCTCACTTACGCTGTAGGAAAATAACAAATGTGATGGATGGTTTTCGAGCTAGCTACCTATTCGATTGCTGCAACTACACTAAAAAGTTGCTCTGTAGGTTTACTTAACTTATTAAAAGCACCGACAACAGCCAAATGAATCAGACCCCTTGCACTAAGATGAGCGACACACTGCAAATCCTTTCAAATCCAAAGATAAGCAGGAAACTTCCTGTAATGATAATCTCTCCAAATTAGTTTAGAGCTTCTGCGAGCTCTCCCAGTGAAGGAGCTACGCTCGACAGATTCAAAAGGCATTTGTTGGGAGAATAAGGAAGTTTATTAATATGCAAACCAGACTGTTGGTGTCAAAGCTGTTTAGGAATACAAATTACACAACCTTTCCAGATGGTGTTTCCTAAACAACAAGCGAAAATGAGAATGTAATGATGTTTTCTTGTCCTCCTTAAATCCATTACAGCTGCCTTATGTTAAACATTAAGCATCAGTACATCAATCAAACCTGAGGATCATTTTTCTAAACCTGATCGCTCAGGGCTTCGTTTCACGTGAACCCTGTGCCGGCAGTGAGTCGGGGAGGGCTGCGAGATCCATTTCAGCCAACGTCTTGTGCTTTGTTTCACTCCGACTTCGCCACAGTTGCCACACAGGTCCTGTGGGAGAATTTAAATCCGATGCACTGAACTGACACAGTTCAGTGACAGTGACACAGCGAGCGTGACGAAGAGAGAGCAGCGGAGAGACCGAGAGATAAAACTGAGAGGGAAAGCGATGAGACAGAAGAGAAGAGCATCTCCAAATGTTTCTGTGTTGCATCCCAAATTGAAAAATAAGTGTAGCAGCCAAATCTGAACGCTGTCAAAACATGACTTAATCTGCACCAAAGAAAGCTCGCAGTGGTTTGTTGCATCCAAGAGCATCTCAAACTAAAACCAAAACACGCCAGCTTATCCAGGTTTAAAGTCCGTCTGCAGGGGTTTAGACAGAATTCAAGCATCGAGATGCTTTTTGTCCTCTCAGTCGTGCTGATACTTTGGTTCTAAAGGAAAATTAGAACGGATAATCTGCTTGTAGTATTTCCTGTTGTTTCTTTGAGACCATACATCGTGTCTACTGTTGCATTTTGGGAAAAGCTCCTCTACATTCTGATTATTACGCTGTTCACAGTCCGACCTGTAGCTCAGGTCCGAAATTAACCAGCCTCTGCAGGAGGCCGATGAGCGAGAGCTACATGAAGATGGAAGCATCTGGAAAGTCCAACCCTGCTACAAGGTTCAGACACTTTTGCTGCTCCATGACACGCAGGCTGTCTAGAACGTGCCCGAGGAGAGATTTCAACAATCAGCTGTTAAGCACAGGATGAAGATTACAGAGCAGTCGTGGTTGCTGGTGGAAACAGGGAATTTCAGGGGTTTCCCTGCATATAGATTTTATAAAACTGTAAATGGACTCGTTATTACATAGTGCTTATCTACTCCACCTAAGCATGCCTCGTTCACCAAAGTACTCCAATGAACACATGGGAGAGCAACCCTGCTTTAATAAGGCATTCAGACTGGAGCATTGAACCACCCAGACCAGCAGCGGGAGCCGAGCTAAAGCCTAAAATGTCATGTTAAACATGTAGTGTCAACCCATCCCGACCAAAAGTAGCTGATGTTGCTCAGATGATGTGGCTCCATGTACAAACTTACCTCTGAGTCTAAACTCATTACGTGTTGTTTGCTACAGAGCAGCGAGTCTTTCCCATATTTTGGCCTAAAATCCAAAAACTGTTTTTCTCTTTTTAAACTCTGCTGAGACTGTAGGTGCATGCAGGAACCAAAACCTTAAAATTATTACCGGAAGAACCGAAGAGCAGACTGGAAATGTGCATGTGTGTAGTTATTTCCCAGTGCGAACATCTGCCCGTATAGATACACAACAGAACTGACAGACAAATAGCATAGCATGCAGAGCCAGAGGCAAATGCACACACTTGCTGCTACAATATCCAGTTCTATCAGGTTAGAGCAGGAATCAGATAATGACTTCTATCAAACAGCCCACCAGAGTCAAATAAAACCTCCTCGTCTTCCTCCACAAGTAGCTTACAGTGTGTGTGTGTGTGTGTGTGTGTGTGTGTGTGTGTGTTTGCAAACCTGTGTGTGCACAAGTGAAATGGAGTCTGTGTGAGTGACTCTAACGGCAGCTTACGTAGGAGGATTTGTAGTAGCATAAAATTTACTGGATTTTGTGTCGTGCATCTATATGTGCTGAGTGTGTGTGTGTGTGTGTGTGTGTGTGTGTGTGTGTGTGTGTGTATTGGCAGCTGTGTCCTGACAGAACGTCAGCCTTCATGATCCGATGGCCTGAGACGTCGCTTCTGCTGCTCATAAATTGTCTCCTCGGGAGGACAGACAAGGAGAGGACAGACAGTGTGTGTGTGTGTGTGTGTGTGTGTGTGTGTGTGTGTGTGTGTGACAGTATAAACTGATGCTGGATCATGCACAATGATTTGTGACAGGTAGTAACTTTTTTGGTTCCTCTGCAGTGAACCTGTTGAGTTGCAGGAGGCAGCATCAAAGAGCATTTCAGGTGTTTCTTCCTCTGAGGAGAAAACATTGTGACACATTTCTCAGCTTCCTTTCAGAGCTCAGGTGCCTCAGTAGTTTTGTTTCCTGGCTAATTAAAAAGCAGACGCTTCATGGCGGCCTTCATCGTGTCCAAAATTCAGCATGAGAAGAAAAAAAAAAAACATTCATGATTTCTGTGAAACAAAGATCCCAAAACACTAACAGCTTGTTTCTGGAGACATTTGTTATTAAGAGCTTTAAATTCTTTGATATCTTGCTGACAACCTGAAATCTATACTATTATTGTTTTCTGCTGATATAAATGCACATCACACAGTCGAATGTCAGTCAGAGCCTCAGCTTGTTGATTATCCTCTCAGAACTAATCTGACATCAGGAACTGAACAAAAGCCTCACACAAGCAGCAAAACTCCAAAAAGATATTCGATTAATTTTTATAGTACAATCAAAACTAATAGCAGAATTATTATTTTGACAATTTTACCTGAAAGTGACTTTAAGCATAATGACTTTGAACCTCCTGTTTGAAGTGCTACCAAACACGACAGTCAATAAACTGAATGAATTTCACAAGAAGAAACTGAACATTAAAGCAGTGCACTCATAACCTGCTATATTTATCCATTTCCCAATTTCCCTTACATCTTGAAAGCATCTTGAGGATGTTTCATTAATATAACCTCCACAGGAAAGAAGTGATAATTTCACAGAATGTGCGCTGCATCCAGACACAACCCTGGAAATGAAATGAAAGCCATACCGCAAGTATTTATTGGTGAAATGAAGTCCTTTGTGGTTATCAGCACATTAGGATGCAAACTACATCAAAGTTTATGTATCCTCCTTTCACATTGTGCTGTTTCACTGTCCGGTGACTCTCTGGTTTGTGTCTAGTAGCATATTCATGGAAGATAAGTACCCATCATCCTGCTCCATTACCCCCATGCAGCATTTATTCTGCTCAGGTGCCCGAGGTTTGAACCACGTTATGTCCTGACTCAGCCCGCTGTCCTTCACCTGTCCTGCTGAGACTCTGTGATATGGAATGGGACCCAATCTGTGCGAGGACCATATTCTGAGCTCAGGCAGGAGTAAACATCTGGGAAGTGCTGAGGCAGTGCGGTAGGAATGGTTAGAGGAACAACAACAGACTGACGGCACTGCATCTTTGGAGGGAGTTTACATTAAAAATGTTTCCTCGGTCTGAAACCACTCAGTGATTTTTCCTCATTTAACTGACTCATATCTAAGTTTCACCAACAAACTCGATGCTGCTGGGCTGAATCATCAGCCAAAACTTTAGCACGTTTCAAATTTGTCAACTCTTTTTAGCCTCACGTAATCAACCCTGAACTAGGGCTGCTCAATTAATCGAATTTTAATCTCGATTACGATTTGGGCTTTCAACAATCATTAAAAATGACTGAGCCGATTATTAGCCCCTCCCTCGTGCTTTACTCTCGCGCTGCTCCGTGTGGCAAATCGAGCGCACCTCTCTGCGTTTCGAACACGTGTCACAACGATTAAGAGCAGCGGTCTCCAACCTTTTTTGCGCCACGGACCGGTTTATGCCCGACAATATTTTCACGGACCGGCCTTTAAGGTGTCGCGGATAAATACAACAAAATAAAACTAGTACCGGTACCGAAAAAAAGAAGATTTATTCATAACACACGTGAAAAGACCCAGCAAAACCGAGTAAACGATAAAAACGATAACAAAATAACGCTGAAAACCGATAAAAACCCTGAAAACCAGACATTTCAAGCCTGAGCCTCAACTTTCGCGGCCCGGCACCAAACGACTCACGGACCGGTACCGGTCCGAGGCCCGGGGGTTGGGGATCGCTGACTAAGAGGACCCGAGGGAAGCTCGGAAAGCTCAGCAGAAGTTATTTGGAGAGGAGAGTGACTGCTGTTGGTTGAAAAGAGGTAAAAAACCTTCAGTGGTATTATTTTTTTGACAATCTTTAAAGTCATTATTCAACACATTGTTTTTGTTAAATAAATATCATCAAATAATCGAGATCTCAATTTCAGTGAAAATAATCGTGATTATCACTTTTGCCATAATCAAGCAGCCCTACCCTGAACTACACAACCAGCATCACGAGCTGAACATACTGGAAAAGTGAATCTAAGTCCAAGATTTATGTAGTTGTAACTGCCACATGCAAACAGGTTAGTGCTGGTCTGCTGACAACATTTCACCAGCACAAAAGGCTGAAGCATTGCAAACATTAAAGAGTAGCTGCAGATTGAGTTTCTGGGCGTCTTTAAACCAGAGATGCAGGCTGAACTTGCTTATTGTACAAAGACTGAATTCTTCCCCAATGAAATAAGCGATGAAAGATTCTGCAGTTAGACGATTGTTGTGCATGTGTGACACGCTCTCCAGTTCTTGTGTAGCCATGAACACTGAGGGGATTTAGCTAGCAATGGGCCACCATCACATCTGGCCAGCTGCAACAGGAAATTCAGAGCAGAAGGACAAAAATATTCAATTCAATTTTACTCATTTAGCCCCAAATCACAACAAACAAGCGCTTTATAGTTTAAGGTAGAGCCCCAACAGTAATGCAGAGAAAGCACTGCAGTTATATGTTAGAGTAATAAACACTGTGGGGAAATTACAGTGGGAACAGCAGCATAAGAGCACAACATATTGTACACAGCAAGGTACTGCACATTTAGATTACTGCAGGCACAAATAATAGCAGGTAGCACAGGTACAGCTGCACATGTGTTTGTAACTTAGTGTTGCAGATGTTTTTATAGTTCTGACTGGGTTTAAAAAAAAATCTTCCAATACTTTAGTAATTTTACTTGCTGTGTTTTGGATCTGCTGCAAAATATCAAATTAATTGGGTTAATCATGAAATCAGATTTCCTCTACAAGGAATCTGCTTCACAGTTATTCGAGTGTATAACTGCTAATTACTCGATATAAAATCCTCTCTGAAGGGATCTGCGTACATTAGTGCCCCACAAAAAAAAATGAGAGGAACTACTTCGTACTCTATTTCAGAGACTGACCTTTAGATAAAAGTTTATGAGTGGTGTGATTGTCCATTTCCTGCTGCCAGAAAGCAAAAAAAGTCCTGGATGAATTTTGGAAGCGCCATTAGCTGCATTATCTCCTGAGCTGTGGATGTGATTCAAGTGGAGAAAGAAAGGAGCTTTGTAGTGAGTTTCAGACGGCGGCCTTCAGAAAGACATTTTCCATTTATCAGCAGAGCCAGACTGACTGCATGAACTTTTATATTGACAACAACGGCAGAGGTAAGATATGCATCTGTTCCACGTGGTGCACGTGTATAGTGTGGAAGAAATTATTCACCCTCGTCTCTTTGAAGGTTGTTGTTAGGTTTTGTATTGTTGATTGTCATTTATGCTTAGAAATATTTAACCATATATGCTTAGAGGTGTATAATCAATTGTGTAGTGATAGGATGTGTGATCTTTAGCAGGCTGCAAAGGCTTGGTGTGTATTCCAGGAATGCACACCTACATCCTGGGAGCATGGGAAGAGGTCGTACCTTGTTTTATTGTTTTATGGCAGGATAAACGTGGCTATATCTGTTTTAGGCTAAGTGCCTTTTGTTTAGATGAACTGTTGGACTTCCAGACCAGCAGGTTTAGGGAAGTCATTTATGGGGTCACAGTCTGACCCCCCACACACAGGCAAGGTACTCTTTGTTTGTATGTAGACGTCATATGTTAATGAACCTATGCATATTCATGTAACCTCAATAAAAGAGCAGTGTTACGGGGGAGCGGACGAGAGCAACTGGGGTCAAGCGAAGGAACGACGTTTGTCCGGTTCTCTCCCGTGCACGAGAAACATGAAGAACTTTGCCTACTTCGTGTCTTGCTTGCTGTGTAATTATATTGTCTTCAAGGTTCAAGCTACAAACCTATCAGTTGTTAAACCACAATCCTGTTTCGCTCTTTGCTCTAGAAAATCTGCTGTGATATTGTGTGGGTGGAAATTAGGTCAGATGACTCAGACAAGCAAAATATTTGTCAGTTAGTTGACATCCACAGACAAACGTCTTAGGAAGACACATCGATCATATTTGCAGCGGTGAAGCTGAGAATCTGTCCGAAATCCATCCATCCATCCATCCTCATCCGCTTTGTCCGGGGCCGGGTCGTGGGGGCAGCAGCCTAAGCAAAGAGGCCCAGACCTCCCTCTCCCCAGCCACCTCCTCCAGCTTATCCGGGGGAATACCAAGGCGTTCCCAGGCCAGCCGAGAGATATAATCTCTCCAGCGTGTCCTGGGTCTGCCCCGGGGCCTCCTCCCGGTGGGACATGCCTGGAACACCTCACCCAGGAGGCGCCCAGGGGGCATCCTTGTCAGATGCCCGAACCACCTCAGCTGGCTCCTTTCGATGTGGAGCAGCAGCTGCTCTACTCTGAGCCCCTCCCGGATGGCCGAACTTCTCACCCTATCTCTAAGGGAGAGGCCAGCCACCCTTCGGAGGAAGCTCATTTCTGCCGCTTGTATCCGCGATCTCGTTCTTTCGGTCACTACCCACAGCTCGTGGCCATAGGTGAGGGTAGGGACGTAGATCGACCGGTAAATTGAGAGCTTCGCTTTTACACTCAGCTCCCTCTTCACCACGACGGACCGGTGCAGCGTCCGCATTACTGCAGCTGCAGCCCCAATCCGTCTGTCGATCTCCGGCTCCCTTCTCCCATCACTCGCGAACAAGACCCCGAGATACTTGAACTCCTCCACTTGGGGCAGGAACTCATCCCCGACCCGGAGTGGGCACTCCACCCTTTTCCGGCTGAGAACCATGGCCTCAGATTTGGAGGTGCTGATCCTCATTCCCGCTGCTTCACACTCGGCTGCGAACCGTTCCAGTGCGAGCTGGAGGCCCTCACCCGATGAAGCCAACAGAACCACATCATCTGCAAAAATCAGAGATGAGATTCTGAGGCCACCAAAGCGAAAGCCCTCCGCCACTTGGCTGCGCCTAGAAATCCTGTCCATAAAAATTATGAACAGAACCGGTGACAAAGGGCAGCCCTGGCGGAGCCCATCACCCACCGGGAACGAGTCCGACTTATTGCCGGCAATGCGAACCAAGCTCTTGCAACGGTTGTATAGGGATCGAATGGCCCGTAGCAATGGGCCAGACACCCCATATTCCCGCAACACCTCCCACAGGACACCCCGAGAGACACGGTCGAATGCCTTCTCCAAGTCCACAAAACACATGTAGACTGGTTGGGCAAACTCCCATGCACCCTCAAGTATCCTGGAGAGGATAAAGAGCTGGTCCAGTGTTCCGTGACCAGGACGAAAACCGCATTGTTCCTCCTGTATCCGAGGTTCGACTAACGGACGAACTCTCCTTTCCAGCACCCTGGCATAGACTTTCCCAGGGAGGCTGAGGAGTGTGATCCCCCTGTAGTTGGAACACACCCTCCGGTCCCCTTTCTTAAAGATGGGGACCACCACCCCGGTCTGCCAGTCCACAGGTACTGCCCCTGATCTCCACGCAACATTGCAGAGGCGTGTCAACCAGGACAGCCCTACAACGTCCAGAGCCTTCAGGAACTCGGGGTGGACCTCATCAACACCAGGGGCTCTGCCACCAAGGAGTCGTTTAACTGCCTCAGTGACCTCGCCCCCGGAAATTGGCGGGTCATTCCCCTCTGCTTCCTCCTCGGAAGACGTGTCAGTGGGATTAAGGAGGTCCTCGAAGTATTCCTTCCACCGCCTGACAATTTTCTCAGTCGACGTCAGCAGCGCTCCGCCAGCACTATACACAGTGCAGGTAGAGCACCGCTTTCCCCTCCTGAGACGTCTGACGGTTTGCCAGAATCTCTTTGAGGCAGTCCGAAAGTCTTTTTCCATGGCCTCTCCGAACTCCTCCCACACCCGAGTTTTTGCTTCAGCCACTGCCCGAGCCGCATTCCGCTTGGCCTGTCGATACCTGTCGGCTGCCTCCGGTCCGAAATCGAGTTTTCTATTACAGTAAGTCGGAATCTGTGAAAGTGTTCTGGACACAAACTTCACATCATTCTGACGAGGCTTTGACGTTGAATTGTTAATAGGGTGACGCAGGGGGGGCAGCGGTGAGCACCTTCACCTCAAATCAACAAAGTCCAGGGCAGTGTTGGTCAAGTTACTTGAGAAAAGTAATTAGTTACTGATTACTTCCCCAAAAAAGTAATCCCGTTACTTTACTGATTACTTATTTTCAAAATTAATTAGTTACTTTTCAAAAACATGACACCTGAATGCGTGATAAAGCGATGGACCTTTTGGGCCAATTCTGCATAATCCATCTTATAAAAGTGAGTCAAACAGAAAAGTGTCTTTTTAAAGAATTGTTTATTACTTTTAATCTAAACTTTATAAAAACTGCATCAAACAAACATTACATTAAATTCAACAGTCTTTGACTTTAATGAATTTGTTTAACATTTAAACATATTTCTGCACATTACACCAGATTTTAAGAAAATAAAGGCTTAAACTGTATTTCTGCAGAATCCACCATATAACATAAATTATTTTTGTGTACACACACACACACACACACACACACACACACACACACACACATCCCTTCATATAAATACAGCAAAAAATTAATAAATAAAATAAATAGAATTAACAATAACATCTTTTAACAGTTGGTAAAGTGCAGAGAGGAGTAATATTGAGATTACCAAAACAGAAAAAGCTATTGCATGCTACATTTAGCCTTTTAATCCAGTCTCAGTTTGTGGCAACCCTGAAAAAGACCTGTTTTATTGTTTTCTTTTGGACTGAAACTGTGGTTATATCGCATCAGCAGAAGCTTCTCAAACCTTCTATCAGACACTCTGTTCCTTTTTGGGGAAAGCACCAATCCACCTAAACTGAACAGCAGTTCCACTGGTGCACTGGACGGAGTTGGACTTTGTATTTCATGTACATCTTTTTGAGATTTGGGAACTGATTCAGAATCTCAAACTCATAGTCTGACCTTAAAAAGTCAGTTACTTCTTTTTCTGCTGAGAAGCTTTCTGTGGGCTGGTTCTGAAATTCAAAAAAGTCCATTTCGGCTGGGCTGGCTGCCATTTGGGACACGTTAGTGTTGTCAGTTGCAGGAACAGCTTTACGACACTCTGTTATCAGGAGCTCCTTCACATACTCTCTCCTGCGCTCATCTCTCAGCCAACGAAGTTTAAACTTGGGACAAGTGGCCGCTGCGAGAAGTACTTCTTGGCTGTCCAGAACAGCATCAAAACGAGTCTTGATGGCCTGTAACATACAACATGATGCATCTAAGAATAAAATTATTTTACTATACAATTACCTATCGTCATTATTTTGTGGGCTTTACAGCTCTAAACCATCTGTATTTTCTATTATCAATACTGTATGAGATTTAATTTTGGTTTTGTTGATATTATGATTAATATTCATGATTAATGATGATCAATGTCCCTGATATTTAACAAGGGGTGAATACTTGGTCTTTTATTCTATCATTTTAATAATTGTACCCGCTGCTTAAAACTAAGTCTAACATCCACCCACTGTGAATGGTATAATAAATTTAACAAATCCACCCAAAGCACTTAATAATAATCTTACCTTTACAATGACATCTGGAAGGCATCATAGAGGTCATCTTTCAGGGCAAGCGTCTTTGACCTCAGGCTTGTGAGTGTTGGCCTTAAAGCCCCGTAGGTGCACTCATCCCCTTGTAAGATGTCCAGAGCCACTGTCAGGGCTTCATCACAGTACAGTACTCTTTCAAGAACTGGTACTCCCTTTCATTAAGGCACTTGATTCCCAGTTTTACACACAGGGGATTAAGTTCATTCAAGGGAATTGTGATGATTCTAGAAATGGCCTCATACAGGGAATTCCACCTTGTGGATGTCAGTACCATTAGGTTTCCTCTGGCTGACTTCCTCCACCTGTTCAGAGGCTAATGTTGATCGACTTGCTTTAGTCCAAAGAGCAGAATATTTTGCAGTGCTACTCCTATATACAGCCTTGGTGTCTGCACAGGAGTTTAGATGTTTGTCAACATCGCTTGTTGAAATCAAGTTAATTGTGTGCGATGCACATCTGTAGTGTGGAGGGAGGCTGAACTGTGCATCACCAGATGTGGTTGAAAGAGCTTTATGACATCAGTAAAGGTCGGTTCTTCGTCATCACCTTCTTCATTTTCAGATTCAGTGCTGACATACTTTGAATGCTTTGGCAAAATTGGATACACTATCCGTTACAGTGGCAACAACTTTGCCTTGTAGTCCATATGATGAATGGATTTCTTCAAGCTCTGCTCCGATTACATCATAGGTATGGCTGCCTCTAATTCTCTTGCATGCTAGAGCGGCCTTGTTGCGGTGTAATGTGGAATTAATCCAGTGAACTGTTACACCCATAAAACTTTTATTATTTACCGCCCAGATGTCAGCAGTGGTGGAAACAAACTCTGCCTCTTCGAGTGTAGCCTTCAAGTTAGAGTTCATTTTGTCATATTCTCTCTCAAGGTGTCCTACAAATGACTTTCTCTGGGGCAGCTTGACACCACTTTTAGTTGGTAGTTTTTCTACGATGCGTCGGAACGATTCAGAATCTACAGTGGAAATCGGCAACATGTCCTCGACGATATAGGCAGCGACGAGCTTCTTCAGTTCAGCGGCACTAAGTGCTGTCGCTCTTACGTCTAGTTTAACCTGTTTAGCAGGAGTGGGTCCATCTGAGGTTTAACATTCCTGTGGCAGCGTGCTGGGTGCTTGCTCACGTCGGAAGTGGAATTTTTCGACGTAGAAAGAAGTTTTCTTCCGATGCAGAGTGTACAACGTACGCTTATGTTTTTGTCGCTTTTTAAAGAGTCAAATTCAAAGTAATGTCGTATTTCCAAGTATTAAATGCTGCACGATCGCACTCTATCCCTCGCTCCATGTTTCTATTGTTGATTTACAGATGTGCTACCACAGCCGTCGCACACGCTTGCGTCATTGTCAGGAGACACTCTCACAAACAAAATCACAGTTTAGTAACGCAGTAACGCAACATGCTTACGGGAAAGTAAGTGTAATCTAATTACTTTTTTGCAATCGCAATCCCTTACTTTACTTGTTACTTGAAAAAAGTAATCAGACTAGTAACGCGTTACTGCCCATCTCTGGTCCAGGGTTTGAATCAGCCGGGTTCTTGCTGTGTGCCAGAGCTTCCTCCCACAGTCGCCCAAAGACTGTGGGAGGAAGCTGGAGGTCCACTGACTGTGTGTGAAGAGTCGTCTGTGTGAGCCCTGTGACGGATCGGTGGCCAACTTTGGGTCTACACTGTCTCTCACTCAGTTGAGTTATTTCAATTCAGTTTCAGTTCAGTACTTTATTGTCCCAAAAGCTGAAATTAGTTCAGCAGCAAGAGCAACAATAAAAATAAACAAAACAATGATAAAATTAGTTATTCACCATGGAAGAGGCGGGTTGCAATAGGGGTAAAAGAAACCTGGAGTCTTTTGGTCTTCATCACAGTTACTCTAAAACGACGGCCAGAGGGCAACAAGTCTGCAGTTATGAAATTGGTGGAGGGACGGATTAAACTGGACATCCTTGCAGTGCAAACCCATTTCTCCTCTGCACACGTGCTTTAACTCTTCTGCCTATAACGATGACTCTTGACTTCTCATTAATGACGAGTTTGACAAATCGGTATATCAATAAAGTAAGGCTGTCAATGCTAACGCATTAACGTGTATTAATCTGTCAACACAGTTAACGCAATTAAAGTTTTTAATGCAATTAACCGTCTGGAGTGCAGAATGACTCAAACTGCCTGAAATGTCTTTGTCCACGCATTTCAGGCAGTTTGTCCAAAGTCTGTCCATTCTGTACTCCAGATGGGTTAAAAATTTCAATCGTGATGACGCGTTAGCGCGTTAACGTTGACACCCCTGCAGTAAAGGTCTGGTTTGAGAACCATCAGAATAGGTTCTCCTGAAATACGACAGAAAAGACAAACAAGGGTAACTGATAGTAGGCGTCCAAGTTGGGAAAAGGAAAGTTCATTGATCATCTCTCACAACCATCCAGCCGGCGTACAAGTGCCGCTTCCTTTAATGTCCTTTAAAGTTTAAATGCAGTTTCAGCCTCCTGTGATTGTTGGTTTATACCAAACCTTTTAAATTCAGGATCCGTCTAGAAACGAGCATCATCGCACAAACATCTCCGCGCGCCCCTCGACGTTTATTTTATTCACTTTAACAAAACGATTCCTTCAGATGAGAACTTTTTAAACCTTTCAGGAAGGTTTTATCACCACGGTGTTTGTCTAACTAGCACAGGCTGGTGAAGGGAAAAATGCTAATGATGCCCAAAAGCTAAAGCTGAAGTTTCAAAATGCAAGTACACAAACGAATGAACAATGCTAGTCACAGCAGCCATCGTCTATATATAACCCAAGCTCCCGAATGAAAGTCTTTACCGCCGTGTGTGTTGCTGTGCAACCTTGTGAATGACCTAGACGTTGAGTGACTCTGCTTCGAAAGGACAACTCTTCAGTTCTTGGATTAAGGCCTCATCCTGTACGGTCCTCTATTGAGATGGAAATTAATATTTCAGCCTTTGACAAATGGCTTTGTGAATGCTTTTAAAACTCTATTAAAAGCTGCCTTTGGATTTGAAGGAAATGAGAATCTGTGCTACTTCAAAAATTTGGAGACTGTTTTTAAAAGCTGACTGACAGAAATAGAAGAACTCCTGGTACTTTTTGGGGATAACAGGTAACTCAGCTGACAATAACTTACACACTCTGTCCTCGACGCTTTGCACCGACTTGAAGGGGAAATCTGGATATTCTGTGACGGTCTTTGGAAGCAGATATGCTGAATTTTTGCAGCAGATACTAAACGGAGCGTCTGTGCAGCTGTTCAATGAAGGAGAAGAAAATAAATATTCTTCTGCCCTTACTGCAGAAAGTCCTCCATCCTCGTCTCTCCCTTCTCTTCCTTACTTCCTTCTCTCCTCTCTTCTCTCATTCCCTTCATTAATAACAACAGCAGACTCGTTTCTATAACCTCACACTCGAGGTGCTTGCCCTTTCCGCACTCCAAGATATACAAGCTACTTTCACCTGACGAGGTTAATTGAGATGTGAAAGATCGCAGCACAACGAGCGGCACGGTCACTCCTGGGCGTCGGGGCTGCACTGAGCACGCCTGGTTACCTGCCCTTTCTGCAGCTGTAAAAAATGAGATGGACGCACTGATTAACGCGGCATTTTTGCACAACCCATTCAGGCTGTTTCACACACTCGCAGTAAGTAAAACAGGAGGAGGCAGCAGCAGATCCACAGCCTCTAGGCCCCGTCAATATTTCATTCGCTGTTAAATATTCAGCACGTGTTTCCTGCCAAAACCTCGATAATCCAGTTATGACAAAACAACGAGATGATCTGTGTTCGGGAAAAAGATCCTCGTGTGTTTTTTTCTGTGAATTTCCCACACTAGTGTCACATGTTTGGGACACAACCACAGTTTTCCTCAGAAAACTCGACATAATCGTTCCACTGCAACGAAGCTGAAGAACAAAATGTTCCCTCTGAAATCAACACAGCTTCTAAATCTGTACCAAATTATCTGAGATTCAAATAATATTCTTGTCACGCAAAAAACTATAAAGGCACGCATAATAAATTCATCAGCACACAGTTAGTACAAACAAGCGAATGGCACGCGGGACAAGTCTCGGCAGTCCATCTGCATCTAAGGTCAAAGGTCACTCTTCCGAGGAGGCCAATGTTCACATTTTGGACAGAGAGGACAGATGGGTTGAAAGAGGAGTGAAAGAAGCCATCATTGTCCACTGTGAGCAACCATCTTTGAACAGAGGCGGGGCTTACGACACCAACTGTCTGCCATCTATAATCCAGTTTTGAGATCCTTCCCAGACGCCTTAACGCCCACTCACATCCTGGGCCATCTGACCTCAGGAAATCACATGATAGGGTGGGGCCAGGTTTCACAATGAGCTCACCCGAAACTCTGGCTGATTGTGACCCACACCCGCTTTCACGCCTTGGCTCAGGCGATTAGAGGATCATCAGGGGGTCCTTTTGTCCCTCTGTGGGGGGGAAACTCCCACTGGGTTTGAATCAGTCTCCACCATTTGACCTTAGAACTGAAGAAGCTTCTCGGATGAGAGGTGAAACGTCTTCAAGCAACTTAAAGAAGTCCAGACGCTTTTCTTTCCAAGCTCCTTTGACTGCTAATGAAGCTGAAGGCCTGGTTTCTCTGTGTTTCAGAGGTGCGTGGTCCTCACAGAACAACCACGCTTTAAAAGTTTAATTTCATAGAATAGGATCCATTACTGCAGATTAAACTACCCAACCGATTACAAAGTATTTAAATGCATAATGATACTAAGTGCACTGTCCCATTGGTCGTGCAGCACTCAGCTAACGTCAAGATCTCCTGAGGCTGTTTTTTCCAAAATGTGAACATCTTTTCCATTTCACATTGCTGAAACTGAAATCTTTGAGTTTGGACTGTTGGTTTAATAAAACATGACATTTTCCAGACACCCTGGAAACTGTTTCCATTCTTACCTTCTGACATTTCATACAAGAAAAGATCTGAAAGTGCGGCATTACTCAGTGTCACCATGACATGGTTAACAACGACTGTT
The DNA here is from genome assembly GCF_041146795.1 of Maylandia zebra. Taxonomy (NCBI): domain Eukaryota; kingdom Metazoa; phylum Chordata; class Actinopteri; order Cichliformes; family Cichlidae; genus Maylandia; species Maylandia zebra. The sequence continues at coordinate 29,011,679 of NC_135174.1, read as the reverse complement.
TAAATCTTATTTTCCAGTGGGGTGGGTGATACCACGGGGGGACCGGCCGCTCTCCTCGTTTCCGAACGCTGAACCAGAAGTTTGGTGTTGTTTCCAGTCGTGAGACTCACATCAGCTCAGAGCAGCTGTTACGCTCAAAGCTCTCGAGTGTGTCTGCCAGCCTTGAAACACTCAACATCCTCGGCTTTTATTAGTGAAGGGAGGCAGCGTGTTTCTGATCCTGTACCAGTGTTTTAAAATACCAACAGCCTCAGTCTGGAGCCTCCCACAGCAGGGCTCATTAAGGATTCAGGAGAGGAGGCTGTGCGTGAGAGAGAGAGAGGGGGGAGGAGGATATAAAGGGAGTTTTAGCACTAAACAGGCCTTGAGTATATCACTCACTCACACACACACACACACACCCTCTCTTGCCTCACCCCTTATCCAATCACACTTAAGCATGATGATATTGTCCATTAGCATTGACTGGCTTTGCTGATGTTAGCACAAAGCGTGGTACACGCACACACTGCCTCACCTCTCCCCTTGAGAGATTCATTAGCAGGTCACAGCGGCCGACTTCGACATGCTGGATGTTAGAACGCAGAGGGAGACATGACGAGACACAGGAAGTAGTTTCAGGATGAAACAGAGCGTGTCAGGATGTGAACACGAGCGGAGGAGATGCTCGAAAATGTACCCACTTAACCCCAAAAAACCGACGACGGTGATTTTCATCCACTCGATGAATAAATATGCGTTCATGTTTTTTTTTTTTAAGTTGTGTCTTCACTGGACGAGACTCACATGGACCAAAGGACATGTTCCCAGCTTCATTATTTAGTTTTTCTTAATGATTCACTTTCTTTTTAAACTCATTTTGGAGCCTTTTTATCAGATCATGATACATTTTTCATTTTATGGGGGAACTATAGGAAGAATGCTTCAGTTTGTTAAATTTGCCATGTATTGTTGTCCTTCATTATGTTTTGATGGAAAGTGTGTTTTGGGGGGCATCGGGTAAAATAAGCCCAATGTTTGTGTTAACCGTGCTGAACCAAACAGTGACTCCATCTTTACCAACTTCAGAAGTTGACCAGAAGCAGAGAGACACAATAAAGAGTGAAGGGTGAGCAAACCAAATAAGCAGGAAGGGCAGAACAAGCTGATCTAAGCAGATGTTTTCAGTTAAATCCAAAGTGAATTTAAGTGAAATACCGATAAGGAGCTAAGGAAAAGTTTAAAGTCTTACAGAAAGGCAGTGTGAAAGTATAAATGTCTCCAAACTTTCCTAATTTGGAGCACTTTCCCACCTGAATCCACACCTCCGAGTAGATAAGTCATTTATGAATGCAGCAAAAGTCTCCCATCTGAGCACCTACACGGCTGAGCTCATTTGCATTTGCACAGAATAATACCCGACTGTGCAGTGTGCAGTGTTTCTGCATCTAATGACCCTCCAAACTCACTGATCTATCGCTCAAACTGGAATTCACTGGATTGTGTTTCTTTGTCTCAGCGGTACCAGAGGAAACATTAGCAGTTCGGTCCATTAAGAGAGGGGCCGTTTGCCCCCCGAATGTTAACTGCTGCTAAAGCTAAAGTGAACGCCGAGGTCAGAGGCGCCGGCGTTCGGGTCGGTTTCCTGTTTCAGTTCCACTTCCGTCATTTACTCCCCCCTGCTGATGCTCTGAAATGGGATTTCGAGCCGGCGCACAAAGCAGCGAATGACAGCGCTGGCAGACACTGGAGGCAAACTCATAATACACTTACACGCTGTAATGTACTCGCACACGCAGCTAATATGGTGGGGGTCCGTGCGTGTGCTCGATGCAGGTTTTTACTCATGCACGCACAAAGAAGTGTTTGTGACTCACAAACACGTGACGGTTGTGATTGTGAGGAATCATTTGCATCCTTGTTGCTGTAAGTGCGTCCACATTCCACTGTGTGTGTGTGTGTGTTGCCATGGTGACACCGCGAAGTTATTGCTGTATGTGCTCTTAGTGATGTTAATTCAACTAATATGGCTGAGCGGAGACCAACAACTAGTCTGCCAACGAAGGGAGGGAGGGCGAGCGAGAGAGGATCAGTCTGAATGACATCACAAAGGGAGAGAGAGACAACGAGAGAGCGAGGAAGGCGATGTATGAAAAAGGGGAAGAATGAACGAGTGTCCTGATGCTCAATCATCCAGGGAAGTAAATCTCCAAAAGTTGATTCTGTTCATCTGGACGTAGCGTTTCGTGGGAGAAACATTTCGTCACTCAGTGACGTCTTCAGTCTCAGCTGACTGCAGGTTTCAATCTTATAAACAGGACATTTGCATAATGACTGAAACCAGTCATTAGGAACTGATTAAGGTCAGTTCCTTAATCTTAATTATGCAAATTCTCATGACCACTGACCAAAACCCACTGATCCATGGCCATGAGTCCCATTCACAGAGAGTTGGGGAATGGCTGTAATCACAGCATTGTAAGATGGTGACGCATTTTTTTCTAAACACCGGGTCTCTGTGGCTTTTAAAGCCCAAAACACGCTGCGCCAAAAATTGGTCCACCCCAAGGATCGGGTCCCCCGACCAAACAGAGTAACATAGTGTACGCTGTTAACTGCCAGGAGGATTGGCAGGTTTTATACATCGGGGAAACCAAACAACCTCTGGTGAAGCGGACGCCACAACACAGCAGAGCCACCTCGTCAGGCCAGGACTCTGCAGTCTATTCACACCTACAGGCCAGTGGACACTCTTTCAAGGATGAGGATGTACACATCCTGGACAGGGAGGAACGCTGGTTTGAGGGCGGAGTCAAGGAGGCCGTTTACATGAAAAGGGAAAGACCATCTCTGAATCGAGGAGGGGGCCTAAGGGTACATCTGTCACCATCTTACAATGCGGTGATTGCAGCCATTCCCCAACTCTCTGTGAATGGGACTCAGTGGTCATTGGTCTTTGATCAGTGGCTGTTGATCAATGATCATGAGAATTAGCATAATTAAGACTGAAGAAGTCACCTGGATGAGTGACGAAATGTTTCTCCCACAAAACGCTACGTCCAGATGAACAAAATCATCTTTTGGAGAATGAAAGAGTGGTAACAAGGTAGTGAAAGGAAGGATGGGAAAAGGTGGAGTCCAGACTTCAGCATCAGTTCCTGCAGGTGTTAAAAAAACCTAAAAAACAAACAAAACAAACAACACGGGTCCATCCGCAGGTTGTCTGTCAGAGAATAAACTGGTGATGGGCTGGTGTCCAGGGTGCAGACTTCATGGCATCTGTGATTTAAATAACTTTTTACTCACATTTTACTGAACTTTTGAAACACCGGTCGTGTCCAAGTGCTGCTAAAAGATTGTGCTTTGGTTCCAAACACGGTCGTTCTTTTGGAGAAATGACACGCTGGAAGCCAGCGCTCCCTCTCCTTAATGCCATAACTCGGCGTGCCACGGTGCATACGTGGCACGATTTGACAAAACGGCATTAATCAGCGGGATGAGAATGGGCCGGCACGCCAACAGGATCGATTTTTAGTTCAAGTCGAACTCTAAGAACATTTTTAAACATATTCCCGCGGGAGATCACGTCAAAGCGAAGGATAAATGTGACAGCTTCAGACTGTGACGCTTTTTTTCTGAGAGCACAAAATGTCAGATCTGCTCCATCCATCCACTGTCAAACACAAGTGCAAATACAGGAAGTACTCACATCAAAACTACAAGTAAAATATATACAGGTATATTAAAAATAAGACAAGCTTTTACTTGATTGACATGATATCATTTGGAAGAGCTTTCCAAAAGGCAAGTATTGTCATTTTCTTATTTTCTATCCATTATATTACAGTAAGTTTAAACGGACTCATTCTGCTTAGATTCGCTCTATGGACTCCACTACAGGAGCTTTGACTGACTCACATCTCCTCTTCCTTTAAGGCCACCTTCCCTTTAACCCAGATGTCTGATTACCTGCTCCGTGCACACACAAAGCTTAAACAGCAGACGGAAAAGGCATCTGCGCTCTTTCTGACATCACACAGCGCCTAGAGTAGAAAAAACCTTGACACTGAGTGTCTAGAGCAGTCCGAGTTCACCTCTTGGATTACTTGTACATACACTGAAGTCAGTATTTGAAAGACGATCATCCACGACTGGAACGGAACAAATACGTGACAGATAATACAGAAAAGCAAAAACGTCCACCTTAAATTCTCTGCTTAGGTTGGAGAAAATCAAGATCAGGGTAAAACAACTCCTGATCTGAGAGTTCGCTGACTTCCAACCTCCTCCCATATGAAGCCTCTCAGTTGACATCAGTAACAGTAACACAGCAGACCCCCATCATGTGACAGGGGTCTGTCATGGAGCGCACCGAGCCTGCAGTTGTGAGGCAGCACTAACTGCGTCACAGTACATATGCTGCTAGCTGCACAGAACAAGGTGCTCCGCTGTACGTACACTTTTCCCCAATGATATTCTTGTAAATATCAGGACCTATATCAGTGAACTTTTTGAAAAGATTTAGTGGCGAAGCCGAGGAGGAAGGATAAATGTTAAAATTACCATTATCTCCTCTGCTCAGTGACAGTGCAGCCTCAACGTGGGAGCGAGCGGCAGATAAGCGGGCCCGTGCAGCCGGTTTGATGTATAATAGCTGTGATGTGTTACGAAGCTCTCTAAGCATTCATTAGGCCTTCATGCCTCCACTGTTTTTGCAATTATTGTTGACCTTTAAGAGGAAGGATTGATTCTCAGAACAAAGCGCGGCGCCGCTGCCCCCATCTGTTATACTGGAGTCATGCATGCAGCGCACACATGCACAATTCATCTCTGAAGCAGAGGCTCCCTCTGTGTTTCTCTTACTAAATATCACACAGATCAGCTGGAAATAAAAAAACCACAAACTCACATCCTCTGGGAACAACGATATGAGAAACCGTACAGCGCGGTTCCTCCCGGTCACATTTGGAAGCATGTTTTTATTCTGTGACTTTGGCATGTAGTGACGGGTCGACCGAGTTTCACGTGAACTAAAAGGGAGGTGCCTGAGGTACACTTGAGCAAGGTAGCTGCCCGCTGCTTCACTGAGTGAAAGGGTTAAATGCAAAGGACTACAACATTTGCCACATGTGGGACCATAAGGGTTTAAAAATAAAAATAAAATCAAAAAATAAAATAAAATCCTGCAAACACAACTTCGGCTCTGCAAGCATCTACTGAAAGCACGCAGTGATGGAGAAACTCAGAGTAATGTTTGAGTTCTCTACAGGCATCACAGAGCGAACATGAAAGTAATGTAACGAGTACTGTGTCTAATTATTTTAGAACTACACTGCGTTACTACGACTCCAGCACTCGTGGTGACGCGGGTCAGTCGACATCATCCCAGGACTGGTTTACTCCTCAACCAGTGCACTTCAGCATGATGCAAATGTTGCAAAGGAACATATTTAACCACAATCTCTTCGTGAACACAATCATGATGTTTGAGTGATGGCCCCGTGGCACGCTGGACAAACCTGTTTGATAACGTGTAATCACGTCAACTTGGGCTGGACTATTTGCTGCAAGGCTCATTATATTAAACTGGCTTCAGTTTAGGTTTGGAATGGATTTTAGGGCTTTAATGTTTGCTTTTAAAGCTGTGCGCACACTTGAAGCGATGCTTTGAAACCAAAAGTTTCTCTGATCCCACACTTTGTGTAACCAGTGGTTATTTCTTCCACAGTTGCTTTCAGTGACCTCTGATCATTAGGCTGTTGCGAATTGCTTCCTGACTGGATGCAGCTTAGAGTAGTGCATGGTCTGGGATCCCCCCCCATCACTGTATCCTGTGACATGCTATCGCTACGGGACGCCTGGTTAGTCCCCCAATCTCCACCAATACTGGCAAAGCTGTTTTTGCCTTTACTACTTATTAACAAAACTATGACTTCTTCTCTTATAGAGATGTCTCTTTAGCTGTGTCTTCCATAGCTCCTGTTTTTATTCACTTTAGTGATTTTACCACTGATTTCAGTTCTTTTCACTGGTCTATTGTTGATTTTAATTTTTACTTTATGGAATTTCTTTCCTTTAAACCAGGCGTCTCGAACGCCAGTCCTCAAGGTGTCCTAAAACTTTTCCATGTGTCCCTGTTGCAACACATCTGAATACAATTAGTAGGTCATTAGCAAGACTCTATAGAACTTGACTGAATGCTGAGTTGGCAGCTCAGCCATTTGATTCATGTTACAGCAGCTCATGAGTGAACGAACATGGTGCAATAAAAGATTTCAGAAGAACATTTTTCCAAACACTTAAATTTACTTGAGTAGGGTTAGGGGTTGCCACTTCAGCATGCAGTCAAGCTCTATACTCTTGCTAATGACCTACTGATTTTATTTAGGTGTGTTGCACCAGGGACACATGGAAAAGTTTCAGGACACGTTGAAGACTGGAGTTTGAGACCCCTGCTTTAAACTGTGCCACTGCACCATTATCAATTAGCATATAGCAGGTGATAACAAAATAAACAGCGGGGAGGGTGAAAATCTGTTTCCTCATTGACAAATACACTGCTTACTCCATAAGCACCGCCTCCAACCTGCAAAGCTGCAACTGCTTAAAACACGACTCTTACCTCCCAGCATCCAATACTGCTGTGGCTCGTGGATCAAGGCACCCTGTGTGTATCTGCACAACGCCATCTGACAGAACAGCAGTGTGTGAAGCCCTGAGATAATATAAAACTACAAATAAACAGCTGGGCAGTAGGAAGGAAACAGATGAAAGAATGTAAAGCATTAAAAAATAAGATTATTCTCAGCAAATCCACATGCGGTGGTTTAGTAGCTGCAGACCGCAGGACGAAAGTGAGGTCAAGATGACAACAGTTCCAACGTGTTCACTTTCATTCATCGGTTAACTGAAAACCCAGCAGCTGCTCTAAAAGGAGGCAGAAACTACGAACCAAACGTCTGCGTAAGTGATGGCATCACAGCTTTCTAATAAAAAATGGCTCCGACATGCTTAATATCAGAAAGTGCTGCTGCAAAGTAATTATGACTTTAAAAAGTGGAACTGCCCTTTAGATAACTATATGGACGTGACTCAGGCTCTGCTCCCCGGTGCTCCCAGTCACAACATTTCCCTTTCATGTGCCTTCTTCCTTCCCTCCTCCTCCTCCATCCCTGTAGAACTCCTGCATCACCATGGTAACAGGCTAAATAGTGAGGCGGTGTGGGTTAAGCATCACTCATCCGATATTTATTATCAGCCACTTAGGCTTTATGGCCTTATGATGGGAAATCATCAATGCTGTGACCTGTGGGTGGAAACACGTGTGAACGTGGACTGCTCAGATAGTGGCGACATAAATGCATCTACACAACCACATAAATGCATCTACACAACCACATAAATGCATCTACACAACCACATAAATGCATCTACACAACCACACCGTGTGAACGCTGCGTGACAACAGCAGTTTAAAGGAGTCATTGCTCATTTCCAGTTCCGTGTTGTTAGTCTGGGAATCTACTGGAGTAGCTTAGCATGAAATCTGACCAGCAGGTGGGTGTGGCTTCTGGGGTATCTGCACTCTGTGACATCATACAGATCCAACAGCAGAAAATACAGTTTCAAACGACATACTTAGGGCAGTTTTAAGCTCCATTTAAAAGCCAGCTTTCTTCTGATGATAAGTACAAAACCTGAACAGCAGGTGGCCATAAGGGGATGGCCACAGTGACATACAGAGCCGAGTGTGGGAGAGCCGACTGTGAAACTGTGCACTCTGAGAGCTCCTCAGTGTTTGGCTCACATAAATGTGGGTTTATTTCAGGTTGGGTTCGGATCGGCGCTGTTCAGCGTCTCTAGAAAATGACGCTAAGTTTGTCAAGACAGTTTATTTATATAGCGCACTGAAACCCAACAGACGCCCACCACAGTGCCGCACAGCAAGTACACCGATCAACAAACAGTGCCTCACGCTGAAACATGACATCGAGAGAGGGGGGTTGTGTTTCTGGTGAAAGCACGAGAAGAAAAAATAACAACAAGGTAGCGGAGAGGGAGCAGAAAGCGAGAAATAATAAAGCACCTGACAATAAAAGCAGCTCACACGGAAAATAACAAAAAGAAAAACCTGGAAAGAAACTTTTCTCAATAACTCGCCGCATCTCCTCCCGCCTCCCGTCTTCCATCCCACCTCTGCTGCCTGCAGCGGGAAACATTAGTCTGATATGAACTGATTTCTGCACTGATTACACCTGATCCTGCAACACTTAAGCCACTTCAGATAAATGAAATGAAGCAGCGTCTCAGTGCTTTTATGCACTGGTGTGTGTGTGTGTTCAGGTGTGTGTGTGTGTGTGTGTGTGTGTGTGTGTGTGTGTGTGTGTAGATGGCCCATTGGTGGAGGCAGGTTTTGATAGATTGCTCTGGACATCCCTCTAATGACTCGCTCAGGTTCACTCCTGCGAGCGAGGCCTGTCGCTTCCGCTAAGAGAAGCCTGTGATTGGTCGGGACGCAGCCCAGCCGCCTGCTGCGTCCCGTGCGCGACCGACCCGAGGCTCGGCTCTCACTTCCTCCATCACGCGCATTATTTTCAAAGCAGACAGTTTCAATGACAGGCACGAAGTATTTTTTATTGAAGTGTGAAAGGCAGCTCGTCGAAGTGAAGACGGCGTCCCGCTGTGAGGAATAAGCACCAGAGAGTGAGCATAACACAATCACCTGTTCATCCTCTGAAGAGCCGAACATGCAGGTTTGATCAGCTGCGGATGATTAACTTTCTTTACAACTGTTTCAGTTCCACATTATTCTAGTTTGTTCTTTCTTTTTGCAGATTTAACACCAAGACGAGCCCGCTGAGTTCTAATCTTCCGACAGAAGAAAGCAAAATGATTGTCGGCAAGTCTGTGCAAATTACTGTAAATGATAATCAAGACGCCCTCACAGCCCCCGCGTCAAGCCAAAATCACAGAATCGAATCGTCCCCTCCTCCCCTGTAAATGAAATGCTACGTAGCACGAGCATGTGTGCTTGTTTCCAAGGTAAAGAATTATTTTTGCTTTTCATTCACTGCCTGGTCGTTTCACACAGCTACTCGTAGTACGCGCCGCTTTTTAAGGCAATGGTCTGCTTCCATCTTGTGGCTCTGGCAAAGACCCTTCCCTGTTTAAACATGACAAAGCTAGCTCCATAAAGAAGTGTATTTTGCAGAGCATGACCCGACTTCGCTGACCCCTCCACCCTCAGCTCCATCCAACATCTGTGGGCTGACCTGAACACCAGCTGTGAGCTTTATCATCCAGCATCCAGGAAGCAGGAGAGTGGAGGCTGTCGTAGAAGCGCGATAATTCCCACAGAGCCAGAATCTCGCTTTCTCCTTCTCTCTGTATTTTATCGGTGTGCAGGTCTATAAATCCGACAGCCAGGAGATGGGAAAACGTGCTGAGACTACATGTTCTCTGCCCGATGTACTCCCCAAAATACACAGAGAGGGCTAAAAACAGAGCGGGACTTGGCGAAGGCCGAGGATGGGGGGGTGATCTTTAAACACACCGAGTCTGATCTGGGTTATATGGACTCTGCTGTGCAGCTCGCTGTTTGTCCTTCTGTTTAACAGTGAGGCATAAAATAATGTTGGCACAGAGTTCATGAGCCGCTTTCAGGGCTCCAGAAACGAGGTTTGAGGTTTGGAGAGGAAGCAGAATGATAAAGCAAGAAGCCACTTGTCATTGTTTTCACACATATCGACAGCACATTCATATAATTCATGATTCAGCACAGAGTGCTGTGCAGAAGTCTCGAGTTCCCCTTCGTCTTTTGCTTTCAGGACTTTGAGTCTCCAGGTTTTCTGAAGGTCTTTCAGGCTTTTCTTTAGACGTTGGCTGCTTTTCACTCACTTTTAGTCCAGTTCTTGTACCTGACCATTCTCAGAGGAATGTTTTTATTTGTTGGATCACTTAATGCCGACCTATGATAACATACATGACAGATTCTAGTATTTTTTTAAAAAGCTCTGGTACATCTATTGTTGAGCCTCATCAGAAATGGCCTCAGTGGAAGGCTGACTGTAAAGAATTCATTTGTAAGGAAGGGAAACTGAGAGAAAAGGCTGATGTATGAAAATTACACAAGAACTGCACTGAAGATCAGAGGCCACAGGTCTGATGAATCCAAATGTGAAAACGTTGGTTCTAAAATAATCGGGAATCCTGTCAAAATTGTTGGAGTTGTGAAAAGAGAAAAAATAGCATCAGGTTGTGATCCAGCATGCAGCACCATCTGGAAAGCTTCTGATTGGCAAAAGCTTCATTTGTCGCCGTGAA